>NC_079312.1:72868819-73171849 GCF_029931775.1 Euleptes europaea | reverse complement strand
TCTGGTGAACCGGGTTGGTTTCGCCACCCCTACACATGAAGCCAGCTGGGTGACCTTGAGCTAGTCACATCTCTCTCAGAGCTCTCTCAGCCCCACCTACCTCACAGGGTGTCTGTTGTGGGGAGGGGAAGGGAAGGGGATGGTAAACCAGTTTGACTCTTCCTTAAGTGGTAGAGAAAGTCGGCATATAAAAACCAACTCTTCTTCTTCTACTACATGGTAATCATTTTATTTTGTTGGATAATTTGGACATATTGTTAAGAATTCATCTGCTTTTCCCCTTTTATAGGACTGGATGGCAGTACTTCAGCCTCTGAAAGAGAGAGATTGATCAACCAGTTCAATGACCCCAGCAACACTTCTGTATGGCTCTTCCTTCTTTCCACGAGGTGAGCTGACCGCATCCTGCGAAAAATGGAGTGGGGCACATGATTGGCTGATGCGTGTTGGGGTGGTTTTCAGAAACTCCTGGTGGGCTAAGGTAACCTTTCAGCGCACGTTGACTTCAGAAGTTATTGTTTGTTTCAGGTTAGTTTATACCAGATAGTGAGCAGAAACAGCAGCCCTCAAACAACAGGATTCATGCATGCAGCAGAACAGATGAAACATAAGGGTGTGGCCAACTTTTATCACAATAATCTGTTCGTTGTTTTTCTTTTTGGTGTTTGTTTTAAAGAGCTGGATGTTTGGGTGTGAATTTGATTGGTGCGAACAGAGTAATAGTGTTTGATGCTTCTTGGAACCCATGCCATGATGCTCAGGCAGTGTGTCGGGTTTATCGCTATGGCCAGATGAAGCCCTGCCACATCTATCGACTGGTCTCTGATTATACTCTGGAGAAGAAAATATATGATCGCCAAATCTCCAAGCAGGGGATGTCAGGTAGGCCAGACCTTCCATGCCTCCGCCTTGGCTCTCTGCTGGGTTTTGCTTGAGCTTCAGAGGCCCGTGCTCACTTTCGTTTTCAGTTGTTATACCAGCACAGGCTTTTGTAAATGACACAGTATAAGAAATTCCACTGGAAGTGCAGTAGGTGCAAATCAAGCAGGAGCAGCAGCTTAAGCTTTTAAAAACTAAACAAAAAACAGTGCATATTTTCCCTTTCTAGATCGTGTTGTCGATGACTTGAATCCGGTGTTGAACTTCACCCGGAGGGAGGTGGAGAACTTGCTGCACTTTGTGGAAGAGGAGATGGAACCTGCTCAGCTTTCATTCAGTCCCAGCAAGATTAAAGAATCTGTTTTACAGCTGGCCTGTATCAAGTACCCTCATCTCATCACCAAGGTAAAGGGGGTGTGGAGGGGAGGGAGAGCCCTGTTGCCATTACCTTTATTTTGGAAGTGAACTACAAAACAAATCTGTGAACTGTGGTCTGAGTGTATGGTGTCTGCTGTAAATAGCACCCCCCAAAAAGTGGAGCCGTGTCTTTCTGCTCTGTTTGGTTGGCACTGCAGTATCTCTTGGGAGCTTCTCCATCAGTGTTACAGAAGAAAGCAAAGCTAAGTTCATGCTTCTGTTTTCTTTCTCTCTCCACCCCCCGCCAGTTTTCCTCCCTTTTTTCTTAGTATGTGTACTTGTACTTTCCCACTGGTCCACATGTTCATGGTGCAACTTTCTAAAGTACCTTTAGAAAGGGCTTACGTTGTAGAGCAAGCTGCGCAAGCCCCCAAGATTTGAGAGCTAAAATAGAGAGGCGCCTTTGGTATGGCAGAGCTCTTATCATCTTTTTGTGTCTTTGCATGTTTCCACCTCCATAATTCAGTGGGCAAGCTTCTGGGAACTTCGATGGCAATCACCAGATGCTACTAATGCTGTCTGGGAGGGCTAATGTTAATACTGATTATTTAAAAGAGTGCTTAAAGCTTCCCCAAAATTATGTAAACATTGATGGTTACTGGCAGGTATCCTAATAAAGATTGTTGCCATCTGTTTTTCACTTCCTGATTTCTTGTGGTATTTTTGGCAAAGGAACATGTTATAAAATGACACCTCCCTGTGCTCTGTCCACAGGAGCCTTTTCAGCACGAGTCACTGTTGATCGATCGGAAGGAGCACAAGCTCACCAAGGCAGAGAAGAAAGCAGCCAAGAAGAGCTATGAGGAAGAGAAACGTGCATCCGTCCCTTACACCCGTCCATCTTACGCTCAGTATTACCCAGCCACCGACCAGAGTCTAACAAGTATACCTGCCTTCAGTCAGAGGAACTGGTAGGTACTTGGTTTCTTTCCATTGTGCTAAAGATTTCTGCCTATGGAGGAATGGCTAGTCTTGGTCTCCTAATTTCCCCCCCCCCCTTAGAATTTTTCCCCTGGCTCTTAAAAATAGGAAGAAGGAGGTTCTTGCCACTGTATATAACAGCAGGTGATAGAGAAAGTCAAGCAAACAGAAGGTTAAATGGCCAGGGTTTTTGCTGTGTGGAGTCCAGTTGTAATCTGGGAACCAGCCTTCAAAGTACTGAGCTCCGTGTGCAGGCCCCTACAAGTACAGTACATAGCAATGTGTATTTCCTACTCGAGATTTTCAGAGCCCCATTTACAGATACAGATTTCTTGTAACCTAACTCTGAAGAAACTGAGAGTGTCTGTTTTGTACCTATCTTGTTGTGGATTCTTCCCAGAAACAGTGCAATTAAAATCTGTGATTTGTGCCTGAGGCTCTTATTTTACCATCTAAAATAATTTTTCTATAGCATATAGCTTGATGGGCTTGCTTTAAGTGGATCTGGATTATTTGCTCAGGAGGCACCCTTCTAAAAAGTGCCTGTCTTTTGCTTGTGGGACGCTGTGGCCCGGGTGGTGCAGGGACTTTGGGGCTGGAGTGAAGAGGTCCTGCTTTGTGCTAGGAAGTTGTTCAGGCTGGTCTCCTGTTCCCTTTCACCTTTGTGGTTCTCCTCAGTACTGGCCCTTCCCCTTCTCTTTTTTCCACAGGCGACCAAGCTTCAAAGGTGAGGACAGGCCAGTGGCAAGTGTACGTCCCGTTCAGTCCACCCCCATTCCTATGATGCCTCGCCATGTCCCCTTGGGCAGTATGGGTTCAGCTTCTGTTTCCAATCCTGGTATCAACTTCCCCATCAACTACCTGCAGCGAGCTGGTGTCCTCGTGCAGAAGATTGTCACCACAACAGGTCAGTTTCTTCATACTTGAAAGTGCAACTTGACTTTCCTCCTGGCTAGCCAAGAGCAGCTACAGCACGTCCCACTTTTGTTTAATAAGCTCTTGCCATGTGCTAATTCAGAACACAAGAGATGGCACAATTCCTGCTCAGAGCACTTTCAATCTGATGCAAGAAAGTAGAGCTGTGAAAATCTTACTTGTCAGGGAAAGCTTAATGATGAAAACTGCTTTGAATAAGAGGTGTGTCCTGTTACCCAAGTAAGCCGTCTTGTGATTTTTTAAATCTGTAATCAGGTCTGACACTGCAATATTACTAAGCTGCTGCTTTGCCTCTTCCATGCTGCCTCCTCTTCTCCAGCTGCCTTCTAAAATTTCAGTCTTTGATCATACACAACTGCTTTTTTTTCCAGTTCAGTCAGATTTTGGCAGAGGACAAAATGAAGGGATGGTTTCACATGATTGCTTATTAATGTAATGTCCAAAACAGCTCAAAATCTAGCTTCTTTTGATATACATAGTTAGGCTGCTTAATTCCCACTGACCTCAGCGTAAAAAAACATGATTCGCATAGCTATTATCATCATAAACATGGCCATCACATAACCAGCCTCCATAGGCATTTTTGTTGTATTCAGTGTCAGTGGAGGAGAGGTATCAAGTGGTAAGGTCTTGTTTTCCTGCAGTGTTTAGACCCCGTGGGCAAAGCCAGTGAGGAACTGGGTCTTCTTGTAAGAGGTCTTTTAAGATGTTTTCATTTTTTGCCACTCTGGTTAGTCACATGGCTAACTAGAGTAGCAAGGAATTTAAAAAGCAATGACATTATTGGGTACAGAGTGTCTACCACCTGGCTCAGCCTCAAAAGAGTTTGTCTGCCTCTTGCAAACAAAGGTATTGTTGCTTTAATCGTGTATAAATAAGCCAGTGCTTTACACTACATAATGAGAGCTAAGTAATTGCCTGTTTAAAGTTACAGAGGATCTCCCTTACCAAAGTTGGCTTGAGAAGGTTGCTGCAACAACTGGGAAAGTACTGCAAGGAAGAGGCCCTTAATATTAACTACGAGAAGACAAAAGTCATGGTCTTCAGGAAAAAGCCCAAAATATCATCTTGGAGTATACTTGGCAACGCAATCAAGCAGTGTAGCTCCTTTAAATACCTCGGAGTTACATTTAAGGAGACCTTCAACTGGAATGTGCACCTAGCAACATCTAGGGCCTCTGCATTAAGGATAGTGGGGTCTATTTTACATTTTTTCTACACCAAGGGAGGTTTTCTTGTCTCCTAAAACTATACAAAAGCAAGGTCATACCACATCTCCTCTATGGAGTGGAAGTATGGGGCTGGAAAGATGACATTCTTATCAGTCTAGAATCAATCCAAAATCACTTTCTCAGGCGTATCTTAGCTCTCCCCAAGGGGACTCCCACTTCCCTGATGAGGGCCGAAACAGGTCTTCCCTCGCTCAGGGCGCGTGTGTACCTAGCGGTATTAAAATTATGGAAAAGAAACAAAATAGCTAGAACAAAATCATTTATCAGTCAATCATTCAACATCATGCTAATGAAAGATCCGTCACGCCTTAATTTCTTAAATAAGATATTATCTCAGTACTCAATTCCAGATGACCTTTTAGGGCTATCAGCAGATCTTTCCCAACTTAAAGACTGGGTCTACAAATTAGATGCCCTGATGGACAGAACACCGATTCTGAAATTGGGAACTGCTCCTTGGTTTAAACTTTTCAAAACTGACCATCTTAGAGCTACTTATTTAGTCAATATACCAAACCCCAAGCTTAGAGCAGCCTTTACGTCCCTGCGGTTTCAAACAATGCCAACGGCTAAACTGTCCGGGCGTTATTGCCGAATTCCAAAAGACCAACGTTTTTGCATCTGTGGAACATCTGCTCTAGAGGATTTATACCACTACTTATTTGAATGCCCTTTATATGTGGAACCCATGGCTAAATTACTTGCCTGTTTGGTTTCTGGCCTAAACACCTGTCCTAGAGCTGAGAAACTAATATTTTTGTTAAAAGATACAAATGGGTTTGTCTCTTATAGGACTGCCCTGTATACTCTGGCAGCAAAGAAAATAAGGGCCAATATGGCTGCTAAGGGAGTAGATCCTTCAAGTTGATTTTAATGGTCACTAGGTCCCATTGGCCGATTGGGACACCACCACAATTTTTAGCTATTATTTTGTTGTTTTGTATGCATCGTTTT
The DNA here is from genome assembly GCF_029931775.1 of Euleptes europaea. Lineage (NCBI taxonomy): Eukaryota > Metazoa > Chordata > Lepidosauria > Squamata > Sphaerodactylidae > Euleptes > Euleptes europaea. The sequence goes on along the minus strand of NC_079312.1, from coordinate 73,166,510 downwards.
AGCAAAGTTTTATTATGTATATTTATTATTAATCCAGTATGTCATTAATCTAATATTTTATTATGTGTTTGTGGTATCCTTGATATGTTTGTAATGGTCTGTGGCTAAATGCAAATAAAACCATTCATTCATTCAAAGTTACAGAGGATGCACGAGAAGTCCAACTATACTGCCACGGGGCATAAGAGGGATTTTCTCTGGCTCAGAGAATCATGGGAGGTAGCAAGAGAAGGAGATGAGTGGGAGGAAGCTGATCCCAGTGGACAGTGAAAGTGATTTTTCAGACACATTCTCTTATATCAACCTTTCTTTCTGGTTAACTCATCATTACTCCTGTTCTAGGTCACTGAATATTCCTTCTCAGTTGTTAACTCTCCACCCCCGCACTCCTTTAACACTATCAAATACTGTTTCCTTTTCCAGCAGCAGATACAGGAAAAAAATTAAATGTCCCCCCTCCCCTTTTGAGTCTTGCTCTGTAGATGTTTGCAGTCTCTAAATGCTGTTTCTTCCATTTCAGATATTTTTATTCCAGGCACAAATACTTCCACTGATGTGCAAGCAAGAATCAGTGCTGGGGAAAGTATTCACATTATCCGTGGGACTAAAGGTAATAGAGGTAACCTTCTGCTTTTGGGTTGAGGAAACATACATGCCTTCCTCAGTTACTCTTTAAAATTAGAGATTTGGGGGCAGAGATAGAGATAACAAGGAAGCAAACTGTGATTTCTGGAGAGATGTTAGTAAGGCCCTTTAACACTAAATCAGAAAGTGCCAGTTGGAACATTTTCATACAGTATAGATCCACAAGCTTTCTGTTCACATCAAAATATTTTGGAGATGCTTCTTTAATCCAAGCTCGCCAGGCTCAAGTCCACAACATGGTTTACTCTCTTTCTTCCTCTCTTGTTATACATGATTATAGCTAACTTGGCTTCAGTCAGGAAACTTTAAATGGTCAGCTTCACAATCTGAGCAAGGAAGTGAAATGTAGAACAGGGGAGTTTAGTTGGTCAGCTAAGGATTTTGGAACTGAGTCAGCACCAGCTCACTTTTGACTGTTGTTTGTGGCAGCAGCATCTAATTCTGTTTCCCAGTGCCCATTCCCCTGATTAGCAGCCTTTCCCACAGTTAATTTAGGCATACACTATCCAGTGTTCGCCATTGTCCTTCCCTCCTTAAGATATCCACTTACCTGATTTCTCTGCTAGTGGAGTATGTATTCCTGACTTGTGTGGATAGCTGCAGCAGCTCTGTGCTCCCAAGGAGACACCTGCAGCCATCCACCTCCTCCACGTTTTGACATTTCTTCAAGATTGTATTGGCATGTGGGTGTATAATTGTACATAATTTATTTACTTTGTTGATGCCCTGCCTTACTCTCAAATGGGGACCCAAAGCATCTGCCAGTCACAGTAGACTGTATTGACTTTGATGGACCAAGGGTCTGATTCAGTATAAGGCAACTTCATGTATTGACTTTGATGGACCAAGGGTCTGATTCAGTATAAGGCAGTTTCATGTTTTGACTTTGATGGACCAAGGGTCTGATTCAGTATAAGGCAGCTTCATGTGTTCCCTATTCAGTCTATAACCTCCTTTTTTCCTCTGGATGAACTCCCTGTCACCAGTTCAAGATGGTTAAAATTTTACATCTTCCCCCCCATCTGTTCTTTAGGGACATACATCCGGACCAGCGACGGGCGGATCTTTGCTATCCGAACTACTGGCAAACCAAAGGGTAGTGAGGATCATCGCATGGTTGCCTCAGGTGAGGGACTTGTACACTCAGAAATCTCTCTTGGTGGAATTTTCTCAGAGGCTGTCATGTGGGGAGGTAATGGGTTGGATCCCTTCTAAATTCCATGCACAGGTGTGACTTCCCCCCCTCCCTTCAGCCTAAAATGACCCCAAGACCTGTTTCTGGGGAATCCCCAGTAGTAGTATTGAGGGGGGATGAGTTGAAGGGTTGCTGCAACAGGCAGTGAATCAGTGAATCCCCCCCCACCGGTGTATGCAGACTTCTCCCTGGGATCCAGTGGTTTTTCCCCCTAGACATTGCTCAGTTGGTGGTGCTTCGAATGTCATGTTTTCCTCCCCTGCCTAGTAGTACAGATAAGCAGCTGATGTCAGATCTCCGCTACGACAGCCTGTCTTTTCGCCACTTCCCCATTGACTCAGTTGAGCTTCTGCCTGAGTCTTACCTCTTGTGGTCTCTCCTTCGCAGGGTCCCAGGGCCCGTCTCTTGAATCCACAAGCAACGGGAGGCACAGCGCCTCCTCCCCCAAGCTTCCCAATTCGGAGGAGCTCACTCGGCCCATCTCCCCTGACAGTCCTGAGATCATCAGCGAACTGCAGCAGTACGCAGAGGCTGCCGCTGCCCGAGAGTCCAGGCACAACTCTCCCAGCACCAACACCGCGCCTGGACACCCCGCCCGAAAAGACAGCGCGCCCCCCTTAGCTGCTCGTGGAACTGACCAGCGGGCAGGGGGCCCTTGCTTGCCGTCATCGTCCTCTTCAGCCCAGCCAGCCACTAGCCAGCACACTGACAGCCACGCAGTGCTGGACTTACGAGGCAACAAGCGCAAGTCGACGTCGCCCTCCGGCCCAGAGGAGCAGGCTCACCGGCAGCAAAAGAAGCGTCCACTCCCTACGTCGGTCCAGCCGTATGAAAGTGGGTACCCTGTCTCTGGTGGGTTTGCCATGCCCTCTGTCCCTCTAAACCACAACCTCGCCCACCCGTTTGCCCCCCAGGCAGCCAACTCCTTGTACATGGGCACTGGCTCCTCCTACTACCAGCTGCCCAGCTTGCTCCCAGACCCTCACCTGGTGTTCCCTGTGACTACTGACCCTCTGCTGACCGCCGGCACCGCCAGCTCCTCCGCTGCTACCTCAGCCACCGCCAGCGTCCCCTCTTTCATGTTAAACCCCTCCATGACGGGGATGCTTTCCAACTACTCGCTGCCCTTCACGCAGTCACTCCTGCCTGAGCCCAGGATGTTTGCTCCTTTCCCGGCCCCTGTCTTGCCCGGCAGCCTTCCCAGGAGCATGGCGTCTGCCTACCCTGGCTTCATGTCCCCGCATTCGGGATATCCGGCCGGGGGCCTCCTCCGGTCCCAGGTGCCTCCGTTTGACACCCACGAGGTCTCTGAGGTGGGCTGCAGCTCCAACGAGGACGAGGACAAAGACGATGACGTAATAGAGATCACGGGAAAATAACGGGCCTAGTTTCTGTTAGATCTCAGCTCAACCAGGAGGCAAAAAATTCCTTGCCGGACCTTTCTGGGGGAGGGGGGGCAGGATTTTGCATCCAGGATGCAGCAGAGGTGAAGGAGGTTGGGAAGGAGGGGGCATTTTTACTTGTCAGAGATCTGCTTTAGTATGGAAACTTGTACTGAATGGACACCCCTTTCCCCCCCCCAAAAAAAGGAGTGGGGAAAAGTGAGGATTTTGGTGTAGGGGAAGCATCATTTGCAAACCATAGGAGTGCCTCCTTGACTTTCCCTTCCGTGCCGTCCTTCTCTGTTGTCTGAAAGGAAGACCTGCCATTATGTTTCAGTGCCCTTTTTATTAGGCCTGGAGACACACTGGGTTAATAATTTTTGTCTGTGGAATAACTCTCACACACGAACTGCCTTATCTGTGAAAAGTTCATTACCCCGTGGTAATAGGGGGTGAGTTTGTGCCCTAGGGGACATGGTGATGAAATAGCGTTATTATTGTAGGGAGGGGAGGCGGGGTTGGAAGGAGCAAGGTAATGTTTTAAGTGGGAGGGTGTGGGTGGGGCGGGGTGTTATGTGAAAAAAATCAATTTGTCTTTCATCCTTTCGGAAACTCAAGGCAGACTAACCTGGTGGTCTCCGCCAGGCCCTCATTGAGTGATGACAGGAGTTGGGGAGAAACAGTGCCGCAGTGCAACTCTCCTGCTGCCGCCGCCGCCACCCCCAAGAGAACCATTGGAAAGCAAAAGGACCTTAGTAGGTTTGGCTTCTGAAGCAGGGCTGTGTTAGGACTTGCCTCCGTCTTTTTGTGTGTGTGTGGGGGGGGGGTAGATCTCGGCGACGGAACCGTGAGGAGGTCCCCAATTTCCTCCCCAGCTTTTTGTAGCGATTGGTCTCCCTCTGCCACCTTCCCCTTTGCCGAGAGGTGTGCCCTCAGGTTTGACTGACGGAAGCTGAACTGTCGGGCCTCCTGCTGACTCCGATGAGACGAACTCCTGCGAGAAGGGATGTGCTTGAGAGCCTTCCCACCTGCATTTTCATTGGCACTGTGATTGGACTGACCTTCTCCTTCCGCAGAACTTTCCTAATTTATTTCCAGAAAGCCAAGTGTTTAAGTTGAGGTTCTTCTCCCCCCTTCTGCTTCTTAACTTCCGTACTAAAATCTATGGCCTCTACCAAAAACAGTGGTCGTTTGCAGGATGGTGAAAGGAATGGGAAGGCTAAGGGACTGCTTGACCAAACCGGAGGTGATGTGCAGGACCAATGGAGAGCATCCCCCTCCAAGTCAGTTTTCTGTGTTTCTTCGGTGGATAAGGGCATCCAGCAATTCCTGTCCTGGGTGTGCCTTTTGGGAGGACGTACACGATGGGTATCTCAGAGGGTTAGTTGTCAGTGTTATGTGGAGCTGTGCTAAGTCTCTACCTGATCCCTTTTGGTGAGTCGGACACTAAACAACAGTAAGGTTGATGTTGTTAAGTTGGTCTCTTCCCTCCCCACCCAATCTATTTAAAAGGAGCTTGAGATGAGCAAGTCCCCACCATTCTAATGGATCCCTGGCGAGGGAGATTGTAAGCCTTTTGGGAGGATATCCTGTTAGTGAGTCTCCGTTGTTGGTAGGTTCTGGTCCGAGCTTCCTCCTGTTACACATTCACAAAAAGTCTGCATGGAGAATCAATCCACTTGCTGTCGTAGATGGTTTAATGAAGAAATCTGGTTGTGCTGGTTGGTTTAGCAGAAAAAAAACCCTGGGTAGTCTTGTCTGCTGGGGAAGTACAGGCAGAAAGAAAGGTTGTGCTTGGTGATTGATCTCCTGTGTTTCAGGCTTCCTTGTATTACTACCTGAAGGTTTGCTGCACATCACTGGAATGTTACATTTGGCTCGGGGCCAGCATTGCCAGAGTCCTTTGCTAAAGAAGCCTTTCCAGGACAGCAGTTCTGGTCCTGTTCTTTCATGACCTTTGCTACAGCAGTGCCTGTTGTACCTTTGCTACAAAGCAGCGAATAGTTCCACTTATGTGGGTAAAAGTTGCCCAACACAACCTGGAAGTTACTTCGCTCTCGCACACGGCTCTCCAGTGGTTTACACCCTACATAATTTTGCATGAAGGTAGCTACCATGTCACGAGCATCACGTGAGAACTGGGGCTTCGTCCAGACCATTGAAAATCTACGAAATCCCTTAGTTCGAGAGGTAGTGGTTAAGTGTTTCTACATGTTACGCATCAGAGATGATTCGGAAAGAAATCTCTCTCTCTCTCTCTCTCTCTCTCTCTCTCTCTCTCTCTCTCTCTCTCTCTCTCACTCTCTCTCTCTCAGGGTGGGTGGGGGACAAGTGTGCATTATGTTAACCATTCAAAGAGCATCTGATGTTGGGGCTTTCTGACTGTCTTTCTCTGTTTATCAGACACTGTTATGTCAGACTTAACTTCACCATTCATAGAAGCCTTAGATTTACGGTTAGCTATGCAAATTACTTTTAATTATTTTAAAATAAAAACATTAAAATAGTGCTTTCTTCTTTAACATATCCTAGGAGTTGAAAACCGAGGGGTTCTGAGCAAACTTCTGGACAACTTGTCTTTGGATGCACCATGGGAATAAAAAAAACAAACAAACACAACCCCCCCACAAAAATAGCAAAGCATATTAAGTGATGGTGTCCATTCGCCTTTCTCCAAAGACTTGGCCATGGGACGTCTGTGAGTCATGCCCTTTTGTGATTTGTATGTGTCCACCTCATACAAAATACGATGACACTGATTGTATTGCAAACTCACTCAGATGTCTTTTGCAACCCTGTAAGTGGACGTGGGAACTGGACGTAGGCAAGGTATCAGACCTGCTGAAGCTTAAGCAATTTTCTTGGATAAATACAACATTTAGGTTTCAGGCAGACTCAGTCTTCAGTGTGTGTTGTTTTTGGCAGCATAGCTGATAACCTGAGACATCCTACTGGCTCCTTTTTTAACTTCAGTTCACAAGACGAGCTAACATGCTCTGATGCTACTTCAAACAGTGCTCCTACTTGATTCTCCTGTTCCCTCACTGTACAAAGGTTTCAGGAAAAAGAATTGGACTAGGCAGGTTTGTTGCACATTACAGGGATTAGATTCAGCTGGGATTAAATAAACTAGGCATTGTAATCATCTTTTAAATAGGAATGGGAAGTAAGTATTGCTATTAGCAGTAGGAAATGGTGTACACCTGTAACACTACTGTGGCCACTGGATGGCAGTGTTGCATCACATGGTACATTTAGGCTTTAAAATGCCTTATTTTGAGGAAAAAATGGCTTTTGTATTTGGTTAAGAAAGCTATGAAAATGTTAAGTCTATCTTTGTGCATCTCTCTCTCTCCTTCTCTCTCCCTTTCTCTCCCTCCCTCTGTTTCCCTCAACTCACCTTCTTATGTTTGCGGAATGCTGATAACATATTTGCAACACTGACAAAATCCACATCCCACTTCTCAGCTAATGTTCAATTAAACCAGCCACTTTTTGTAAACTTGGGAGGGAAGTATGTTGGGACAGATGCCTGTACTTCAGCAAGTGCCTGGGCTTAGGTCTCTTTCCCACCCTTAGGGATTTAAACTCGTCTGTCTCTGAGAATTTAAAGTGTTATTTTCCCAGCACTTGCCAAGAGAGGATCCCCATGCCTAGTGGGAAGGAAGATGACATTCCTTTCTGCTCTGTGCCCTATTTTTCTTAACAGGCACACAAACACCCTCCTTCTCAAAATGCTACCACTCTCCCAGATGTTCACACTCACTGAAGAAGCTGCGGTTTTTAGTATCGAAAGTATGGCTGCGGGGCCTTGTTTTTGAAGGGCAGAAAAGTCTTGACAGGATGTTTGAGTCAGAATTACTTAGCAGCTTGCATATGTAGAAGGTCATTGTCGTGGCAGTTCAGAAGCCACACTTATGGCTCTTGTTGCAGGAAGTTTCTGAATCTGCCTGTAGCCACTGGTAGTCCCAATTTCCTTAATTCCTTAATATCTAGTACTATTTCTGTATTTGGCTGGTTTAATTGTATTCCTGAGGGCTCTGCTGGGCCTCTCTCTCACTGCTAAATTGCAGATTACAGAAGAACAGAGGAGATTGATTTGTGTTTAGTTTTCTACTGGTACTAATATAGAGCCGAGACAAGGCCTTAGGCTGCTGAGGGGAGGGTTCCCTCTCTTAAGTACCCTGGTGCTTGAGTGATATCCAGGCTATCCTTGTCAGACTAATTTTACTGCAAGATATTTCCCAAACACTGTAGTATTTCAGCAGTGGCTTTAGGTCAACAGCATGGTACAGAATGAAACTGCTCCACCATTAACTACTAAGGGTAAAGGAGTGACCTTAAACTGTGATGTTTCCCATACTGTACTCCTCAGTTCTGCTCCAGTATTGGACATCAGACAGTTTGGAGCTGACTAAAATTTTCTGTGGACACGCATTGCCTGTGATAAGAGTACTTTTCTTTCCTTTTGATAGGCACAGAACTTGGTGACTTCTCCCTAGCCAATAAGAATTATACATGTGTATACACATATGCTAGTTCCTGGATTTTGTCTCTTTGTCACACTCTTATGTGACCAAGTGATCGAGCCCAGGGCAGGCAAGCTCAGTGCTCACATGGCTCCTATTGAGTTCTGTGGGACAAAGTAAATAGGCTGCAATGTGGAATGCAGATCAGGGGTGGGGGAAACTAGCCTGCAGCCCCTGCCAGTGCTGCCCAGAGTCCCTGCAATGCACAGGCCTTTTCTGCTCCCTCATAATGATGGGCATTTTGCGGTTGTCTGAGGAAGCTGACTTGGACTGACAGTGGAATTATTATGGAGTTGAATTGCAGCAGGGCAGACGTTCCTGGGAAGATCTTGTAGAAACTCAATAAAACCTTATATGTATTTGCACTGAAACCTGAGTCGATCTGTCTAGGCACTGTAGACGTAATTAATAAATTGAAAAATGCTTGATCTGTGTACCTGCTGAACAACAGACATATCCATCAACAGATGCACAAATTCTCTGTTTCCCCCCCGCCCTTTTAACATTAAGCCATGGTAATCCAAGTTCGTTAGTTACCAATAGGACATTTAGTCCTGGGAAGTTGTGCTCCTTTTTACTCAAACAGAAAGAAGAGCCTCTTGTAAAGGGGGAGGAAAGAAGGAGGATCAGTTCAGGGAGGATCAGTCAGGGGTGGAAGTGGAATGAAGAGCAGGCAGAGATGGTTTTTTTTTTTTTTGTATTCTGTAATGAAATAAGACCACTGCCCACAACTGCATTGCTTTTTGGGGTCCTAGATCGTTAGCTTCCCAGCTTGTGTTCTGTTCCTCCATGAAATCCCATTTGTACAGGGGAGCTGAGTGAATCCAATGGTTTTCTTGGTTTATTTCATTCTGCCTTTAGTTTGTGGCCTGTCCTTTTTGTGATTGGAAAAAGGCATTTTTGTAGCAGGGTCAATCGGTCGGCTGGTTGCACGCATGGTCATGTGCTTCCCTCATCTGTCTAATGGGACATGCTCACCCAATCTCCCCGAACAGAGACATTGATCAATTTTGTTGTTTATATGATGTATTTATTTTTACTTGTGTTTCATGTCATTTTTTAAAGAAAATAATAAATTGTAAGTTGGTATAATGCCTATCAATTCTCTCTCCTTTTTAAAAAAAATAAACTTCAAACATTAGAATTAGTTCAGTGATATTGGTCTGAAATGAATTTGGTTTTTGTTTTTAAGCTCACAGTATTTCTTGGGCAGAACAACACATTTGGGCTAGCCTTAGTCTAGAATGAGCTGTTGAAAACAATTGTTCCATTGGTTTCAGTGGAACTTCAGTCATGCCTAACTTTAGCTACATGGGGAAATGTATAAATTGATGGTTAGAGGATATTTAAAGGGGGCAAGGGTTAATTCAGTTCTACACTTTTGATTCAGCCCAAATACTTCAGAGTATGGGTAATGGGGAAGCCTGCTTGTCAGGGAACGGGTATTATCTTCGGTTCCAACTCCTTTTTCCTACCTCAGAATTCACAGTCCTTTCTGCAATGTGTTCCTTGGTAGCTTACTGAAGGCAACTGGAGAATAAGTGTCCATTCACCCACAACACCTTGAGGCACAGATCAATTAACCTGAATAAATATCAAGCCTGTGTCCAAGCCGCAAAACAATACTGGCTACAAGAGAATGGTTTTTATGTAAGTGGGCTGTTGGAGTGGGAGCTCTACTTCTTTTACAAACAGCGGACAGTTTTAATTTCTGCACAGCTTTCTATCTTCAGATTCTCACTGTCACCCTGCCCTTGTTTCTCACCATAATCTCTTGTGCAGCACATGGCCTGGCACTGCATTGGATGCTAGCAGGTTAACAGTAAATAACTTCTGCATCACATTCAGTTGGTCAAGGAGGTAATGGGTTGTTTCCAGGGTTGGCAGCACAACAAATTAATAGGATGTATGGGGTTGGAACAAACTTGAAACTCGATGCCAGCCTTAGTTCAGTGTGAGCCAATTTAGAACTGGACCCAGCTCCGGTTACGAGCTCTCCGAAGCAGAGAATTGTGACAACTCTTCCATGGGGGCAGCTGCTGGTCTTAGCAGCAGACATGGCAGAGTAGGAAGGTACTAGCCGTGCCCTTTTTGGTTCTTGCACTAGATGTGACAAAATTCAAGCCGAGTGGAAGGCTAAAGTCACCCCCATGCCCTCTTGGAAGAGCCATGCTGTGTCTTGTGCACATACCAGCCCCATGTACATTCCTATACAGAAGAATTTTTGAAAAAACAGTAACTAGCCCTGTTTTCCATAACAATTGCAGGGGCTGCTGGTGGTCTTCCTTGGTGGTCTCCCATCCAAATACTAATCAGGGCCAATCCAGCTTAGCTTCTGAGATCTGATGGGATTGGGCTAGCCTGGGCCATCCAGATCAGGGCGGGCTGCTAGTAGACATTGCTAATCAGGTATTTCATGAGTGAATTCAGTGTGACTAATTGAGGTGAACTAGAATGAGAAGCCAGATAGTCTGCATAATGGCGTTCTGGCTGTATGACATTCCTTAATATGGTCAAATTTACACTTTTAAAAATTATGATATGCTCATGTCTAATTACAAAATCTCATTAGTCTCCCAAATCCTCATCAGCATTTGATGGTGAACTTTTAAAGATTTTATTAACTTGCTAAAATCTTGGCCCTTTTTTCTTCTGGCAGAGACCAAAAAAAGTTTATTTGATGCATCAAAATGACAGGTGAGTACAAAAGTGTACTAGTTCGACATTTCAGTAAGATTGCAAAAGAACCTACAACAAAATTTTATTCCAAGTTAGCAGCAATCAGTTCAAAATTTAACAACTGTACACTGAGGTAAGAGTTCTGTTAAGTTAATGGTGTGGAATATCAATTCAGTTTCACTGAAGCCATTTGATAATTGGTTCTTGTAGGTTATCCGGGCTGTGTGACCTTGGTCTTGGTATTTTCTTTCCTGACGTTTCGCCAGCAGCTGTGGCAGGCATCTTCAGAGGAGTAACACTGAAGGACAGTGTCTCTTGACACTGTCCTTCAGGGGCATTTTTCATGGTAGATTTTGCTTCTGTTTTGCCACGGACAAAAAACCCCACACGATTTAAATGTTTTTTTCATGGCCGCGATTTATCCCCGTCAATTATCTGTAGTTTTGTTTTTTCATGGGAACAAAGCACGCTGTATTTGACAACGGTTTGGTCTGTCCCTTTCGCAGGAGGCCTCCCCTTCCAACAGGCTCATTGTTTATGCCTGCCCCCAGCTCCGCCCCAACTCCGCCCAGCAGATTACCTCGTGCGGTTCACCAGACCCAGCGCAAAAAACAAGCACCAGTCCCTCTGGTCTCCTCCATTTTTCTTCCACCCTCGCTCTGTTCTGCTTTTGGAACAGTCAGATTCCAAATTTGGGGGGGGGGCAAGGCAGCGCTTTCCTCAAAGCTTCCCTGTATTTTCTATAGGTGTGGAACCCATTGCCCTTTAATGATAGACAGGATGGGGGGGGGCAGGGAATCCATGTGCCCAGAGAACTGATTAGCTGAAAGTGGGAATGGCGGGGGGGGGGAGAGGAAAGAAGGCCCCTGGATTGCGCGCTGGCCATGATCCGGCCACAGTGCATCGAGAGAGAGGAGGGAGATAAGAGCAGGCTGGCCGCCCCTCTTCAGAAGAGTGATGCCTTGGGTTTTCCGTTCTCAGGATGCATTTTCCCATCCGAATTCTCAAAAATCCCCCCTCCCCTCTGGGGCAGAGGGGCCAACAGCCCCTTCCCTTGAACATCCCCCCCATGGGTCCAGCTGCCCTAGACTGAGCTGCCACCACCTCCACCCCCAGCGCGCGAGGAGCACATGGCGTGGCCCCACCGGTCTCCCCTTGGAGCCCTCCGTCCGACGTCCCCCTGGGCTTGGAGGTGTGGGCCCAGTTCCAAGGCCCATCCTGGGCGAGGGACGGGGAAGGCGTGCGGGGACGGAGGGAGAGAAGTGCCAGGATTCTAGGCAGGCAGGCAGCTAAAGGGGCGGTATTCTTGTCCGAGCGCGAAACTCCCCCAGCCAATCACCGTTCTTGGGGGAGGAGAAAGGAGACGTCCCAGGGAGCGAAGCAAACATTTTTTCATGGGCATCCGAGCAACAAAACACATGTCCACAGGAAAGATCGTCTCAAAAGTGGTTTGGATTGCCTCTCTTTTAACACGGCTTATTTTGCTCAGTGGGGGAAAACACGGATCTGCAGTGAATAACCAAAATTTGACTCCGACGCAAATTAGCGTCGAAACTGCAGCAAATCTCCATAAAGAATACCCCTTTGTGTTAATCCTCTGAAGATGCCTGCCTTCAATGTTAATCCTCTGAAGATGCCTACCACAGCTGCTGGCGAAACGTCAGAAAAGAAAATACCAAGACCACGGTCACACAGCCAGGATAACCTACAAGAACCAATGAACTCTGACCGTGAAAGCCTTCGACATTTGATAATTATCTGCCAATTTTGAAAATGGTATCTTCTTGTTTAAAATGTTTGAATGAAATACCAAAGGACATAAGGAAAGGAGCTTGTGTATACCTGCCAGGGTGTGTAAGGTCTAAAGACTAAGTTCCCTTTAATTCCAGAGGACCCGCTCAGCTGTTCTTTCTTTTCTTTGGGGCAGGGGGTGGGGGCTGGCCACTATTTTGTTCCAGCCATATTGTGGTTGCTGTCTGCTGATTTAGACCAGTGGGCCTTCATAGTTCAATATTAACTGACTGGTTGCCCCTCTACTGGTCTTAAGGTTTTCCATTCTAGATTTAACCTGAAATCTACTTTTAAATCAGCATTGCTGGTGCCTAAGCCAAAATAATATAGGTATTTTCGAGCTGCCTATAAAGGCCCTGCCCAAGAGCTTGTGGGGGAGGGTAAAGGCAGTAGCTGCTAGGCTAAGGTTGGGAAAGCTATTAAAATGAAAAGTTACAGTAAGACTGGTCATGGATGAGCTTCTGCTTCCTAGGGCAGACATGAGCATAGCAAAATAGTGATGTGCCCATTGCTAGAAACTGAAGTCTATGTGTTAAATGTTTAAGGTGTACATCTGAAAGTGCATGTGAAATACACATTTTAAACTGGGTGTGAGATAGATTCAGGGGATTGGGCTTGCAGGGTAGTATATGTTTGTCCCACTGCACAAAAGGTAAAACAGCCCCCTATTTTTAAACTGGGTGTGAGATAGATTCAGGGGATTGGGCTTGCAGGGTAGTATACGTTTGTCCCACTGCACAAAAGGTAAAACAGCCTCCTGTTTTTAGGAAGCACAGCTCTTCAGCCATCTCTTCCCTGTAAGAGGCCAGAGTCACACAATTGTGCTTTTGCGGATGACAGACCCCACTATTTAGAATTAATAGAACTTCCACAGAATACAGAATTATAGGAAAATTTCTGTTCTCTGGATTTCTTAATAAATGGCCCCAGTTAAAAAATACTGTACAAAATAATTGCCATGCATAGGGCTACTAGTTTTGTCAGCATATCTACTGAAAATGGAACAATACAGAGAAAATTAACACATACAAAATACAGGATTTTGCAGCACAGTGAGCGCGATGTTCTCTTGTCTATAGACTATACTGAAAAGAGTTTTGCCAGTCGCTAGACCAGAAAAGGCCGTCTGTTTGGCCTGAGGCTGGGCATGGAATCCCACTGCCTCCATGTTTAGTTCTAGTGCCTACCTTCCTCAGGTAGCTGAGGTGCAGAAGATGGCAAAAACTGCAGCTGCACCCTGAGGAAGGACCTATTGATTTCTCTTCGTAGCAGGTGGAGCCTCGAAGCTCCAGCATGCAGGCGCGTCTGCATGGGGCTGTTCAGCTGAAGGGAGTCGGAAGGTGAGCTCGTGAACCCCGTCGGGCTTCTCGTGTCCGTTTGCCGTGTAGGCAAGCCTGCTACAGAGGCCTGGGCTGCCTCCGCACTCTGCCTCTCTTGCTTTCCTGGCGACGCTGTTGCCACTTCCGATTCCAGTCTTTCTGCCTCCGCCTTCTCCTCTGCTGGAGAGCATTACAGAACTCATCCAGATTGGAGCTGGGTGCACCCAGAGCCCTCGAATAGCCCTTGTAATGAAGCTGCGTCTCTGCCAAAGGGATGATGCTATGGTGGCTTGCTGCTGCTTCTGTGTTTTCGCTAGTCCTGGAGGTTAAAATTTCCATGGCCTGGTGCCCAATAACACGAAGGCTGTAGCGGGTGAGAGTCTGGGAATAGGACTGCTCCATTCCTTGACAGTGGTAGATCCCAGCATCTTCTTGTGTCAGCTGACTAATCAGTAGCCCTTGTTCCAGGACTGAAAAGCGGCCAGTGCTCCCAACCTGCAGGGAACATCACAGTGGCTTATTTAGCCAAGTGCAGCCAGAGAAAAGGTAGAGGGGGCTTCCATAAGAAAAGCCATGCTGGATCAGACCAAGGCCCATCAAGTCCAGCAGTCTGTTCACACAGTGGCCAACGCCAACCAAGTGCCTCTAGGAAGCCCACAAACAAGACGACTGCAGCAGCAACCGTCCTGCCTGTGTTCCTCAGCACCTAATATATTCGGCATGAACATGACCACTCCCCTCTTAAGGCCTTCCAAGTTGGCAGCCATCACCACATCCTGGGGCAGGGAGTTCCACAATTTAACTACGTGTTGTGTAAAGAAATATTTCCTTTTATCAGTTTTGAATCTCTCGCCCTCCAGCTTTAGCAGATGACCCCGCGTTCTAGTATTATGAGAGAGGAAGAAAAGCTTCTCCCTGTCCACTCTCTCCAAACCATGCATAATTTTAAAGACCTCTATCATGTCTCCCCTTAACCCTTCTTTCCAGGAAAAACAGCCCTTTCCCTTTCCTTCATGCCTTGTCCTCTCTTAATGTAGCTATTTAAACAGTGGTCCCACCATTCTAAGAAAGCTTTCCTTTAGGTTTCTCCCATTACCTCTTCCAGGATTGCTGTATTGCTGTGCTGTACAAACCAGCGGGTGGCTGTCTGGGGAGAAGGTGGGAGGCACTCAAGAAATGTTGAGTTGTTCTGCACCCCAAATATCATCTTTTCGTCAGCTGCTGAAATCCCTGTGCGAAAGGAACAGAGACAGGGTTGGAGTGGGAAGAGAGAGCCAAAACTTTCAACTCTTTGAAAGATACTCAACCAGGAATGCTCCATGCAAATTCACCCCACCCTCTGCTTTTTTAAAAATTTACATTGGGAGATTTGTTCCCTGATGTTGCAACTAGTTTTGGCTCACAGCCTCCAACAATACCGGGCACTCTTGTGGCATATATAATGACCACAGTTTTTCAACTCCCTTCCCCCTGTAGGTATTAGAATTCAAAATTAATTCAATGCCTGCCTATAAGGAAGAGTATAGCGCTGATTGCCGTTTTCAAGAAACTGACTGGATCCTCTCATCTCTGAGGAAGTGAGGCCATGAGATGCCTTCCTGAGCTTTAGCAGCACACCCACTTTTGACTGTCAACACCTGTGTAAAGAGAGTTGCATGTTCCTTTCTTACACTATTAGTAGCCATCCTTGATTGCTGGGTGGACACAAGGAAACCCTGCTGCTTGCATGCCGTCACTGGACTTCAGAATCACTGGCCCAAAGAGCTATTCCTAGCATTTCACACAACATTCAGCAGAAAATTAATCCAAGTATATTTCTATGCTTGGTAATATATATATATATATATACACACACACACACACACACACACACATACATATATATATATACGGGGCACTTCAGCCTGGAACGTACTGCTAATTACCAAGCATAAATGGCCATAGAAATATACTTGGATTAATTTTCTGCTGAATGTTGTGTGAAATGCTAGGAATAGCTCTTTGGGCCAGTGATTCTGAAGTCCAGTGACGGCATATATATATATATATAGGAAATGACTGTGAAGCCGGCGCATACCTGCTTCGCATTTCTTAAGAGCCCCTTTAACGCGACCTTTTGTGTTTGCTCCACCCCCACATAGAAGAATCCCCTGAAGGAACCATGCAAAATGACAGCCGTGCATTAGCTACGCAAATGGAGGCTGCTAATGGAAGGAACAAAAGAGCAGGTGAGTGGGGGGGTGGAATTTCTCCTTTTGCGACGGGACCGTGAATAAGCATTTTAAAGGTCGCATTTTCAAAAAGAGCTTTGAGCGAGCATCAAAATTGATCCTGCATAAATGGACTATGTATATTTCAAATACTGGTGAAATTGCACTTGCACTATTACTACTGCTCAGGCAACTCAACAGAAAAGAAGGTTTGAAGGAGGAGTCCTGTGCTTGCTTAGAGAACAAAGAATGCAGAGGGCGGTGGTGTCTGCAAGAAGGCAACTGAGCAAGGCAGTGATGGGAATTATCATTAGGACACATCCATAACCTACCCGTGCATAGCAGCTGTCTTGTTAAGGCAGAATCAGGGCGCCTTGTGTAAAGCAAGCTCGGTCTCACTACAGAAGGCTTTGCAGATCAGAATTGATGGCGGGGTTTACATTAATATCCGGGGCTAAATGCAGAGCTGACAAGTGTTTATGGAAACTCAGGTGAGCACCTCCATTTATCCATCTCTTGTGTAGCTGTGGCTGGATTCATACTGAACAGCCCTGTCTGCTGCAAACGTCAATGTAAAGCTTTGAACTAGAGAGATTTCACTTTCCAGGTGGTCGCTTTCCAAATCTGTGTTTAAGCTTCCTCCACTTAAGCCAGTGCTCTGTGGGTTAATCACCCCTAGCAGCTGTGCAGGATAGAGAAGCTGCCTCAACCTCTGGCAGGGGCAGTGCAAGGGAGCTGTGTTCAAGTAAACTTTGAGACTGTCTTTAGTTTTGAACTGCTGGATGTAGTTTTCCTTTCATTCAAATAGCTCATAGGCATGCCCAGTGGATGTTCCATGACTCACCCTTTGCAGCATCTTGGCACGGTCTGGTTGGGTTGGCTTTTAGCACATCTTGGCATTGTGCTTGCCTGCAAGGAAGACAGTTCATAGGCTTAAACAAGGCTCTTCTGAAAGTATACTGGTTAGGTCAAGGAGGCTGGTGGGCCAAGGCCATGATGTTAATGAACAGGAGACGAATGCCAATGTAATGACAGGCGTGTAGCGCTTGGCAGGGAAATGGAGTGCATGCTAGAGCCACCTCATGCTTCAGGCCTAAACAGTTGTCTCCATTATCCCGTCAGCAAGAAACAGGAGTTCTCCTTTCCTTGTTCCTTTCCCCACATTGTCTGGTAACAATCCAACAAAAGAGAACAAGCATGTGCTTGCTGCATCACTGTCTCCTAAACATCTAGCGGAAACCTAATGGCCGGTGTCCTACATTGGGGTAGGGGCCGTGGCTCAGTGGTAGAGCATCTGCTTGGCATGCGGAAAGTCCCAGGTTCAATCCCCAGCATCTCCAGTTAAAGGGACTAGGCAAGTAGGTGATGTGAAAGACCTCTACCTGAGACCCTGGAGAGCCACTGCCGGTCTGAGTAGACAATACTGGCTTTGATGGACCAAGGGTCTGATTCAGAATAAGGCAGCTTCATGTGTTCATGTCCCTGGTCCAGCAGGAATGGAAAGGATTTTGGACTGAAGCCTCTGAGCAGAGCCTAGTCGAAAAAGCAGCAAGGGGAGCTGCTCACTTACTGAAGAGGAAGATAGAAAGGACAGGCCATCCACTATAACTGGTTCATATTCTGGCTCCAATAGAAAGATAGCCTGCCGGTTTAGGATAGATGCCCAGTTCACATCCAATTCACATTCATGTATAGATTAAACAAGAGTCCAGTGGCACCCTAAAGGCGGACCACATTTATTCCAGCATAAGCTTTCATGAATCAGAGCTCATTTCATCAGATGTATGAAGTATATATCCACTAGCCAGATATATTTATAATCACAGTTACAAACAACAGAAAAAGCACTCCAAACAGTTATGTAAAGTGGGATTAACACCAGATTTAACATGGTTTATATTTTTACGTCTGATTTAATTTTTGTTTTATTGAATTGTTTTTAAACTGTTGTTACCCACCCTGGGGTTTGAGATGCTTTGGAGAAAGGAGGGCATACAGATATTTTAAGTAAAATAAATAACTCTAATCCAGGAAAGTACATGGTAAAATGTGATAAGAATATCCAATTAAGACAGCACAGATCAGAAAAGTTTTTACTCTGAGTGATTTATTACTCTTATGAGTGGATCTTGTCAAACTGACCTTCCACAGTAACATCTGCCCCTTCCCCCTTTCTGTGGTCTGTAGCTTTATCTGCCTAATGTATGGACACTTCATGCAACTGAGGAAGTGATCTCTGTCTCACAAGTGCTTGTGTTGGTCTTTGTGGTGCCACTGGCCCCGTTTAATTTTGCAGCAGTGTGGAGATATCATCATATAAAGACAGTGCCCCCATGCACAAATCAAGGCTGTTGGGAAGAGCAAAGGCACTTTTCCAATGGAATAGGTCTAAGCCTCACCTTTTTTTGGTATGCAGGAGGGGCATGCAGGACTCGCCATCCCAGGTGCAGTAGGGATCTCTACCAAGACAGCAGTCTGTGCAGGTTTTGCCGTAGAGTTCACAGCGGTACAGGGAGAGCTGGACTAAGCCATTTGTGCTGCTCACAAACATCTCCTGCTGCTCACGGAGCCAAAAAGAGCAAGAAACGTCAAGTTTTGTTTCCCTTTCCACTAAGAAGTCAGTTGGAGTGCCAAAGTCTCTTGAGTTCAGAAGCAGAAACCTCGGGATGGTACAGAAGCCTCAAACGGTAACTTTGTTTTTACTTCCAAAGTGTTGAGGCTGACCAGCCCTTGTTGTAGAAGTAACAGCTCTAGCAAAACGCTATTGGGGAATTCACAAGTACAGACTTACCCTCTTCAGAGAGAACTGCATGTCTAGGATGGCCAAAGGCATCTGCAAAAAACAGAAGGGTTGCCTGAGCATGTACACCTTTGAGTGCTTAACAAAATCTAATTAAAATACAGTTTTAATAGAGAGGAAGCACAGCTTAGTAGTTTTCAAAATGCTTAAGCAGTCCCATAGAGTCAGCCTGAAGATGTCCTGGAATTACCTCCAGACTACAAAGATCAACTCCCGTGGAGAAACAAGCTGCTCTGGAGAGTGGACTGTATGGCATTATACCCCATTGAGGTTCCTCCCCAAAACCCTGTCCGGTCCAGGCTCCACCCCCAAATTTCTAGGAGCTTCCCAATCCAGAATTGGCCGCCCTACATGGGAGCCTTCCTGACCTCAGGCAGGCCATTCCACAAAATGGGGGCCACAACAGAATGCACGTGTACAAGCAGATGTTGATCTTGCCTACTTGTAGGGTGGCAACCTCAGAAGGCCCTGCTTGGATGAACAAAGCTGCTGTGGCAGATAATAGGAGGAGAGGTGCTGCTGCAGATTTGAGGGTCCAACACCACGAAGTGCCTTGTATGTGATAGTCAGTTCGTTGAATTGAGCTTGACACTGATGGGCAGCCAATGGAGTGATTGCAGAACAGGTGTAATGTGCATATTCTGAGTAGCTCCCAATAATAACCCAGCTGTGGCATTCTATACCAACTGGAGTTTCTAAGTTGACTTAAAGGGCAGACCATGTACAGTGCATTACAATAGTCCAGTCTTGATGTGGCCACCTGGATCCAAGCCATAATAACATCAGCCACCTTCCAGGCTAAACAAAGTTGGAAGAAAGTATTTTTACAGCTGCGTTAACTTGTTTCTCTAGCTGTAATGCTGGGTCCAATATAACCTCTAGGCACTTAACTATGTCAGCGAGGGTCAGTGAACCCCATCAAAGGTGGGAAGCACAATGTTCTTCAAGACATCAGGCTTCTCAACCAGCATTACTTCTGTCTTTTCAGGATTCAGTTACAATTTGTTCGTTCTCAGCTGTTGAAGCACAGCAGGCAGGCGGTTGCTGGGGATCTCTACCGCATCGCCATGAGATTTGGATAAGGAGAAACTGAGGTGGGTGTTGTCAGCATATTGAGGACAGCCATCCCCAGAGCTACAAATGATTTGCCTTAAGGGCTCGCATAGAGATTGAACGGCATCTTTTTGTAAGTTAGACCTCAGTTGTAAATAGGTCAGCCAATTCAATTTTTGAAATTTTTCTTGAAGTTTAATCAGGCTCTTAATTTCTCCTGTGGGCTCTATCATTTGATTGTAGGTAAAGTGAACACCCGGTTTCAGTGTGACGTTATCATGATAAGCTTCGATTGGCGACATTATAGATGGTGGAGAAGGACTTATTCTCTTTTTGTATTTTTTCCACACTTTCAATAACGCTATTTTAACATCGCAGTCTTCTGGTGCTTTGACTTTTTGAATTTTTGTTGTAGAATCCCACAGCGCTTTATGAAAACCTTGTCCGAGATCCGCTCGTTCTAGAATAACATGTCTAGATTTAGGATATTTTATCCATTCTGTAATCCAGGTTAGACAGGCAGCATGGTAGTATAATTTGAGATTGGGTAATGCCAATCCTCCTCTTTTCTTTTCGTCTTGTAGCACTTTAAATCTAATTCTCGGTTTTTTCCCATTCCAGACAAATCGATTGATTTGTTTTTGCCAACTTTCTATTGTTCTGTCAAGGATGTCAATCAGCAAAAATTGAAATAAAAAATTCAGTCTAGGAAGTACGTTAATCTTAATTGCCGATATCCTTCCCAACCAAGAAATATTCATTTTAGACCATAAACTCAAGTCTTTTTCTATTTCTCCCCAGACTTTCAAATAGTTTGACCTTAAAAGTGTCTTGTTTTGTGAAGATATATTAACACCCAAATATTTAACTGATTCTTTGGCAATTTAACAACCAGTAAGTTCTTCAATATGCTTGTCTTCATCGATTGTAGTATTAAAAGTCATAATTTTCGTCTTCGTTTTGTTAAATTTGTAACCGGAATACTTTGCATATTCCATGATGTGGTTGTAAACATGTGGGAGTGTTCGCCCAGGATTCTGACAGATTAACACGATGTCATCTGCATAGCTTTTGATTTTGTGTTCTTCGTTTCCTATTGTGAGACCTTTAATCTTTGGATCGTTTCTCATATGGTTCGAAAGAACCTCCATTGATAAATCAAAAAGAAGTGGAGAAAGTGGACTGCCTTGTCTTGTGCCTTTTGTAATAGTAAATTCTGTTGATAATGAACCATTGATCAAAAGACGTGCTTTCTGAGCGGAATATATTGTGTTGAAAACTGTGAGAAGAGTATCTCCACAATCCATTTGTTGTAATGTTTTAGAAATAAAATGCCAGGAAACATTGTCGAAGGCTTTTTCTGCATCTAAAAAAATCATTGCCGTTTTTAGTGATTTTGACTTTGTATGTTTGATTGCGCTGAGAACCAATCGTACATTGTCTCTCATGAGTCTCTCCGGGATAAAGCCAGTTTGGTCTGGATATACCAATTTACCAATATATTTTTGGAATCTTTTGGTAATTATAGAGACAAAAATTTTGTAATCAATGTTCAACAGTGAAATTGGTCTATAGGCTTGAGGAAGATATTGATCTGTACCTTCTTTTGGAATCAAAGAAATATGTGCTTCCTGCCAAGACGAAGGAATCGTACCGTATTCAATTACCTCGTTGTAAAGAGAGAGTAAAACCGGAGTTAATTGTTGTTCAAGCAGCTTATAAAATTGTGGTGTTATACCATCCGGACCGGGTGCCTTATCTGGTTTCAGATTATTTATAACGTCCACAATTTCTTGAGTTGTTATCTTCTGATTGAGGCTCTCTTGTTCTTCTAATGATAGCTTGGGTAAATGTGCTTCTGCTAAATAAGTTTTTAATCCGTATTCTTGCAGATCATCCTTCGCATATAGTTGCTTATAATAGTCAACAAATATTCTTTCGATTTCTTCTTGTTTGTTGTTAGCTTTGGCACCGATTATCTTCCTTTTCTTCTCTTGTTGCCGAAGTTGATTGGCTAAAAAACGACCAGGTTTATTTGCTCTTTCAAAAAGTCTTTGCTTGGCATATCTAACTTTTGTTTTGATTTCTTCTGTTTCTATCAACTCAATTTGGTGTTTGGTCATCTTGATTTCATGTAGAGTAGTTTTATCTGGCTTGATATGAACTTTTTCCCCCATTGTTCTTAGTTGATCTTGAAGGTCTTTGAGTTTCTTCTGTTTATCTTTTTTAATTTTGGAATTCAGGGCTATCATTTTCCCTCTAATAAAAGCTTTGCTGGCGTCCCATATAACAAAATGAGACATTCCTACGGTCTTGTTTAAAATGAAGAACTCTTCTAAGTCACGTTTGCATTGTTCAAGTGTTTGTTTTCTCCGCAGTATTTGGTCATTCAATCGCCATCTTCTGATCCCTGTTCTGCCTCTTATCAAGGTCAATTCAATTGGATTATGATCTGATAATATTCTAGGTGCAATCTGTATCCTTTCCACACTTGTCATCATTGATCTAGAAGTCCAGCACATGTCAATTCTAGAGTGTGATCCGTGGCGATTTGAATAAAAAGTGAAGTCTTTTATTCTTGGATTCTTCATTCTCCATATATCAATTAAGTTGAATTCTTTCATTAATTTGAAAACATTCTTTGGCAGTTTTCCAGATGTATTGTTGTGAGTCTTGTCAATCATTGGGTTTACAACTGCATAGAAATCTCCTAAAATTATAATTTCTCCTTGATGACATTCTGCAAGATTCTTAAACAATGTTTCATAAAAGGTTTCTTTGGCATTATTCGGAGCATAGATGTGTGCTATTGTGAAACAAATTCCATCTGTTCCATGAAGGATCAAGATTTGATAGCGTCCATCTGGGTCTGCTATATGGGTCTTAACTGTCAGAATTTTCTCGTTAATGTAGATAGCCAGGCCTCTCTTCTTCACTAAAGCCGATGCAAGATAGGGAATTCCAAGGTGGTTTGTCTGTAAGATTTTTTCATGTTCTTTTTTAATATGGGTTTCTTGAAGACAGACAATGTCTTTCTTTTGCTTTTTTAAACTGTGGAAAACTCTCTTTTATTAGGGGAGTTAAGACCGTTGATATTCAAAGATACAATCTGTAAATGGTTTATGGTGAAATTGAGGTTCAAATCTACAATACTGCTGCTTGGTCTAATTTGTCACCTTCGGAAATCTTCTTATGTTTTCTAAGTTCTCGTTTTTCAAGTGGTTTCTTTTTGTCTTTTTGGGTCAGTTGAAACGTGCTAGGACCTGCTTTCGGGGTGTCTCCAGAGTCTTTTGGGGTAGAGTCTTCGGATAATTTTAATTCTTCAAGTAAATCTTTAGCTTGAAGTTGGTTATGAATTGTTCTTTTCCCTTGTGGCAGTGAGATCTCTAAAGAGTATGGAATAAGCCAACGAAACCTGATTTGTCGCTTGACCAATTCTAGCTTTAACTCATTGTACTCTTTTCTTTTAGTTAGAACGCTTCCCGGAAGATCAGATAGGATCTGTATTGAACTCCCTTCCCAGATCAATGGGTCATCTCTTTGTGTCCTGAGCAACAAGTCTCTGGTTCTTTTGTGAACAAATCTCACCAATATATTTCTTGGTTTGTTATACTTAGTAGCATAAGATGAGTTTATTCTGTAGCAAAATTCCAAAAGGGTGTCTTCATCATCAAAATCGTAGTTATCATGAAGTAATGTCCTGATATCTGACTCCAGGCTATCTTTTCCAAAACGTTCAGGAATCCCGCGAAATTTAATATGTTTATCTCTGAACTTTACTTCATGTGCATCAGCTTTAGTTGAGAGATCTTGAATTATTTTGGATTGTTCCAGAAGCTCTGTAGTATGTTGTGTTACTGAAGTCTCTATGTCGTCTTGCTTCTGTTTGATTTTGATGATTTCTTGTGAGTTAAGTTCAAGTTTTTCTTCAACCTTTGCAATACTTTGGAGCACCTTCTGCTCTGAATCTTGTATTGATTTCTGTAGAGAAGTTTTCATATCCAGTATCATCTCCTGGGTACGTAGAAAGAAGTCCTGACTTTCTTTGGCCATGACCAAACTTTTATTCTTTTTATCCTGTGCAGTCTCTGATGTAGGTTTAAATTTTGTCACATCAACCTCTTGTTGTTCTTCTTCAGAAACCGCAAACTCTTCTAGGAACTTTTTTTGTTGTTTGCCTTTCAGTTTCTGGGACTGTCTGTGAGCAAAGCTGGTGAATCTTTTCCTCATAATAATAAAAAAACCCTACAAGGATAGTTCAAATTACATACATTTGAAATTATAATTGTTCTCTTCACTCTCCCACCCACATAATATAAGAGAGATATATTTAAATCCAACAGTTATTTTCTTTTTTATGAAATCAATTGGCTAAATCAGTTCATATAATTCATTTGTATGGCTTAAAAAATGAAGTTAATTGGATTATTTGTCTTAGATGCAGTCAGTAAATATATATTTTAAAAAATAAAATAAAAGTGGTTAAGTTGTATGTAAAAAATCAATAATAGTTCTTTTTTTCCCTTAAAGGTTCAAAACATTACCATGATATAGGAATTGTCAATAACATTATTGTCTTAAAATTAGTCTTCAGTTAATTTCTTGTTGTAAAGACTGCTTATACCCCCGGCCATTCCGTGAACTAACAGAATTTGAGCAAACAATATCCAAAAATGACTCTCACTTATTAGGAAAAATTTATAAGCTTCTTTTGAAATATGATACAGAAGAAGAAGTGAAAATCAATATGATAAAATGGATGCAAAACTTTGGAGAAATGATCAATATGGATTTATGGGGAAAACTCTGCACTTCTGAAATGAAATATACTGTGTGCCAAGAAGTGAAAGAAAATTGGTATAAGACATTTTATAGATGGTATTTTACTCCCAATATGCTTTCCCAGATGACCACTTCCGGAAAAAGAGGCGCCTGCTGGAAATGTCAAGACACGGATGGCTCCTACTTCCATGTTTGGTGGACATGTCCAAAATTACAAATATATTGGAAAAAAATTCATAGTGAACTCCAGCTGATGTTAGATACCAAGATAACATTTGATTCTAAATTTTACTTACTTAGTATAGTGCCACCAAACCTGCCTTTAAAATTCCAGGACGTTTTCAAATATGCTACAACTGCAACCAGAATAGTTCTGGCAAGAACCTGGAAACAAACTCATATACCCGAAACAGAAGACTGGAAAGAAAAACTGTTGGAATATGCCAGTATGGCTAAGATGACTTTCGAGTTAAATTTAAAGTTTAGTGAATCTACAGAGCAATTTGATGATAAGTGGGCGTCATTCTATACTTACATGAATTGCAACTAATTGAACCAAGTATGCTGGCTTAACCTTTTATAATAGGCTAAGTTTTATTTTATATGTTTTAACTAACTGTTAAGTAAATTCCGGATTTTCACATAATAGAACATTAATATGACACAAGTAGAATAACTGAACGATATTTTGCAATTATTTTTAACGCAGAAAATGTTTTATAATATATCGCAAATGACCAATAATTTTTTGTTGTTTACAACTGAGTTTATTTTATAATGTTGAACTGTTTTTATAAATATAACGTTTTACCCCTCCCTTTCCCCCCCTGTACCCCTCCAACTATATAAATAAAAATCTTATTAAAAAAAAAGAGAGAGATTGAACGGCATGGGGGACAGGACTGCGCCCTGTGGCACCTAGCTGACAAGCTTGGCTTTCAGGGAAGATTGTGGACTTATTTCCCTTCAGCAAGATTCCAGCTGGGGAAGGATCTGCTGCGAGTTGAACAGCATCCTGACAAATGAATATTGCAGCACGTGAGCCAAGAGATGAGGCAGCTATTTTAAACAGACATAATTTGTCAGTGAGGTTTCCTCAATGGAAACATAGCCACAAAAAGGTGAAGCAGACATGTAACGTACCTTTGAAAATCTGATCTCTTCTAGACTAATCTCCTGGGGGTCTTGGCCTCTCATGCTGACAACGCCCACCTTCAGCACTTTGCCTTCATCTGTGGGAAGCAAAAGGTAAGGACATGTCAGGAGAAAGAGACTATATCACTTCCAACTGGACATTATTGTTTTCAAGGTGTGTGAAAGCCATATATCTCCGCAATCCAGTAAATCATCTCTAAAAGATGCTGCTGTCAAACACCGCTTGGTATACAAAATAGTTGCCAAAAGAATATGTCGATCTCCTATGGATCAGTTTTTCACTGCAGCAGAGGCATAAAAACCTTTTGAGCATGACACTCCATGTTCTGGTTCATACATGTTGCTGGGTCTTTGCATTCTTTTTTAAAGCATATATGTCTGCCGATTTGAAACCCAGCAATAACACTGGCTTTTCCTCTCTTTCTATAATTCTGTGGGACAGTGCTTGATCTGAGGTCTAGATGAAACAGCACTCAGCTTTGACTGATGGATGCTAATGGCCCACTAGAGTTGGCTGTTTTCAGGAGCTGCTCCGAAAGATGCTTCCAAATGGAGTGGTTGGCAAGGGTCGGGCAAACTGGATAAAGCAGATGGGAACAACGTTGATTCCCATTCTGTTTGCTGCTAGGCAAAAGGTCTGTTGTGCCAAAACACTACTAGGAATAGGCCTGCCAAAAAAATCAAGAACTGCCTGGATGCCTCTTAGGCCTTGGGGCCAGTTGCCACAATATATGTGTTTGTAAAATTCAGAAGTTTGGGCTTGTTTCCAGAGTTTTATTAATACAAGGCAGTGACAACAGGGTTATTTTCATTTAGTTCACATGTGTGGATTGTGTAATCCCTACATAAGCACTAAGGGGCCAGGTTGTTGAGTTCAACTCCAGCTGGCTGTTTCACACGGTGCTGCAGATGGTGTTGATCGACATGCTCTGCAACTGCCCACCTTGCGTTCTGTTAAGCTAAGGCAGAGAGGGTGGGTGGGGTGGCAACTGCAGCTTAGGGAACTGCTCTGGCAGCCTTTCCCTTACCCTGGAACACAAACACAATTCACAGGAGCAAAACAGTTTTGCTGCTATCTCCCCTCCCCTCCCCATCCCAACCTGGCCTCAGGTCTGCCTCCTTAACTCCTATCAACTAGATATAGGTTTGTAATTAAGACGTTTCTCATGACTAAAACAACTACTGAAGTTCTGGGTATCTATAGCCTCTCATCCTAGTGGTTCCCAAACTTTTCAGGCCACTGCCCCCTTGGTTCCACAAACTCAATCCCAGCACCCCCTACCCTACTCTATAAAAAGCACTATTCAAAATAGGGGTTTGCATGACTCACTAAAGAAGATAATAACAATAAAATTTCAAAACAGTAACAATTAATTGCACATCTATTCAAAATCAAATTTAAAAAAATTAGTTGAAATTTATTCAACCAAACTGATAAACTTGATCCGGTGGCACCAGCTCTTCAAAGTCTGGAAAAAAAATTCTGATAGTTTCCACCAAATTTGCCAACCTGGTGCCATAGCTTGATCTATTGTAAATTAGTGAACGACACAGTTGAAGCCCCCCCCCCCCCCGCTGCCCTCTTGCCTGTTACGGCAATACGGAGGTCCGTGGAGGAGAGAGACCGTAGTCAAGAAAACCGTTTTATTTGCAGCTGCAGCTCAGCTGCCTTAACAAGCATAAAACACTGAGCCCCGATTGTACTGGGGAATGAACTTTTATCACAATTCCAGGCTAAGACATAACACGTCACCATTCTGTGCTTATCGGATAGTCAGAAGCACAAATGCACAGCGGTTCTATCCAGTCTCCGTTATCATTTACCATGACTTTTCCCCCACTGACTCAATACACACAGAGCTGTCTTGTACTGCAGCAGACTTCTTCAATACATGTCTCAATACATTCACACGGAAAGGAGAAAAGGTTATCAAGAACTATTAAATCAAAACACTTAAGAGGATCCTCCACATTCAGAGGAAGTCTACCTTGCTGTCTCATGCCTTTTAGTGCCCCGCTAGGTAATCCCACCGCATCCCCAGGGGGTGGTACTGCCCACTTTGGGAACCACTGCTCTAGATCATGAACAAGAAATTCTAAAAAAAACAGTACAAACACTTTAACAGTTCAGGAGTCCGACGCTGCTGAACAAACATCTCTGTAATTTTTTCCTATGTGGAACAGCCTTATGTAGAAGTTATTCCATAAGCATAACCTTGTTGTTCCTTTCCACACATTTTCCTGCTGTGATATCTCTTTCCTTAGAGGGGATGGTTGGAAGTTCTGCATGCTGAGACCAAAATGTGGACTCACGAGGGATATTTATGCAGCACTATTATATTTTTCTTTGCTACGTTTTATTTTTGTTCTAAGAGTTGCTAACACTGTTTTGATAGCTGCAAAGCACTGAGCTGATATTGCCAGTGACCCCTATCCAAATGGAAACCTGCTGTACATTTTGTAGATATAATTTTGTATTTATATTTTGAATTCAGGATCTGAAATTCTCTATAGAGAAACTGATTTTAATAGCTGGATACATGCTTCAGTTATAAAGTAATCTTCCCATCCACTGATCTGCCCATGTTATACTTTAACCCCCCTGCCGCCATTACCAATTTATAGGGTTTCAGTATGAACCAAATTGGATCATTCCTACATCAAGTCTAGCTACGCCCTAAATCCCAGTATACCAATGCACTGCCAACTGAAACACTGTCATAAAGATAAGCAAACTCTCCCTTCTTCCAGCCCATTCCTAAAACAAAGTTAACTTAAAAGCAGGGCCCCACTGAGTTCAGTGGGCATTCCTTCCTTGTATGTATAGCACAGAGTTTATCCAGTAGAAGGTGCCCCAAATCTCTCTACTTCAGCATATAACCCTTAGACTCCACTGAGCCCCAATATCACTTTCCCTTGGAGCACAATTAGGGTTCCCAACCTCCAGGTAGTAGCAGGAGATCTGCTATTATGACTGATCTCCAGCCAATAGACATCAGTTCACCTGGAGAAAAATGGCCGCTTTGGCAATTGGATTCTATGGCATTGAAGTCCCTCCCCTCCACAAACCCCGCCCTCCTTAGGATCCGCCCCCCAAAACCTCCTGCCACTGGTGAAAAGGGACCTGGCCAACCCTAAGCACAATGCAATAGCTATACATTTTTTACATGTTTATCTGACTCTTCCTCTAAGGAGCTGGGGTGGTATGCAGGATTTCACACACTCTTATCATCATCATCATCATCACCCCCTATTTATTTATTTACTTACTTACTTACTTACTTATTATTTCCATTTGTTACCCTGCTCTTCCTAGCCAAAGCCAGGCTCAGAGCCTGGAAGTGGTTTAGGCTGAGAGAGAGTAAGCGTAATGGCTGAGTATATATTGGAAGCCAGGTCCTAGTCCAGCACTCTAGTCCTTATACTACACTGGCTTTCAATAGCAACTTATTAGGTAGCTTCTAGGAAACAAGCTGTCAGGGTTCCTAGAGGAACATCAGGGGCTGTTTAAAGCAAAAATTTTGCCAGATCTAAATAGTGCTAAAAACAATTTTTTAAGCCTTTCAGCTGAGGCAACTCTTGTGTTCTTCCTAACCGGGCCAACTACTACTTTTGGCCTACCATCAAAGTAGTGGTTCAGTATCCCTATCATCGCCGCCTTTTGTTTGCTGAGATGGAAAGCAGAATCTGAAAATAGTGGAGTATTTTTTTAAATGCAGCATGTAACAAAAACTGTGAAGCCTCATTGCCTCGGACCCCTCTACCTGTTCCAAGGAAGAGGACATCAACATGTCCAGCCGTTGTCTGCACCCTGTCCACCAAGAGCTGCTTGATCTGGAAGGGCACATTGACTCTCATCAGGACAGGTTTCCAGTGGAGTGGATAGATAGGATCCCACATCAGGTGATGGGTACGCATGAAGCTGATCACTTCATCAGGAAAGTCCTTTGTTGACTGGAGGAGTGGGTCATATGTTGCACTGGGACACTGACAGAGAATGAAGATTTTGAAAAATGTAGAGTGTGAACATTCAAATTCCACGAGAAGTAGTCCTGTAATCCTGTAGTAGCCAGATGCCAAAACTAATCAGTTTGTGGCCTAGGTTTTATATGCTGTTGCCTATTGGACGCATAAGGCACAAACTTAAAATACAACACAGTACTAACCTCTCTTGTGCCTTTAGTTTTCTCTGAGATACCAGTATCTCACAGTTT
This sequence comes from Euleptes europaea, assembly GCF_029931775.1. Lineage (NCBI taxonomy): Eukaryota > Metazoa > Chordata > Lepidosauria > Squamata > Sphaerodactylidae > Euleptes > Euleptes europaea. The sequence continues at coordinate 73,136,756 of NC_079312.1, read as the reverse complement.
GCTCCAACTGCAGTAACAGGCCGGCAGCATCTACTTGGAACATGCTGCTTAAATTGTGATATGTTGAATCTGATAAATCTTTAGTATACAAAAGTGGTTCTGTTCTTCTGCATACAGAGAGGAGCCAGGATTCCAGCAGGTCATTTCAGAAAGGGAGAATGAGGGAACAGCTTGCTGCTCATGGGAACAATGTCACACAGGGAATGGTGAATGTTTGCAGGTTCCCTGTATGAGGAACCTGAGGGAAGCATTCAGGGTCTTTTACAATGTCCTTACATTGGGGTGGATCTAATACTTGTTTTTCACCGGTGGGAAATAATTTCTGTTAGTGAAGGAAGGGGTCAGGGGGCAATTTTGCCAATTCCCCACTCTTGCTGCAGAGCTTGACATTATACACAGTGCTCTTCCTGGAGGTTCCCTGATCCCTAGAGTCAGTGTTTCAGATGGTGTTGTGGGCTTCAGGAAGAGGAAGGAGGAGGGGAAGCTCTGTTCTGAAGGCAAAATTCCATTTGTGGTACTTTGGATACTAGTTAAAACAGATACTAGTCATGATGCATACCTATTTTCTCCAGGATCAGAGGAGCATGCCTACTATATTAGGTGATGTGGAACACAGGCAGGACAATGCTGCTGCAGCTGTCTTGTTTGTGGGCTTTCTAGAGGCACATGGTTGGCCACTGTGTGAACAGACTGCTGGACTAGATGGACCTTGGTCTGATTCAGCAAGGTCTTTCTTATGTTCTTATGGATCCAACTCATGGAATGTAACCTATGAAGTACATCCAGAATCCTCTCAGGGGGTTCTGACTGGGTACAATGTTGTTGACTGGGTACAATGTTGTTGACAATGCTGACTGGGTATATATGTTGTTACCTGCCCTGAGTATTGGGGTTTGTTTAGAGGCCCCAATGAATCGTGATTGCAGTTATGAAAGAATTCTGGTCAAGCACACAATAGTCAAGACTTGTTTACATCTGTCTTTTGCATCATCACCTTGAGACTAACTATTGATGTAAACAAGTTAACCCTTTAACTGCCCTGACAGAAATGGAACTCGCACTGAATCCCTAACACTGAGCCTGGCCTTGGCTGGGGAGGACGGGTTATAAATCTAACAAATAAATAAAATACAATGCTGGGGTGTACCTCTTGGCTCATACTACTCTAGCAAAGCAGCAGCACACTAGTCAAGAGCCTGCTACTCAAAATCCCTTTTCATGTTTGAATACATGAAGCTGCCTTGTACTGAATCAGACCCTTGGTCCACCAAGGTCAGTATTGTGTACTCGGACTGGCAGTGGCTCTCCAGTCTCTCAGGGTAGATGTCGTTCACATCCCCCTTTTAGCTTGAGATGCCAGGGATTGAACCTGTGACCTTCTGCATGCTGAGCAGATGCTCTACCTCTGAGCCATGGCCCTTTTGCTATGTCTCTGACACTTCTTTAGTTTTATCTGTACTTAATCATATCTATGTCTAATAGTAAAGTGGCTGATCCCTGTGTCGATCACAAAAGCAGCACTAATGGGCCACCGCCAGACAAGGTTGGAGTCTCTACAGACTTCAGGGACTCCCTTGGTAGGCAGGCCAATATAAAACTGTGTAAATTTGCAAACTGTTAATCCCTCCAGAAATTCCTCCTGGGCTCCCTCCTGGTATTATAAGGAATTGTCATGTCACATTCACAGTATGGCTGAATTGTGGGCTACATTAACTATATACCATTGTCTAAGTGTTTGTGCAGCAGACAGAGAAAAGGTGAACCAAGGCTTTGGACTTTCCGTTTGACATACTTACTGTTCCGGGACGAGGGTAGGGGATCCTTCCCTTGTATTCCACCCACTGGTAGTCCAAACCTTCCTTATGTGCAAAGGGCCCATTGAAAGCAGCCCGAATGGCTGCCAGGGAATAAACACACACAGCAGAGCCACTAAAAATGCCACTAGGAGAGAAAAGGACAGGGGTAAACTGACAGGCAAACTCCAAAACCATCCTCTACTGAAGCTATAGATCACTGGTTCCCAACCAGGGGTCCGTGGATCCCCAGGGGTCCACGAGAACTAAATTAAGGTCCGCGAAACAAAGTTATAAACCCATAATAAATTAATATTTTCAATTAAAAGTTCTCTATTATAATATATATATATATTCAAATATTATTCGAAGTTTAACTAACAGTTATGATTAAAGTTTATTTTCAAATTCTCGGAATTTTTATTTTGAACCTTGGGGTCCCTGCACCGAACAAAAAAGTCCTAGTGATCCCTGGTCAAAAAAAGGTTGGGAACCACTGCTATAGATCAATGAATCAGCCCAAAGGACATGTACTGTGTATCTTAAGTGAATGTAAAACAGTAACTTTCAGAAAGGTTAGAAGAGAGACTGGATGTGCAGAGAGAAGCCTCAATTCATTTTTATTCATAGATCTTGATCCCCAAAGGCTTTGATGATCTTGCCACCGTTAAAAACAAATCAACAATCTCCTGCTGCCAGAAGCTGGTCAACCAGCACAAAAAAAACTCTGTCCCTTATTAATGCTTTTTCTGACCAAAAGGAAGGAAGAGAAAATGACAGACGAGGAGGGCCGCATTCAATGTCATTTTCTAATAATTTTTATCTCCCCACCCCCACCCCCCGTAAGAAACAGCCTACCTGGATCCTTATTAGCCCCATATGCTTAACTGCACAGAAATTTACCGTATAGACTCGAGTATAAGCCGACCCGAATATAAGCCAAGGAACCTAATTTGACCACAGAAAAGGGGGAAACTTATTGACCCGAGTATAAGCCGAGGGTAGGAAATGCAGCACTCTAAAATGGCGAACGCCATTTTAGAGCGGGAGGACAATCTCGCCCCTGTCCCGGGTTGCCCTCCCACCCGGGCTCCCGGGCCCTCAAGACTCACCCTGACCCCAGTGCCGGGGAGGGGGAAGAGCCCTTGAACCCCCACTCACCGGGAGAGGCGGCGAAGGGCAGCCAGCTGGGGGTGTGCGCCAGAGGCCTCCGCAACCACCAACAGGCCCGCTCGTCAGCAGGCGAGCGGGAGGACCGGCCCGGGCGGGCCCCGCTCGGCCGACAAGGCACCGCAGCGGCCGTGACGTTCCCTGGCCCCCGGGCTGGCCAGCCAGACGGGGCCGCAGGGAAAGGTGGAACAGCGCGGTGGGGGGGAAGAAACCGCTGCCGCCCAGCAGAAGGTGCGGTCGGGTGGGGGTGGGAGAAGCCGCCGCCGCCCAGCAGAAGGCGCAGTGGGGTGGGGGGTGGGGAGAAACCGCCGCGAAAAACTGCGCCACGCCGCTGACCCGAGTATAAGCCGAGGTGGGTTTTTTAAGCCTAAAATCATGGCTGAAAAACTCGGCTTATACTCGAGTATATATGGTAACTCCCCAATGTCCTTTTTTTTCTCTTTCACCAAACCTGTTCAATTGCACAGAGCAATTGTACTGGACCACTCTTCAGATCTTCCAGTCAGTACCACAGTACTGACAGTACATGCAGTACTGACTGCATGTGGCCACTGTACAGTCTACCTGTAAGTGAAGCACAAGCACACTCTGTGAAGTGACATGTTGTCCTCAGCCATATATAAGCCCAACAGACGGATGCAAAAGCAATGATCTAATTTCCTTCCGTGTGTGTGTTGCTCATATTTCTACTAACCTGGACACCGTGAAAAGGCCATAAACAAGAGGGTTCTGCAAATTGCGAGTGTGAAGGAGGAAGACATCTTCTGCAGGGGTTAAAAAACAAAGAGGATCAGCCCAGACAGCTAGGACAATCAGGGATGCTTAGCTCCTCAGGAAGGGAGACCACTTATCAGAATATTTTTTTCACCCATCCATGTGCCCTTTGACTGAAAGCTCCAGATCCAGCATCACCAGCTATGCAGGTTTGTCAACATCAGCTATTTAGGTAAAGCTAGGGGGTGGGGAATGGAGAACAGGCCAATTGCAAGGTTACAATCAGATCAATACATCTGCTGCACTGCAAAAATTAAAATGGTGTATTAAGAGAAATGGAATTCTGCAACCTACATAAATTGTGCAAACTAAGCAAATTTACTTTGCATAATTTATTCTGTTTCTTCCATTGAGGGGTAAGAAGCTCTGCAGGGTTCGTTATTCCATTCTTCCTTATTTTTTAGTTTCCATTGTTCTTTATCTTTTTGTATATATTCCCTATATGTCTTGCTATCTTGATCCATGTTTGGTTTTCTTCTTGTAATCGCTTCTAGAGGACATAGCCAGCCCGGTGTTTTAAATTCAAAACCTTTTTTATATCTTTTCCACACTTGTAGTAGACTAGCTCTTATAATATGGTGATTAAAATCTTTATTTTATCTTTATCATACCAAAAGAATGAGTGCTACCCATTCTTAAATTAGCACCCTCCAAATCCAACAATCTGGAATTTTCTAACATAATCCAATCCCTTAACCAACTAAAGCAGGCTGCTTCATAATAGTATCTTAGATCCGGGAGTATCAAGCCACCTCTTTCTTTACTATTCTTTACTATATACAAATGGATAAAATTATACTATATACAAATGGATAAAATTACAAATAGTTTGAAAGGAAAAGATATAGAAATATTTAAGTATCAATGGCAAAAATATTTATATATTGGGCAAAAATAGCAAAGGTAGATTTTGCAATAATGATGAAGGGGCTGTAAGTAAAACAAATAAGTATAGGGTAAGATAAGTTAAAGTATAAATCTAAGAGATTAAGCAACGGGAGTCGATCGCGGTGAAGGGGGGTGATGGGGGATGGAGGGTTATAAAATGGAGGTAATGGGTAAAATGAGCATTATTATTTTTCTTTTTTGTTGTAACATTGAATCAGTGTAATCCATCTTCTATGAAAATAATAAAAAAATATGTGTGTGTATGTGTGTGAAGAAGAAGAAGCTCTGCAGGGGTCTAACACCCCACATCCTCCTTACCACTGTGAATCTTGCTCAGCCTCCTGCTGCCACTATTTGACCAAGCACTGCTTTCATGGTGATCTACCAAGCTCGTAATTGACTTCCTTTATAAAAGTTACAGGTTGCTTTTATTAAATGTTGCTGAATTTTGAGCCAATTACCACTCTTGTGCAGCACAATCAGAGAATCTGCACAGTCCTAGTTATGATGGCGAGATTATAGGCTGTAGTCAAAGGGCTGGAGTGCCCCAGCAAGGGATATGAAACAATGCAAACTTACCCAGTTGATCAAAGTGAGTTTCTGTGCCCTGCAGACCTGGGATTGAACAAACCAGACGGGCTTTTAGGAATGTACTCCAACGGTTGATGAGGCTGTACTTTCCACCAACATCATTCTGCCAACCACAAAGGAATAAGAAGACATCTCAATGTCCATCATGGCTTCTTTGGGTAGAGCTCTGACTGAAAGCAATTCTGTAATGGTCACAACAGGTTCTCTACCAATCCAGGTTTATCTACCTACTACATTTTTATTCCATCCTTCCTCCAAGGACTTTAGGCATGATTCCTCCATATTTTCATCCTCACAACAACCCTGTGAGGAAGGTTAGGGGAGAGTAACAGGCCCAGTGTTACTGAGTGAGCGTCACAGCTGAGCAGGGATTTGAACCTAGGTCTCCCCCGGTCCTAGTACAACACAAACTAAACAATCACATTGACTCTTGACCTTAGAAACAGCACTTCTGGTGAAGCATTAACATCCTTTAAGAAGGTCAGGACTGCGGATTATTTTTGAGAAGTGCTTTGGGAAAGGGCAGATTAATTTATTTTATTTATACACCACCTTTCTCCCCAATAGTGACATAAAGTGGCTTATGCCATTCTCATCTCCTCAGTTTTATCCTCATAACGCCCGTTAGGCTGTTGAATAGGTTTGGCTGTGAGTATATGACTGGCCCAAGGTCACACGGCAAGCTTCGGTAGCAGAGCAGGGATTCGAACCTGGATCGCTAAGATCCTAGTCCACCACTACCCCAGCAACGTTCATCTTTTTTCACGAAGTCACGTTTCCATGTATATTTATTTAGATGTAAACTCCAATGAGTTCAAATGGACACATTCCCAAATATGCATCGGATCGTAACCTCAGATGGGTTGTCAGTTCACACTATAAAAGAATAATTTCACAGTCAGAATATGCCAACTGTTCCTGTGTCTTGGGAATAACTGCTCATTTCTGAGGGCCCCAGTGTTCTAAGACAGAGAAAGACAGAACTTAACCTGAACAGGAAACCACAGAGAAAGTAAACATGACACCTTTTAATGGACTGTCGCCATAGGCTTTTACTGTCAACCTCTCATCTGCAAATCCTAGATAAGTGCCACGCTGTTTATAGCAAAGTCTTGGCAGATGCCAAGGCGAAATATTCAGAGCAGTTTTGCCAGCAGTTCCTATGGGCCAAGCAGAGCTGGAGTTGGCTCCTTCAAGAGACCTCTACAGCTGACCTTGCAGACACGAGCCACACGGGCATGGACACGTCTTCTCTCCCACTGTCCAGCTTCTACAGCAGTTTCCCGAAAAAAGAAGTACACTTTGTCATCATCCTTGTTGTAAGTGTCAGGAATGGCAAAGGCACTGATAAACACAGGTTCTGTGAAGGGAAATTTGGGCACAATTGTAATCGATTTTAACTGATAAGGTTTGTAGTTTGTCTGGCTATTGCCGTAATAGTAAAATCATTCATTTGGGCACAAATCAACATGTTGGCAGAACAAATTATTCAGAGCCTTTTACCCCCCTTCCAATGGTCTTGATAATAAAAAGCATAGGTTGTTCTAATGGTGCTGCTACACAAAAGAGATGGGAATATTGTGGACTGTTGTTGGCTTGAAAAAGAGCTGATCATTTTGCGGGATCTGCTACTTGCACTTAGAGAAGCCAGGAGCAATAATAAGATACAGTTCTAGGCTACATGGAGGAATGAGTGTCTGGTGTAGTTTCCTTATAAAGATGAGTTTGTTTTTGCTGGAGTGGAGGAGAGAACGCTGGACACTTAAGGCCTTTTTAGAGTATTTGCTTTAATTACAATTGTAGAAATAGAGTGACAGTAGAGGCAAAGAGGGACTCCTACAATACAGCAGATCTGTCACCCCACATTATCCCAGAGTGTGTGTGAGAAAGCACTGCAGTCTTTCCCAAACCTGGCTTACTATGATCTTTTAGATCAGTCACAGTGTGTTTGTACACCTTTGTAACAAAAAGGACTGTAAACTTAATTTTAATGAAGGTGGATCTTGGAGCGTGGATGCAGCCTCTCTCTCTTCCAGCATCCTTTTCACACAGACACACATCTGCCCTCCCCCTTCATCCAACAGGGATGGGGTTAGTTCCCTAAAGCCATTAAAGCTCATTCAGGAGAGTATCTACAATGGTTAAGAAACATCATCGTTCCTTTTGTCATTTAGCACAGACTGAGCCAGACTCCTTACAGTGCGGTGTGTAAGTGTATAATCTGTTTCCTCCTCCCAAGGCTCAATGAACCTTGTTTTGTCCTAATCCAGAACACATTCCCAGCCATTTATAGCTATAATTGAGGTGCGAGTGGTGAAGCATTCTAATGGACCCAGTTATTGATATCGGGAGTCTTTTGGGTAGACGCCCAGGCCAAATTTGTTCAGATTCCAGCCCTATTGCTGTCACAGCTGAAGAGTTCCATACAGGACAATGACAGGTCGTCTGGCATCTGAGGGCAACCCCCACTGCAGGAAACTATCCCACCACCATAATCCCCTTACCATTTAACCAGTTATCTTGGTTCTGTTCCGTCCGGATGTAGTTCTGATCAGCCCGATCAAGCCAGGTACGGAAGAAGGCAGAGCTGCTTCCCATGAAGTCAATAGAAGCACCTGAATAAAATTCCCCATCTAATAGCCAGAAGAGGAATATAGTGACAGAAAAATTATATCCATATTTTAGATTTTTAAGGATGTCTGTTGCACTCTCATGCAAAATTTAGTGAGGGAAGAGATACTGGTTAAGGAAGGCCTATAGGGTTCCATCTTTTCCCCCTGTGCTTTTAACCAGCAGAAATTCAACAGATGAAGTTTTTCCTGGCATGGAGATGCAGTCATGCAGCAGAAGCCACAGCTACATTGACTTATGCAGAGATACAGACTCTAGAAGCCTTTGCTGCAAAACAAAGCTGGTTATGTTCACTGGGTTTATTTTTCAAATGGTCCCACCACTGCATTGTCTAGATTTCTCCCACTGCTCTCTGTTTGCCAGCCTTCTTACCGATGAGCAGCCCTGTGAAAGGCTCATGGGGGCTGTAGGGGCACTTGCCCCTCCCAGATTCGATGGAGTGAGTCACCAGCTGCATAGCTGGAACCCCTGGTTTCTGCAGAAAACCAAAGGAGAAAGTTTAGTCCAAGAGTAAGCCGTGCCAGAAACATCAATGCAAACAGAAAAGCCATTATTGCATACGGAGGCCACCCTTCCAATAAAGCAAAAGCATCTCAACAGTTCTGGCTACAAAGTTTAACCACAACCCAGTCTCAGGCTCAAACGATTTCCCCTCTGAGCATCTTTCTGCATTGTGCTCGTGGCAGCTGGTGCTCTGGATTGTGTGTAAGAGACCTGCTGGATGGATGGTTCTGCCTTGTGGCATGGCTTGGGCAAGAGGATTTGTTTGCTCCCTTCCAGGGATTTTCTGATTTTATGACACAACTATTCAGTGTCACTTGTCCAGAAATTTACTTTTTCTTATCTTGCCCTTATGGCTGAAGATGCTGATGGTCAGAGTCAAACTAAAGCTTCAGGCATGCAGTGAAATTCATATGCCAAAAACATTGATCAGAAAGTGGCCTTCGATCTGTACCTGCAAAGCCTGATCAAAATCAGTGAGACTCACCCAAACTAAGTGATTTCATGATTGTAACCATATGTTGGAGAGGGTACTATGGGGTTTCTAGAGATGGCAGACTGCTGGCCTGGACGTTACTGCACAACTGATTACATTCCCGCCTTTTCTACTCATCCTAGGTACCTTTACAGAGTGGTTTTTTTTCACTGCCTGTAGAAAAGACAACTTCTCAGGCTTAAAGTCACCTTTGACGCATTTATTAAAGCATGGTATTTGAGTCAAGTTGGGAGACTTAACAGGTGTCCTCCCTACTTGAGTTTCTAAATAAATAAATTATGCAAATAGAGAAGAGAATAATTAACTAGAGTTTCAATGAGTGCACTGACTGTTCCCTGCAGATACAGGAAATGTTTTACTCATGTCTGGTCCATTCCCCACCCCCGCAACAAAATTGAAAAGTCAACCTAACCAACCTATCTCTTGCTCTTTTTTGTTTGTTTAGTGGCACCCAGTGATGGATGCAGAACTGGCATCTCCTCTAGAACCCACTGCCTAAAGTGACTCCCTCTCGGTAAGGTTGGCCCCATGGGCGCAACTTACCTCCACTCCCTCTTTGAGCTGTATGAAGGCACACATGGGCTGGTAGGAGCCTGTTCCACAGGCAAAGACATGACTGCTATTGAAACGCTGCAGGAGGCGGATGAAATTCGCACATTCCGTCTAGCAAGAAAGACACGGAAGATAAAAAGGTTTCATTTGGCCACTTCTGGTTAGTCACTAGCCTAATATCAGGATCTCGATTTAATAATATATAGCAAACATACAGAATCCCATCTTGAATCACTTGCTTGAATCACCATGTTGCCCTGACCTGGATGGTCTAGGCTAGCCTGATCTCACCAGATCTCAGAAGCTAAGCAGGGTGGGCCTTAATTAGTACTTGGGTGGGAGACTGCCAAGGAAGTCCAGGGTTACGACACAGAGGCAGGCAATGGCAAACCACCTCTGAATGTCTCTTGCCTTGAAAATCCTACAAAGTTGCCGGCTGTGACTTAACAGCACTTTCCACCACCATATAAACACAGGTAGCTCTTTGAAAAGAACAAGGGGAAAAAGTATGGAAGGATAACCTTATGTCTCAGCAATTTTTATTCAAGACTATTAGTTATCTTTATCTAAATCAGAAACTATTCCCTTCCCTTCTAAGTTTTTACAGTTAACAAGCTATTAATGTGAGATAGTGTTTAGGGTTGCCAACTTCCATGTGAGGCCTGGAAATCTCCTGGGATTACAACTGATCTCCAGGCTACAGAAATCAGTTCCATTGGAGAAATTCACTGCTTTGAAGGGCAGACTCTATGGCATTATACCCTGCTGAAGTCCTGCCCCTCTCCAACCCCTGATTTCGCCAGACTCTCTCCCCAAATCTCCAGGAATTTCCCAATCCGGAGTTGGCAACCCTAACAGAGCTAGTGCCACAGTAATAGTAGAAGAAAATAGTTGGTTTTTATACTCCACTTTTCTCTACTGGAAGGAGTCTCAAACTGGCTTACAATCATCTTCCCTCTCCCCCACCCACCAACAGGAACCTTGTGAGGTAGGAGAGGCTGTGAGAGTTCTAAGAGAACTGTGACTAGGCCAAGGTCACCTAGCAGGCTGCTGGTGGAGCAGTGGAGAATCAAATCTGGTTCTCCAGATCAGAGTACGTGCTCATGTGGAGGAGCGGGGAATCAAACCTGGTTATCCAGATTAGAGTCCGCCGCTCTTAACCATTACACGATGCTGACTCCAATCAAGCAATTTTAGACCAGAGAGTTGAGCTGAAACAAATTTTCCCACCATTCTCGTCATGGTAGGAAAAAGGTTCAGCAACACTGCACCCTTTGGGGAGTCTTTGCAAGGCTCTGGGGGGCTGTTTTTTGAGGTAGAGGCACCAAATTTTCAGTGTAGCTGCAGGTGCCTCTCCTTACAAGAGCCTGTGAGTTTGGTTAAGTTTGGGTCAGGGGGTCCAATTTTATAGGCACCCAGTTTTCTTCCATTTGGGGCCCCCATAAAATTGGACCTCCTGAAACAATCTTCACCAAATGTGAGGGTTCTCATAAGCAGAGGCATCTGCAGCTTCGCTGAAAATTTGATTTTGCAGCTACCTTGAAAAACAGCCCCCCTCCTATGTTAGTTAAAGGGAAAACTTAGCAGAACTTGGGGGGGGGGGCTATTTTTAAGGTAGAGGCACCAAATTTGCATCATAGCTACTGGTGCCTCCCCTTACAAGAACCCCCAAGTTTGGTGAAGTTTGGGTCAGGAAGTCCAATTTTATGGGGCCCCTAAATTTTCCTCCATTATTTCCAACGGAGGATGGATGGGGTACCCTCTTTGGGGGGCCATAAAATTGGATCTCCTGACTCAATCTTCACCAAATGTGGGGGTTATTGTAAGGAAGTTCACCAGCAATACAGCAAATTTGGTGGCTGTACTTCAAAAAACCACCCTCTATAGCCCCACAAAGACAATGGACCTGAAAAAGCTGGAAAACATCTGAAAAATTTGCCTTTTTTCTTGGCTTTGCCTTTTCAGTCCGTCCCCCCCAAAAAGCCAAAACAGCTTTTTCAGCTTTTTTCAGTTCAGCATATCCGAACTGAGGCATGAAGCACCTATGTAGCCCATTTTACCTCAGGATTCTTCCCAGCCAATCGACAGTGCTCCGTTTGCTCTACAGGGGCCGGCCAGAAAATCTGGAAAAGATAGCACAGCCAAGGGTTTGTTACTGTGATATTAGCATCTTTGATTGCCCCTGTCACCACTACAATAGAAAGTAGGCATAACCTTCTGGAGAACATATGAGGTTAGGTTTTGCTCAAGGCCAGCTCTGGGTTTAGAGGGGGCTGGCAAAATGGCCTCCAATGATGGGCCCCACCCTAAGCACATCAGCACCACTTGCTCACAACAATACTCTTCCTCCCAGAGGCTGGAGCAAGAGTTAGACTCCTTCATGTTCCATCTGCTCTGTCCCTAGGTGCCCGCCCCCACAAATGGGCAGCTGCCCAGTAACGTCCCAGTGTCTGGTGCTGGCTAATGATTAACTGACAGACTGGCCAGGGCTGGTCCTGGTTTTGCTTTTCTGATGAGTTTCCTTCAATGGCCTACTTTGCTTAGGGATGTCCAGAGCTAATTTTAAAGTCAGCAAAGTGTTTGAACTTTAATATAACTTTCCAAGATTTTGTTAGATCAATCCTAGGCAATGAGCAATTCTAAACTTATATATTCAAATGAGGATTGAAACATAAGTTTTCTCCATCACTGTATATGCTGGGGGGAAAACTAAATTGCTGAACATCTCTTTGCCAAACTGCAAGAGAGAAAGGAAAAAGGCTGGCAATCTCATTTCCTCTTTGTCTTCTTTTTTCCCTAAGTCTTCTTTTTTCCTTCCCTTCTCCATTTTCCCTTTCTGTAATAGATATGGCAGCAGCAAGAAGAAAAAAGTCCCTCAGAAACAGGAGAAATTATGCAAAGTCACCTGAAACAACCCTGACCTCAACTCTGTATAGCCTCAATCTGCACCCTTCATTTTGGACTGAAACATTCACTCACTGTGGAAAAAATGGCTGAAGTGGGGAGAAACCTGTGCCCCTGCGTAATAATGTCACTTCTGGCGTGATGCAGAAGCACCAGTATCACACCGGGGGACGCTCTATCACTCTCCTGAAAACTCTATAGAAACCATAATGTTTTGGGGCAAGTGCTAGAGTGTTCCCCTCCGGTATGATGCCAGCATTTCTGCATCATGCTGGAAGAGACATGATTGTACAGGGATGCAGATCATACACCCTGTATCCGCCTCCCAACATCTCCCATCAGTTGCCAGGAGGGACCTGGCAAACCTACGAATAGAGCATATTCTGGGGGTGGGCTGCCCCCCAGACTTGCCCAATGCCCTCTCTTCAGAGACAGGCCCATGAAGGAAATCTGGTCCAACTGCCTCCCTAGCAGGGCCCTCCCTTCTGCGCTGTCCTACCCTCCTCTGAGGTTTTAAGAGGCTGTCTGCCTGCCTTCTTCTCTGGTCTGTTCCCTGGTGTGGCCTGCTGCCTGAGCTCCATCTCCCTTCTGAGATGTGTGCCAGGCTCTGAAGCTGCAAGTGGTACATTTCTGGGCATGGCCTTGCCCCCTTCCTAGGGTTGCCAACACTGGGTTGGGAAATTCCTGGAAATTTTGGGTGTAGAGCCTCGGGAGTCACCTCAGCCAAGTATAATGCCATAGAGCCTACCTTCCAAAGCAGCCATTTTCTCCAGGAGAACTGTTCTCTGGTGACCACTTGGAATTCTGGGAGGTCTCTAAGCCTCACCTGCAAGGTGGCAACCCTATCCCTTCCCCACAGCCTCTGGATGAGCTGCCGACCTCAGCAGGGTTTGGGCGAGGATGTCCTCCACTGGCATCTCCTCTGAAGCAGGTGGGTGAGGGGGTGGGGCTGCCACCCCTGGACATCCAGTTATGATGTTTTATGTGGTTTGTTGCTGCTAGTAAGTTTTTGTAATCTGTACTGTTTTACTGATGACTGTCAGCTGCCTTGAAAACCATTTGGCTAATGGTTTACTGGATATCAAACAAACAAATATTGTGAACTGACCCATGTCACTGAATCCAAAACAGCCAACCCCCTCCGTATGATCTACTGGGGACATGGCAACCTCCTCTGGTACTGACCTTCAGAGGTTCTTCATTGGGACTTTCAAGGAGCAGCAAGAATATGTGGTTCTTAGCACCTGCCATCAGCCATGCCCTGTTCTCATCCACAAGAAGTGATTGGAATGCCAGGTCATCCTCAGAGTCTAGAAGTTGGCGAGAACTGTTTAATCTCAGCAGATCTGCAAGACAGAGCATAGAAACAGTGGAGTGAAGGTTTCTTCCCCTGGATTTAAGAGGACAAGGACTCAAGTGGATGGGTACTCCACTATTGCCATCTCTGGGTAGGTCCCCAGGAAACCAACCCCTTCCCCTGTCTAAATAAATTATGGAAACCAAGCAGGCTTGCGTTCCATAATTTAGTCTGTTTCTTCCACTGAGGGGTAACAAGCTCTGCAGTGCTCAAATGTCCAACATTCTCCTTCGGATCTCAGAAGCTAAGCAGGGTCAACCCCGGCAAGTATTCGGCTAGGAGACCTCCAACGAATACCTCCAAGGAAACCACCTCTGAACGTTTCTTGCCTTGAAAACCCCACCAGGGATCGCCATAAGACTGCTGTGACTTGATGGCAAAATCGACTGGAAGACTCTCCAAAGGCCTGAATGGATTTCTACTCACCCTCACCAAGTTAAAACGGGAGTCTGGCTTTTCTCTTCCTTTCCTCTTACCTCTGCATTTCACGTCTTAAAGGGTACTGACATATTAAAAGACGTTATAAATATCTTTTGTTAATAGCCTTGCCAACATCCAGGTAGTAGCTGGAGATCTCCTGCTTTACAACTGATCTCCAGCTGATAGAGATCAGTTCACCTGTAGAAAATGGCAGACTTGGCAATTGGACTCTATTGCATTGAAGCCTCTTCCGACCCCAAACCCTGCTCTCCTTAGGCTCAGCCCCAAAAACCTCCCGCAGGTGAAGGGACCTGGCAACCGTATTTGTAAACAAAGACAAAATCGTAAATAGGTGTTATGTCTGCACTTAAAATGTTGCTCTCCTCACCCCTTTTTCCCTTAAGTGTCAAATATAGGTCTAGACCAAACCTATTAAGAACATTGTTTGGGGTCAGAGAATGATGCATGCAGTTCAGGGGTCAAAGTAGTTACTAGTCCTCAAGCTTGCTTTCCCTCTGATATTATTACAGCACCAACAGTCTCCCAGGCTAAACAGTCCTTATCTTGCTCATATAATACAGAAACTAATTCAGTTTTCTTCTGCTCCCCTCAGCCCTTGTCTGTGGGTGAGTCTGGTCTGGTTGGTAGTTTAATATTGTTTGCTGAAAAGATTCTATCTTGTCGAAGGCTTGCACAGTCAGAGTTCATTGGTTCTTGCAGGTTATCCGGGCTGTGTGACCGTGGTCTTGGTATTTGTGACCGTGGTCTTGGTCAGGAAAGAAAATACCAAGACCATGGTCACACAGCCCGGATAACCTACAAGAACCAGATTCTATCTTATTTTCTGGAGAAATTCTTCTCAGCATGACAGGCACAGACTAAATGTCGGTTTGGATGAGCACTCCTGTGGTATTTAATTTCACTGCCATTACCATTTAGTCATGGTAAGAATTTTCACGAATTCCTCCCCTGCATGTACTCCTTTCTCTCACATTTTCTGGCTTGGGAGTTAAGTTTTGTTATAAAATAATTTGAATTTGCACAACTGTGCCCATTCAATCAGACGTGGAGAGCCAAAATGTACTGGGTTGGAGATGATCTGAGGCGATAGAGCCAATAGAAGATGTTTCCTTTTGTCCAATAGATTTGAAGAGTCTTGCTGATGGGAGATGTCCAACAGCAACTGAGAGGGAATAAAGAGTGTTTGTGTATTAGGGTTGCCAACCTCCACGTACTAGATGGAGATCTCCTGCTTTTACAACTGATCTCCAGCTGATAGAGATCAGTTCACCTGGATAAAATGGCTGCTTTGGCAATTGGACTCTATGGCCTTGAAGTCCCTTCCCTCCCCAAATCCCGCCCTCCTCTGGCTGCACCCCAAAAACCTCCTGCTGGTGGTGAAGAGGGACCTGGCAACCCTATTGTGCATGTCTGAATGTGTGAGAAAGAATGCAAGTGACATAACCATTACAGTTGTCTTTGAACTAACATATATTAAAACTCTGCAAGCAAGCTTTCGAGTTATATAGAATTCTTTTGCAAGAGAAACAATTGAAAAGAGTTCTCAATGGAAAACAAAATCAATAATACTGATTTGAAAGGGGCCTTTGACACTAGTCCTAGAAAAAGTCTCTGGGAAAAGCTGCTGCAGACTACAGTTGATAGAAGGTTGCTGTGGCTTATGCAGCAACTTAATGCAGACCTTACAGCTCAGGTCTGCTGTGGTTATGGCAGTGAGTTGACTGAATCAGTCTACCTTGATAGTGGGGTCAGACAGGGATGCCTCTTGGCCCCAGCTTTATTCAATCTATATATGAATGATCTTTCAACTCATTTTAATGAGTCTTGTCACCTACCTTGTTTGGCCAATTGTAATATTCCAGTTTTGCTTTATGCTGGTGATACTGTCCTATTATCTCGGATGAGAGTTGGTCTTCAGAGATCTTTAAAATCTTTTCCAGAATATTTTATTAGGGAAGGCCTGAGAATAAACTAACAGAAATCTGAAGCAGTTGCCTTCTTTACAAAAGGAAATCCTACAGTGTCCCAAGGGACACTGAATTGTGAAGCAATCCAAGAAGCAAAGACGTTTTCATATTTGGGTATTCTTTTTGCATCTAATTAAAAATGAGGACCTCATCAGTTGCTGATAAGAAATAAAGCAAAAAATTTGTGCTAGCAGCATATTAAAAAAATTTTTTAATAGAAGTGGGAATTATGTTCCTGGGGCTGTCCAAGTTTTCAGTCTAAAAGTTGCCCCTATCATTTTTTATGGAGTAGCTATAAGGATTGCTTCAATTGATTATAACATCGGCCATCTACTCTTATTCTTTTTGCAGAAACTGTTAAATATTCCCCGCTGTGTAGCTGTCATGGCTCTTCATTCTCAATTAGGTCAATCTTCCCTTGAGGCAAGGACTTGGTTGCAAGTGTTCAGGCTATTTATTAGGGTATACTCGAGTAGCAAGGGCTATTTGGCACACTTAAAAGAGGATTCTTATAGGTCTGCCTGGTTTAAGTCTGTTGATGATAAACGTTTGGCTGTCAATGTTACTCTAAACACTATTCAGGAATTAAGTTTTCACTGAACATTTGCTTTGGTGAGAAGTCATGTAAAATGAACGGATTATTGAAGCTCTGCTTTTAGAGCACGACTCACTTGTTCATTTGCTTTTCAGCATTCCTCATCTGAAACTTCTTCCATCTTATACTTATATGTTGACCTCTCCAAGTCTTTTAAGAGCTTTAGTACTGGCCAGATTAAATGCCCACACTTTGGTAGTTACGAGGGGTAAGTTTTTGTGCTTACCTTACTCAGAACAAATTTGCTCCAGTTCATTAGGCAAGACTGATACTATTGCACACATTCTCCTGGAGTGCCCATTGTATATTAACCTCAGAAGATACTATATTTCACCAAGTTTTTCAGTCTGCTCTGATTCCTATCCCTATGAGATGGTTATATCAGTACTTGCTGATAAAGACCCCCCCCCCAAAAAAAAACCTAGCAGTTGCAATTTTTTACCTCTTTTGTCCATTTGGTAATAAATGATTTATAATAACTATTAACTGTTCAAGATATATGGCTCATAGAGCTTTTATTGGATGAAAGGAAAGAAATACTGACCTCTTAGTTCTTTTCCTAAGAACTTTATGTTCAGTGTTCATGTCCTGTTTTTAAGTGATTTTGCTGGCCCTCTTTTTCTTATTTATTCAGTATGCTGCTGGTCTCACTATTGTTTTAAGGTTTTTGGTGATTTATTGTTCACTGCTGCTTCAGGTTTCTTATTAATATTTATTTCATAAAAGATATCATAAATGAAATGCTGGCTACTTGTGGAACAGAGAAAGTGTGCCTCTCCTGCCTCCAGTATGTGAATCTTTGCACATGTGTCCCTGACACTCCCCACTGACAATCACTATGAAAGCAACCATTCTGTTGCTGTGGTGTTCTATTGTTCTTAGTTTATTCTCTCAAGCACATCTTTCCTTTGCACTCCCTGTCTTGGGTTTTCTCATTTCCTTTTGGTGGGCCCATCTGTTTCTTTCTCTCTCCCACTTCTATTCTACTTCCAGGGTGGAGAGTGTCTCTGTGGGATTTTCTAATGTAAACCCGTTGTCCTCAGCTTGATGTCTGTGAGTCACACCTCCTGCCATTGTTTTCATTGCCTCTTGGTCCCCCTCAGGCTGGGAACTTCCTTTTAGCATGCCTGGCCCTAGCATACACCAAACTTTGAAGCAGAGAATCCAGCTTTGTTTCTATCCTGCGAAAGATTCTCAGCTGCTAGTGTTCCAAAGCTAGCCAAATCAATTCATTTTGTTTTGTGGGCCATTATCACTGCTGGCCTTGTCTCTGGAAAAAAAATCCTTCAGAGATGTTAAAATTAAAATACTCACCCAGTGAAGTGAAAAAACAAACTGTCAAGGTTGGATGGTACTCAGGGACAGACTTCTACAGACAGGCCCAAAGAAGAAAGTGACAGATTATCACTTGTTGCTGCTTACAGCTCCCAGCTAAAACTAGACCAATGTATCATGAATTATTTACTGTGCAATCCTAAACAGAATTACACCCTTCCAAGCCCATTGACTTCAGTGAGCTTAAAGGGAGTAACTGCTTAGGATGCACTGTTATGGTCATCCTGGACTATGATAATTGTCTCTTATGGACAATTACGCCAAATAAGTTTCTCACCAGCAACAACTGATAAACTAGCAGAAACCTTACCCTGGGGAATGAGACCTTGCAACCAACCCAGATACTAACACTGCCCTAATATCATTCACAGTGACCTAATCACATTAGACATACCATCCTAAGAACAAAAGAAGAGTCCCGTAGCTCCTTAAAACCTTCATTCATCTGAGCAAAGCCATCTCCAAATGAGTACCCCTACCTTTTCTGTTGTGGCTCCCACCTGGTGGAACGGCCTGCCTGATGAGGACAGGAAACTGCCCAAGTTTTTAATCACGCTGCATATAAAACAGAATGTTCAGGAGGACCTTTTTATAAGGAGATAAGGGTCATGGTTAATACCTGTAAAGTTTTAGATACTTTTATTACTATGCACAACTCCATCAAAAAGCATTCAGAGTCTGTAATTGGTTACTCATTGGCACTGTCTGTCTGGATCACATCATGTAGATGTTACATTGTCCGTTCTGGCTTCCAGCTAATCATAAAATCATAGAGTTGGAAGGGACCACTAGGGTCTAGGCCCAGTTCAAACCATCCGGCATGTGTCCAGGACTGTCTTTTCCTACACAAATATACCCAAAGTTTAGCATCTTCTTCAGATTATCTGCTGAATGTGCCTCTACTACCTGAGGTACATTGGCTAAACACTCAGGACAAGGCTTTTTCAGCAGGGGCACCAAATCTTGCTTTTAGGAGACCCCTCTGCCTTTAGACAGCTCTTGATTTCGGAGAACATTTGGTTTTTAATTTTTGGTTTTTAATTTTAATTTTCAGAACTCCTTAGATTTTTATTATGCTCCTTTAGCTTTTTGACTTTAATTGCTCCTGGCTTATATTGTTGCTTTATTCTCTTATTTGCTTGTTATTGTTCTTGTAGTGGTTTTTGAAACATAGTTTCAGTGAAAGAGGCAGTATAACAAATCAGAATCATATTTATTGTCAATGACAGGATACTGAAAATTGCAAAATCCTTGCAACAGAAGTAATCAGAAAATATCTGGATCACAACAAACAAGGAAAGGCTGCGTATATATCATGGTTGTCTGGTAAAGACTTGAGTTCAGCTGCAAGTCAGCTAAGATCAGAATCCATACAAAATGTGGGCAGGAAAGGGATGAAGAGTCAGATTTACTGTTCAGCTTTTAACTAATGTGACATGAATGAATGCTTCCAATAAAATGCCTGATGTAGTTTGAGAGGCTTAATTTAGCAGAGGTCAAAGGATGAGGATTTGGGATTTAGTAAATATTACAAAGAGAAGGTGTACAGGGGGAACCTCTAGGTCAAGTAAGAAGCCTGCATCTGCCTCAGGTTTCTCACAAATATTGATTAGCTGTGTTATGGCTCAGGGCTAGGTATCCACCCGGAAGTGACACGGGAAGCCGTCCTACCTTTATACGAGAGGCGGAGGCGGGGAACTCCCTGTTTCAAGGAAGTACAGTCCTCAACAGCCAGCAGAATAAGCCAAATTGCCAGGGCTTTGTTGGTTGCAAAGTAGCAGCATCTGCAGAAAATCAAGCTGATCATCCCCTTTCTTTTGCCAGATGTTCTTGTTTCAGTGAGAAGGTCTTCCTCATAGGTATATTTTTTATCAGGGAAATTCACCTACCACCTAAAAAACAAATGGGAAAGAATCTTTAACAGCCATATGTCCACTGGTACTAGTGAATAGAGCTCACTTGTGCATTGCTCCAATTCCTTTTCATTCTTAAATGGACCTTATTAAGATGCATCATGCATTTAAGATCTAGAATTATGTTGGCAGCAAGCACATGAGGCATGGGATACACATGGCATCACAATTAAACTACCATCCCTGAGTTTCTTATGCTGTTTGACTAGGGTTGCCAACCTCCAGGTACTAGCTCTCCTGCAATTACAACTGATCTCCAGCCGATAGAGATCAGTTCACCTGGAGAAAATGGCTGCTTTGGCAATTGGACTCTATGGCATTGAAGTCCCTCCACTCCCCAAACCCCACCCTCCTTAGGCTCCACCCCAAAAACCTCCTGCCAGTGGCAAAGAGGGACCTGGTAACCCTATTTCCAAAGTACACAGCCTTTTCATCTGGAGGTTACATTCCCAGCCCTCTTCGTCTCCATTGTTCCTTCTAATCCTCCCCAAGGTTCTAAGAAACTCGCTCTAGTAACCATCAGGAAACATTTTACTTAATTCTTTATAAATTATATATCAATCCACATTCCTAGTTTTCATCTAAACTTAGAAGGCTATAGCAGAGTTTGAGGAGGCGTGTTAGGGGAGTACCAGATTGAGGAAATATATGACGATAGCAGAAGGCAGCAAAGGGCTTGGTGCGGTACTTCTCCTACAGAGGGCAGTGAGGCACTGCAGGGGACTAGCGAGACAGTCTGCTGAAGGAACAGCACCAAGACAAAACACGCTCACACACATCCCTCTTTCCTCATCTTGCTATTCCATGTGTCGAACAGCTCCCGACAACTCTTCAGCCTTTTTTCCTCCTTCCAGCTACTACCATAAAGTTACTAGTTGCCAGAGGGCTTCCCCCCCCCCTCATTGTTGTTGCGAAAGGAAGGGGAAGGTGAGAGTGTGAAAAGTCTGCAAGGAGGAAGAGGAGAAAAAGCGAGTGATGCTACAGGCGGGGACAGCCGTTAGGGAGAGCTGGCCTGCAGCCCACTTTCAAAGGCTTCATAACCCACTTTTTGCTAAGTAGAAAGAGAAACCCTGATTGTTGTATTAGGGAAGATACCCGCAGCCAAGTTTGAATAGCAGTAGGTTATACATTCAACCATGCACAATGCAAAAGAAATTCTTTTCCATTTCTATAGTGAGATATCATATATCTTTTTCCAAACCATGACATAGAGGATATCTGCAAAGCAGAGCTAGAGAAAGATGGGGGGATATTTCTACAAGCCTGAGGGAAGTCCCAGGTTTGCAGAAATAGATGAAATCTAAACTAACAAAACAACAATGGGATTAAAATCCCCCCAAATAATACAAACACCTGTAGCTTTAAGAAAAGAATGCCCACTCGAACTATGGAGGATATCTATTTCTCAAGTGTGGGCAGACCTGCAGATAACTAAAGCTGTGGATCCAGCCCACACTGAGAGAAAGGTGATTTTTCTCAAAACTTGGGGAACCCCCCAGGTTTGCAGAAAATTAAAAATACTTGGGGGGGGGGGTTCAATTCCCCCAAACAAAAAAAGTTATCTGTGCACACACAGTATCTCCCAGGGGCCCTGCCACAGCTGCTGCATCTCCCAGGGGGCCCTCTCACAGCTGCAGTAGCTCCCAAGGTAGGGAAAAAGAAGAGAGGGGAAGAGATTGTGAGGTGGGAGACAAATAGAAGGGTTGTGTGAGGGAGGGGGAAAGAAAAAGAAAGAAGGAGGATTGCCTGAGTAAGGGGGGAGAAAAAGAGAAAGAACAGCGGACTGTCTGAGGGAGGGAAAGAGAAAGAAGGGGGAGATTCTCTGGGGGGAGAGAAAAAGGAAAGAAGGAGAGAGAAAGAGAAGGACAGACTGAGGAGTGGGGGGGAAGCGGGGGACATTGAGAAGGGCTGAGGGATAAGGAAGGGGGGAGACTGACATACAAGGAGTGAGGGGAGAAAGGGGTAAGAGAGGATTGCTAAAAAAGGAGGTGGGGGAGAAAGGAGGAAGAAAGGGGGGAGAAGAAAGGAAGCAAAGGGGGAAGAGGGAAGGAAGCAAAGATGGGGGAATGCCCCCTCCCCATAAGTTTCTTGCAGATCCCCACTTGCATATTCAAATAGTCAAATTGGCCAAATCTGAGGATACTTAAATCTGGTGATTAGAGCTGTGAGCAGGCAAGACAGGTCTTTCTACAAACCTGAAAAACACCCCAGGTTTGCAGAAAAATCTGAAATCTTTAAAAAAAACAAAACCATTGGGGTTTTAAAAACCCAAAATGATAAAAGGAGTGCATGTACCTTTAAGAAACAGAGTCCCTCAGTGGCTGTTGCTAGGCAACTATAGTATTCCAGGTTTGGTTTCTGTGAGTGAAAGGGAAGAGGAGAGGCCAGGGTCCTTTTCCAGGGCTATTTTGGCCTTTGAGGGAGGACTTATTGGGCCGAGGCTGGCCTGGCATCAACCACTGGCGACTTGATAACTCCCAACTTGCATGACTCAACTAGGCCTGTCTGCTTGCTATTGTTCAACAGCAACCACTCTATGAAAGCCAGTATGGTGTAGCTGTTAGAGCTTCAGAGTAGGGTTTGGGAGACCTAGGTTCTAATTCTCATTTTGCTATGGAAGCAATACTGGGTGATTGTGGGCTATTCATATACTTTCAGCATAACCTACCTCACAGGGTTGTTGTGAGGATAAAAAGGAAAAGAGGAGAATAATGTAAGCTGATTTGGTCCCCACTGTGGAGAAAGGTGTGGTACAAATGAACTACATAAATAATATAGCTGAAGATGGGAGTCAGATAAAGGTAGGTTGGTGAATGGCTGAGAAGGTGAGAATGAGCCAGGGAAAAGGGACAGGATATGGGGGTTGCCAGGAGGCGGGAAAGAAGAAATAGTGTAGGGAGATGTATACAGGGGAAAGTAAGCATCTTTAAACACTGGGAAGATGCCCCCAGCAAGTACGTAAGGGTTCTCTACTATGCAAATAGGCCTTGCCCAGTTGCTGGCACCACATAATTGGGCCGTATTTTTCCTAGCTGGAGTCTGCTGGAGGGGGGGAGAGGGAAAGCTGAGGACAGAGGGGCAGATAAATGTAGATTGGCTGTTAGGTGGGACAGAGAGAAGGAAGCAGGAAAAGGGAATAGGCTATGGGGGCTTTCAGGAAAAGGAAAGAGGAAATAGTGGGGAAGGGGGAATGAGATACCTCCTGCAAGTCCTTGTGGGTTCCCATTTGTGCATCTCTGAATACCAGAATACATACTTCTGGGACA
Organism: Euleptes europaea; assembly: GCF_029931775.1. Lineage (NCBI taxonomy): Eukaryota > Metazoa > Chordata > Lepidosauria > Squamata > Sphaerodactylidae > Euleptes > Euleptes europaea. Next base: position 73,113,582 of record NC_079312.1, on the reverse strand, counting down.
TCTGACCGACCCAGACTTCTCAGTGTTTAAAGATGCATATACATTTTACTTCCATGCTGTAGAGTTTGTTGTGGAAAAACCAACGTAACCAATGCTATTTCTCACAACAGTAACAGGGTTATATCCAATTAGGTTTGCCATATGGCCATGGAGGGTGTTAGGCAACCACAATATTACTGAGCCTTCCAGGCCTTGGTTTCTGTAATTTGGAAGCCAAACCAGCCCTGGAAAAGGTCCCAGGGAAAAGAAGTAATAGTGGGGGGTGGCAATAGACAAAAAATGAGATGGCCACCCACAGGTCCTTGTGGGTCCCTCGCTTGTAATAATCTAATAAATTCATCCAACAGTTGGGTTGCCGGACAAAATTCCTGGTAATTTTGGGGTGACGTCTAGGGAGGGAAGGGTTTGAGGGAGGGGAGGTACCTTAGTTGGGTATAATGCCATAGAGTCTACCTCCAAAGCTGCCGTTTACTCCAGGGGAAAAGATGGAGCTCCCTACCTGGAGGCTGGCCACCTTATCTAACAGTGACTACAACAGTAAACTACTGGGACCTACTTTGAAATTATCATGATTAGGAAATGGCTGGAATTCTGATTAAACCTCGCTCAGGTCAGTGGGATTGTATTACTTTAAGTCAGTGGGATGAAGTTGGAAGTATGTTAGTTCATGCGGTTTATGAAGAAAAATGTCTGGCTGTTATCCACATTCCACTGAAGCAAAAAGAAAAATTCAAATGGATTGATTCAAATATTTTGTTCAAAGCTTTCTACTAGGTAATGTTTCTTTTATGTTTTTTCATGGGGTCCCTCGTGGGAGGCACTTGTAACCCCAGCCATAAACCATTACCTAAATGCACTCCCAGTGGTGAAGAGGAGAAACCGCTTGTCACAGAGTATACACATAAAAGAGAGCGAGAGCAAGTATCTAATGGAGAGGAACAATCTGTAAATGATAAATCTAATCTTAATTTAAACATTCAGTGCAGCTTTAAACAATCAATGCTTCAAAGCTATGAGCATTTGATTTCTAGTTTGCAAGCGTAAAAAGGGGGGATTTGCTAGTTCAGGAGATATTTTGAAGTTTGAGCCAAGGCTGACTATAGCATGTTTTTTTGTGAGAGTGCCCTGGTTATACAAGTTTGAATAAAGAATAACATTTTGATGTAATGGCTGCGATGGATCAGAGATAATTTTTAGTGACTTATCAAAACAAAAAAATAACCCCAAACCCCAGACAAGCTAGTTATCCTCAGACCTGGAATTCTTTCTACTATTGCATTCTCTTTTCTTTCTTCAAAACTAAACTGGCTGCTGCAGCCTATGGTTGCCAGGTTAAGGTTTCAAAAAAAAAAAAAGTCTCTCTGGAGCTATTGTGTTTATTTTATGATGTGCCAGGGACTTGATCTTAAAATATGTTATGATCTAGGGAGCTACCATGTTCTAGAACACAGAATATTCATTTCAAAAGAGGGAAACTTTTTAAATAACAAGGCAGGGCAAACCTATTCTGGCCTTCTTTTCATCTTAGGTCACTGCCTCCATCCTGCAGTTACTGATGACACTAGTCATTACAGACTAGTTTATATATCCATATGGCTATAACACTGAGGGTCAAACTACATGATACATTAGGTGTAAGTTGGGTCAAGAGTCCCCCCAACTTGCAGTCACACATAAGGTCGGGGAACCTGCCTTCCCAAGTGCTTTATTGCCCAATGTGGCTTGGGAGTGTGGCACAGGGGGAGGGGGGGCTTCAGCCTTCCCTCCTTCACCATTGTCCTGAGCAGAAGGGGGCTCTTCCCCCTGCTGCAGAGCTCCACGTTTACAGGGATCAAGTGATTGAGTACAGGTGGAGCCCAACAGTAGGGCAACCCCAGCCTTGCCCCGGTAATTTCCACTGAGGAAAATGATGCAGGAGGGAAGGCTTAAGCCCCTCATCCCCCTGTGTAGCACTCCTGAGCTGCACCAAGCAATGGAGCACTTGGGAAGGTGAGTTTCCTGTTCAGAAGTGTAACTGAAAGAAGGGTTGAAGTACCCCTCACACCCAACCTGTGGCACATGTATCATGTGCATTTACATGGTCTGCCGTGGTCTACCACATGGGCCTTCCTGATCATGTGGAGAGTGTCTATGCCAATTTCAGGGTATGGCAGAAACTCTCTATGTGACTGGGGGGGGGGGGGGTTTTCCACATGACAAGCCAAGATATGCAAGGTGAGGTATGGGATGTCAACAGATTGAAAAGCTCTTTCATGGATATAACTAGCTCTTATTATACATCTGCACAACAGTATTTTATCCAGGGGAGCTACATGCTTTAGAATTGGAACTGCAGCAAGGAGCCTGATGGCAGCCCAATGTAATTTGAATGTAAGGCTGACGTTAACCTTTTTTGAAGAACTGCGAAAGACTCAGTAGGTTCAACTTTTATATCAGCACTAATACTGTCTCTCAATTTTCTTTCCTTCACTGAAAATATGTTTGGGATAGGAGTGTTCATGTGAAATATACCATTTCTCTTTCAGAATAACATGGGACAAAAGTACCCTCTCATTACACTTTGCCACTTCTTGGCCTCCTATTACTTTTTTCTGGTGCCACCATTGGACCTAGGCTATACCTAGCCACACTAAGTGAAGAACACTGTTGCCACATGGTGCAGTTTGCTCTTTCATCTAGGTACAAGGTCCATGCTCTTACTTCCTGTTATAATGAGGTAGCATCAGTGGAAAATGCAATGCCACCCAAAAGGGTCTTCACGTCTTGTCCTGCTTTTTAGTCAGTCCCAGTCTCCCTATTGCAGCTTTTCTAATGCCCCTCACAGCCCCAGCTTAACCTGCAAGATAATTTGTGAAGCACACAAACTGTCTTCTGAAACAAAGGGAAAGTGTTCAATCTCCTATAAACCCAGTTCTCACTCAGTTGGAATACTGATCCAGCTGGCATTTTTCCAGTTTCAGAACTTTCTTCTTTATTTAAAGTCAATTAGAGTCCAGTTGATTAATCTACTAATAATATTCACTTTATTCCCTGCCATGATCCGAACACTGTCCAAAGGTGATTTCAGCACAAACCTCAGGACACATCATCCAGAGCCAATTATTTGAACTGGATAGTTTTGGCCCAATTTTTATAGATTGTGGTTAAATGAATGATTTTAGCCTTCTGAACAGAATACTCTTGTCATTTCTCCAAACCCAATGCTCAGTTCTCATTGGCCCCAATGAATTATAGCATATTGCGTTATAACTTTTTAGTTCCTGATTGTTTCCTAAACGATTCACAAGCTTGTGTGATCCCGTTACAGTTTGGGGCAACATGAAGAACTAAAACTTGGAATTCAAGACTGGAGTCAGTGATTCCAGGATGCAACTCAGGAAGCAGACAGTGGTGATAACAATGAGCAGTGTGTATATATACAAAACGTAAACTTAATGAGCTCTGTAAATAAGGAAAAATCCTTACATGAAGAAAAGCATTCCAGCTGGATCATGTATAGACTATTAGATTGTCAGTGTACAGCCAAAGAGCTCACTAATATCTCGTCTTTATTTCCATTGCAAAAGACATTGGCTTGGCTAACATGTAATGCCAAACCCATGGCTTGGCATTACATGAGCCTGCTCAGGCTCCCATGTTACCACCTATGATTCTTTCCCTTTCATAGCGAACCATAGTTTGCCACAACATCTGAACCAGCAACCTGGCTGCCATTTCCATGGAGTCTTAATTTCAGGTTTCTCTCCCCATGCCCATTCTAGCTTGTCGTTCCAACCCCTCCCCCAGAAGCCATTTTTTCAGTCAAGGAAGTGGATGGGGGGAGAGAGGGAAGGTGTGCGCGCCAGTGGGGGCTGCGCTTCCAGGCTTCTGCCAAATCCCCCCACACACACACAAACTGTAATGCTGCTCAGCAAGTTGCGATCCAATGCTGGATTCCAAATCAGGCTTCTCTCTGCCCCCCTTGCCCCAAGCAACCGAAGCCCTCCCCTTCAGCATTCCCCCCCCCCCACTTCACTCTGGACGCTTCGCTCTGGACACTGCCCCCTCCTCCTTCCCTTGCCCAAACACACCATTGCAGTGGTGGGAGAAGGAAGAGAGCCGAGGCAGCGGCGGCGGCCACGGGATGAGAAGAAGAAGAGTTGGTTTTTATATGCTGACTTTCTCTGCCACTTAAGGAAGAATCAACCCGGCTTACAATCACCTTCCCTTCCCCTCCCCACAACAGACACTCTGTGATGTAGGTGAAGCTGAGAGAGCTCTAAGAGAGCTGTGACTAGGCCAAGGTCACCCAGCTGGCTTTATGTGGAGGAGTGGGGAAACAAATCCAGTCCCCCAGATTAGCCTCCACCGCTCATGTGGAGGAGTGGGGAATGAAACCCGGTTCTCCAGAGTCCACTGCTCCAAACCACCGTTCTTAACCACTACACCACGCTGCCTCCCCAGCGAGGATCCGCAGAATTTTTTTTTTGTTTTAGCAATATTTTAGTGTTTTATCACTAAAATAGCACAGGGGAAATGTGCATGCACATGTTGTTGTCATCTCCTTCCGGCAGCGAGGATTAAGATCTGGGAACAATGGAGCTGGCTCTCCACCCCAGACCCCGCTTCATAGGCGTTCTCTGTGGTCTCTAGTCAGTTTCGGCAGTGAGTATTAAGATCAGTGTTTTCAAGGGGGAAGGGACTCTGACGGTCCGCATTGTCACTGGTGATTTCTTCATTGCCGAAATTAACTCCTCGTAGTCCTGGAACTTCTTCGGGGCAATGAGCACCCATGCATAGGGTTTTTAAAATTCTGTTTAGAAAACTGTGCATCTAGCAAACGGCAAAATCTTCCCTGTATAAATGGCCTTAGCTTTGCTTTGCCCCATTTAAGAAAGTAGTAGTTGTTACCTTGTACTGAGAAAACCAGTATAGATGGAGGAAGATGCTTTTGACAGGGACATTTTGCCTATTTCTTCCAAGAGGTCAGCAGTTGTCTCTGTTCTAGAACTGTCTCCGCTCTCTTTCCCCCATTCTTTCATTTGATTTCTGTCTTGCCACACAGCTTCAGTTATCCCCTACTGCTTTCCTCAGGATGCCTGAAATTACTGCTGAGTCGTCTGTTAGTAATTTAATACTAAACTACCGATCAAGTGCTAACCCTACAGCAACTGAGTGAATTTACCCAGCAGTAGTCACAGTAGTAAATGATTAGTTTGTACAGCTGAGTCAAGAGAAGGATCTGGCAAAAAAACTAGAGGATATGCAAAATGTCAGGAACCCCATATACTGCCTTGAGTGACAGTTGTGTCACACCTGTTTGTTGTCAAGGCAAAAACTGAGGCTTCAGGAAGAATTTCAACTGATCGGTCATCTCATAACAGTTGTCTTTGGGCTGTATCTATGTACAGGTCTGTCTCAGCACACATTCTTGGGAATGGTCTGGGTGAAATTTTCTGAGATTTTGTGAAGTATACATCAGAGTGGATGACTGTTCTAATACGACTATTTTCTCTCTGTATGCATGTATTTATCCACATGGTCATGTCTATATATGCACACCGGACACGCATTTGATTTGTCTTGGTAAACAGATCCAAATTCCAAACATCACATTCTATGACTTTTTATTGCCCTGGAATAAGATACAACCCTGAAAAGTTAGGGGTTTGGCACCTATATTGCACCGAGGTTTCAGCTAATACAGTGAGAGGAAAAGACACAAAAGCAGCTGCAGTAGGCTTATCGGCTGAGTCAAGAAGCAGCAGCTGTCACTTTTGTCTAAATAAGACAGAAGAAGTGAAAGGAAGCAAATTCCTCTCCTTCCCTAGGCCCCTTTCCTCTACTCATCTTTCCTCCTGAATCCAGTTTCACAGAAACCCTTTCCTTGTGTGCCAGGCTATGTGTAGTTCTGTTTAGTCATTACAAGTTTGGCAATCCAGCCTCATGTAAAGGAAGAACTACCTGCAATCTTCCTGGTGCATGAGGTCAGCATTTTGTGTTAATAGGGCAATGTATGCATCTTCCAGCTTCGCTACATGCAAACACCTACACTAAAAAAATGTGAGTTTCCAGTTGTGTGTATTGAGAAATGGCAACCACGTGCATTGAGAGGATATGTGTATTGATGAAGGTGTCCATCTGTCTGTCTTTCACACACAGAGACTGCTTTTAACTCACTCCTTTCCAGTTGCATCAGAGGTGGCAGGACAATCCACTCCCTGAGCTTGCCTTTTCTTTAGCCTACCAACCCCCACCCCCACCCCAACCATACTGAGTTTCAAATCAGTGCACTTTACTGCTTTACACAGGATATAAGCATACATCTATCTATCCCCCAGACTGGCTGGCTCCAAACGCTGCATGTTCCCAGTGATACATCTCCATCAACTCCCCCCCCCAACTCTTTGGGCTGGTTTTGTGGCCAGAAGTGCCACAGCACAGATGTGTTTTTCTAAGGTGAAGGTGGCCTTATCCTCTCATTTACAACAGTGGTTACAGACAAAACAGTTTTTAAAAATCCAGGCAAAAATTCGTTAAAGAAAACAAAAAGTCATCTACGCTCATCTTGATTTCTACCAGAGTTCTTCCAGATCATTATAACAAAATGATTGCAACTGAAAGCAGTCTGCTGACTCATAAGATTGTATCTACCTACATCTTTTTTGCCTGTGAAAGGGTGATTTCATTAGGATGTACCCAACCAGCTTTTCTGGTGATGAAAAAGGAAGAGGGGGTTCTCCTTTGACCATCCAAAAAAGCTTATCCTGGAGATCATGGGGCCTGCATATACAAAAACTTATGGAATGGGAGCATGTACAAAAGTAAGGAGGAAAACTCCTCCAGTCTCCAACCAATTTCCCCCAATAAAAGGAGACCCCTCTATTTGGCCAACTGGTACAAAACTGCTAAAAAACAAACCATTTAAATGTAATAGTCTAAGTAGAGATTAAAACAGCAAGATGAAATAGGCAGAGTATGGAGCAATTGAAAAAGATGAAAGTTTAACAGTAGGGTGGATTAGAACTTCTGGCCTTAATTGTCTTTGGGGCTAGTAGTCAGTCCTGCATTTTCTCCTACAGTGGAAGATCCACAGTTTCTATCAGCTCCTGTATTTTACACACCCCTGGGTAATTCAACCTCCTGATGGCCCACTTAGTGAGAAAGACGGTCCTGGTCATGCAAACTAAGAATTCTCTCACACACTCTCTGACCTCCTTGGGTGTAACATGGAAACTGGGAATGGTGGCACTCTGCGGATAGCCAGACTTGGGATCCCAGCAAATAGCCAACATTTCTACCCACTGGCACAGCCTTGACTTTATTCCACACCTGCAAAGTTTGGGAGCCTACAGAGAAATTGTCTGGTTATGAAGATGAGCCCCTTGGCTATTCTTCCTCCCTAATAAAGCATTGTGCTACTTTTCTTTTCTTTTTTGCTGTCAAGTCACAGCTGACATATGGCAACCCCATAGGATTTTCAAGGCAAGAGACGTTTAGACATGGTTTGCCATTGCCTGCCTCCATGTCATGACCCTGGAATTCCTTGGAGGTTGCCCATCCAAATACTAACCAGGGCTGACCCTGCTTAGCTTCCAAGATATGAGGAGATCAGGCTATTCTGGGGCTATCCAGGTCAAGGAATTGTGTTATTAGCTGGATGTATTACCGGTATCCTACCAGTACTGATGTCCAGAGAATTACGAAGTGAGTATTGCTTCAACCCATAATGTTGCTGACTGTCATTCTATACCTTATGTGACCAAAGCTGCATCAATATACTGTTGCAAAAAATAGCATGTCTCGTGGTACCTTTAAGTTATCAAATCGTAAGTTTTAACAAGAAAGAACCCACTTTTCCAAAGCAAGAAATGGTCACATCACTGGGTAGGTATACATACTCTGAGTACGGGGGTGGGTGGGTGGGAATAGGCCATATCACTATGCAGAGAACAAATGAATACAAATCAAAGTACATTAATGCATGACCCAATCAAATTAATATAGTATGACCCCATTAGTATGGATGAGACTCATTCCTTACTAGCAACTTCTGGCAATGCATAGGCATAACAAGATTCACAGAATAAATAAATAGGTTAAAAATTATTTTTTGTGGTGAGCTAGAGCTAGCCACTTCCAATCTCTACTGAATTCACTTGTTTGTGGGCTTACTAGAGGCACCTGGTTGGCCACTGTGTGAACAGACTGCTGGACTTGATGGACCTTGGTCTGATCCAGCATGGCTTTTCTTATGTTCACTGTATCAACTATGCTAATGAATTCCAGCTTCACTCTGGGGTCTGCTACAGAATGTCCTAGAGGACCAAATCCCCCCTCCCACCCACACCACTAGTTTCTGAATGTTACTAATAGCTGATTTGTTTCCATCTATTCTCTTATGCAAAAACTGACATGTTTGGCCTTTGTAAATGGAAGAAGATAAATGGGCTAGTTCCTGGGTTTGTATCTCTATCAGGTGGCCCATTGTTGGGTGGTGAATACAGGGTGGTCTTAGTGATTCTGGGGCCCTGGGCAAAAGTCAGGAATGCCCTCCACCTTTATACTCCCTCCCCCAACATTCTCAGTGTTTCTATTTTCATCCAATTTTAATGCACACCCCGCATTTCCATAAACTCCCCGGGACACCCCCTTCATTTGTTTATGTCGCTCCATTTCTTTATCCTCCGCAAATGCTCAGCATGCAATTCTGCTTCTTGCTGGGGAAAATTACCCTCTGAAGGCCCTCCCCATCCTGTCTCTTCTTGTCCCCTGCTTTATCCTAAAGGAACAAGCTGTGGGTGGCATCTATTAGCTGCATGAGTGCCATTTTGGAGGGGAGAGAAGAAAAACTTAGAGCAGGTGCCTGGGAGGACTTACATTGAGCTGTGCTGCTCACCGCTGTCCCCTCAGGAGGAAGAGGAGGAGGGAAAGGACAATGACCACAACAATGATGGACAGGGCTGGCTGCTGCTGTGCAGGCGGGAAGGAGGAACACTTACGCAGTGCCTTCCTGGTGAGTTGGCAGAGCTGCAGTCTGGCTTGCAAGGGAAATGTGACTGACTGGCTGTACAGGCATGGCAGACAGCAAGAGATGGAGGCCACCTCCTGCCTCCATCTAGGGTTGCCAACCTCCAGGTACTAGCTGGAGATCTCCTGCTATTACAACTGATCTCCAGCCGATAGAGATCAGTTCCCCTGGAGAAAATGGCCGCTTTGGCAATTGAACTCTATGGCATTAAAGTCCCTCCCCTCTTCAAACCCCGCCCTCCTCAGGCTCTGCCCCAAAAACCTCCCGCTGGTGGCAAAGGGGGACTTGGCAACCTATTTCCATCCCTTACCATCATCACCTAACGGTACAGCATCAGGCAGTGGCCCCCTCTCACTGCCCTACCCCTGAACGCCAGACACTGCCTGAGACTCAGTCAGGGGTCAACAAATGCAATCAGCTGTAGCAGGCTGTCTTCCCCCCCGCACCATCATCCTACAGCTGATTGCTGGCTGCTGCCTACGAAGCCCCTCACCATCTTCACCAGTGGTGGCGGCACAAAGGTGAAAGTGCCTTGGCTGACAACCAGGAAAGCTTGGAGATTGGGGGCCCCCAACACACACATACCCTTCAGCACAGGGCCCAGGGCAACTGCCCTGGTTGTCCTGTGGCTAAGATTGTTCTTGGGGGCTGTGAGTAAGCAAGGGCAAGCCTTCTAACTTAAGACCTATGAAAGGGAAGGATAATCTTCCAGGACCAGACTAATGTGTTGGAGAGGTTTTAACTGGCATTTACTGGTGACAAAAAGTGGTGTTCGGTTATTTTGCGGAGCCTGTTGTATAGTAGATAACAACAGCATACAAAATAAGGGAAGCACCAGCTCAGAAACAAACAAAAAGGTAGAAACCCTCTAAAGGTACAAAAAAGACAACATGATATACTGATCCTAACACATTTTGCACATGTCCCCTTTTCATCAGGAGCGCAAATTAATTACTCAATATTAAGCCACAGCACAAAAGACTGGCCAGCGGTTCTAATCTTATGCAGTATTAAGGGAGCAGAAGTCCAGCTTGAAAAAAGCTGGTAACCCTGGGTTTTATCCAATAATAGAAAAATGCCATGATGGTAGATTGGGACCCACCAGAGGTCCATTCAAGGCTTGGCAGAGAGACCACGGGGTTGTTAGCTGACGGGTACTTGGCACAGGGCAGCACAAGAGGGTTTCACTTCCAGATCAAAGTTCAAGGATGAGCTTCAAGCAGAGCAATTCCTTCTGTAGGTCCCCTTGGTAAACACATTGCCTGGAAACTTGCCTTGAAAGGCAGGGGGGTATGTATACCATTTGTTTCAATACTGACTCAATTCGGAATGACATTGAGAAGCTTAATTCATTTAATGTGTTCAGAGTGCTATGATAATCCCAATGGGAGAGCATAAAAGAAAAACGTGTGTATCTAAAGATCAAGTAACATATCAAAAGCAATACAATCTTTGAAAGACATACATTCCTCAGTGCCCTTTACATAGGGATTCCTTTGTCTAGGATGACAAAGACACCCATCACCTGTCTAACATATGGCTTGACATTTAACACAACAGTTCCAAGTCCTGGCAATGTTTTCAACTGAGAAAGTTTCTTGCCATTCACTTTGCGAGATTTAGGATAATACAAAGTGGAAGCAATCAGGGTCTCACCTATGCTGGGATAGCTATTGTATGGTCAGTAACATCCTTTACATCTAGAGGCAAACAACAGCTTTAAAATAATTAAATTACAGATTAACTGTTTGCTATATAAACACTGATTTTCCTTGCCCCATTGTTGCCCGTGGTCAAGCAGGATTTTGCTGTGAAACAGTGTGAACAGAATACTGTCGAAGGCTTTCACGGTCAGAGTTCATTGGTTCTTGTAGGTTATCCGGGCTGTGTAACCGTGGTCTTGGAATTTTCTTTCCTGACGTTTCGCCAGCAACTGTGGCAGGCATCTTCAGAGTAGTAACACTGAAGGACAGTGTCTCTCAGTGTCAAGGGTGTAGGAAGAGTAATATATAGTCAGAAAGGGGTTGGGTTTGAGCTGAGTATTGTCCTGCAAAAGTATTGTCCTGTAAGTATCAAGATAATGTGCTAATGAGGGTATGGTATGTTAATATGGAACCATTGTATCCTGAAGTGATCTGTTAATGTGTGTAATCCAAAGCTAATCTGTATGGCTATTGTTGAATGTTGTCTTTGTCTGGAGGTTTTTCAGGGCAGGAAGCCAAGCCTTATTCATTCTTAAACTCTCCTCTTTTCTGTTAAAGTTGTGCTGATGTTTATGAATTTCAATGGCTTCTCTGTGCAATCTGACAAAATAGTTGGTAGAATTGTCCAGTCTTTCAGTGTCTTGGAATAAGACCCTGTGTCCTGTTTGTGTCAGTCCATGTTCAGCCACTGCTGATTTCTCAGGTTGGCCAAGTCTGCAGTATCTTTCATGTTCTTTTATCCTTGTTTGTATGCTGCGTTTTGTGGTCCCGATGTAAACTTCTCCACAGCTGCAAGGTATACGATATACTCCTGCAGAGGTGAGGGGGTCTCTTTTGTCTTTTGCTGATCGTAGCATTTGTTGTATTTTCTTGGTGGGTTTAAACACTGTTTGTAGGTTATGTTTTTTCAAAAGTTTCTCCATCCTATCAGTGACTCCTTTAATAAATGGCAAGAATACCTTTCCTATGGGAGACTGTTTTTCTTGAGTTTTCTGATTTTTGTTTGGTTTAATGGCCCTTCTGATTTCATTCTTGGAGTAGCCGTTTGCTAGCAGTGCGTGATTTAGATGATTAGTTTCTTCCTTGAGAAACTGTGGTTCACAGATCCGTCTTGCACGGTCCATTAATGTTTTGATTATTCCTCTTTTCTGTCGGGGGTGGTGGTTGGAGTTTTTGTGTAAGTAGCGATCTGTGTGAGTTGGTTTCCGGTAGACCTTGTGACCTAACTGAAGGTTTGTTTTACGGATGACAAGGGTATCAAGAAATGGGAGTTTACCCTCAATTTCCTTTTCCATGGTAAACTGAATGTTTGGATGAATATTAAGATGGTTTAGAAAGTCCATTAATTTTGGCTTCCTGCCCTGAAAAACCTCCAGACAAAGACAACATTCAACAATAGCCATACAGATTAGCTTTGGATTACACACATTAACAGATCACTTCAGGATACAATGGTTCCATATTAACATACCATACCCTCATTAGCACATTATCTTGATACTTACAGGACAATACTTTTGCAGGACAATACTCAGCTCAAACCCAACCCCTTTCTGACTATATATTACTCTTCCTACACCCTTGACACTGAGAGACACTGTCCTTCAGTGTTACTACTCTGAAGATGCCTGCCACAGTTGCTGGCGAAACGTCAGGAAAGAAAATTCCAAGACCACGGTTACACAGCCCGGATAACCTACAAGAACCAGTGTGAACAGAAATGATAATGGGATACCTGCAAAAAAGAGAATGCCACAATGGAATTGATGCACCTCTGGATCGATTCATATCTGGGGGAATCAAGCATATTTTGTCGCTGGGGTTACACAAAAAAGGAAATATAACAATCCCTATTTCATAAACAGCACAGAGCTTTTTTGTTTCTTACTAGATTGCTGTTGCTCAGTCTAGTTGTAGGGAACTCAGGTCAGAAAGCCAAAATATCCATAAAAGCAATATTCAATGTTGATGCTGGAAGTGAGTGCTGGAGCAGCAACATTTTACAGCTCAAGGGACACTGAAAGAGGTATGTCTGGGCCTGGGCTGGAATAATACAAGGTGAGAAGGTCAGGACTGAGGGGCATTGTGTGTGGGTCATACACATAGTATTTGTCTGACTCTAACAAGCATTATCCCCTCATCACTGTCATGAGGATTCTTCATTGCAAGGGCAAGAGGGATTTGAATACAGAGGCTTTTCGCCTCTAGGTCAATAGCTCCAAATCTGCATCAGGTCAGCACATGCCAGGAATAATTGTGACTGTTCACTGTACAATAGGTCTTTATGAAATAACTGGGTGGTCTCACTCATACCTAGGGAACACATGTCACCATCACAGTCCTTCCCCACCCCTACCCCCAGATCAATCTTGCCTCTACTAACAGTATGAGCAGAGACACTGATGTCTGAAGATCATGCCTGCTCTAAAGGTGACTGTCTAGGGCAAGAGAAGACTGATAAGAATAATGGGAGCAGGTGGAATAAGCAGGGGAAAGCCTTGTTCCACTGCACCTGGGTTTGTTTGCTTTTTTTTTTAGGACTTCTCCAGCCAACATTGCTAGCTCTGAGCTAACAGAGCAGCGATGTCCAAAACAAATAGAAAGATTCTTATAATAAAAGGAAACACTGTTTAAAATGCACAAGCTTGTTAGGAAGGAGCCTATAACCCTCAACATTTCAGGCAGTGGATGATCAGTGCTTTCAGTGCCAAGCTTTCAGTTTGTGGAGCTTTGTAATTCCTCCTCCAATTCCAGTCCTGTACCGCCTTCTTATTAAGCATCTTCAACTCCCTGGTTTGAAGCATGAAGACTGTACAATATTTTCTTTTAATCAAAATCTCCTACTGCCTTTCTTATCTATACTCCCTTTTGCTTCCTGCTATAATTGGAATAGCAGGAGTGGGAGCTGGCATTTTTTTTCTGTCAGGGTCCAGATAAAGCATTTTAATGAGCATTTGAGGTGGGGGGATACTACTCTGTTATCTGTTTCTTGTCAAAGGTTGTCAGCTGGAATTGCTCTAAAATTATGGCCTCAGTTTGGAGGTGGTCTTTACAGACCATTCCGTGCCCCTTTACATTCTTAGAAGCGAACCCTTTCCTTTGGCACATGACATCTTTTTGTGACCTTTGCCCTCCCAAAAATGTCATATTCCTTGATGTACTTCTTTGTTGTTACTGAAAGATCCCAAAATCTCAGGACAATTTCTCATGTTACTTTTTGGGAGTTGTTGACGCCTGTCCAGTCAAGTTGTTTTTGGGGATGGAAGGGGGTGGGGAGTCTAGAGAAGGCAGTGTAGAGCTAGGGCAATAATAGTAGCTGCAAGATAAGTGTACTTGCTGTTTTGTTTTGCATGTCAGACAGCAAACCTAACCTAGAAATTTTTATGGGGTCAGGCCACAATACAAATTTGCTGTGTCCTATTGCTGTCCAAGAGGCGGCTTTGCTTGCCTATTTGTTTAAAATGAGTACCCACTCCATTTTGGCCACAGGTTGGTGGTGGCTCATGGCTGAACCCCCAAGTTCATCAGTCCAGGGCCTGCTATGGGCTTGAATCCTAAAAAAGGGTAGTGATAATGTTGGGGACCTGGGCTAATACCAGTTTGAGTAGTTAAAGGAGAGGATTTCTATGAGGAAAATGCCAGGGGGGGAATGATTAAATTGCCCTTTTACTGTGACAAAGATCCAAACTGGGACCCTCAACTTCTCATTTTTAATATGAAAAAATATATTAGTAAATCTTCTATGTAACATGTACCGGTAGTTTTACTCTGAGAATTAGGGGAAACACCTACATCTGCAGGGTTCAGGACTAGGACAGTGTTAGAAGAATGGAATAACAATAAGATTTATTTATTGTTACGGTCAAAGACCAGCACAAATATAAAATACAATCAATCTTCCACAATAACAGAATTGCATACAATCATGAGCTAAATGCATACCCTGATTAGCTAAAAAGCCTAAGGATAACTATGTATCTGCTATGAATAAATTGTGTGAACCTATATATATATAATTGTTAACCCACCACCTTTCTTGTTGGAGCAATTCTCTTCTTAATAGCCAGATAACAGACTTTTAGCATTACATAAGATACTGAAGAATGGAATAATTTAGCCTCCTACAGATTAACATCTGTAGTGGCCTCAAAATTCTTACTGAGTTCCATCTAAGGACAAATCTTCTCCTTGAAATATTGTTAACTCAGTCATTTCTCCATATTAGCTTTGTCCATAAAATACAAGAACTTGGAACAGACACAGGTTGCTGTGCATTCCCCTCCTCTGAAGGGGCCCTCTTAGTAATACCCAGGAGGCTGTATTCAAAGGAGGGGGCAGTTCTAAGAATCCAGGAGCCAAGAATTGCAATAAATCTTCTTTTCTGCTATAAACAGTACTCCAAGAAGATGTCACCAAAGGCATGGGTGAGAGAAAGGCGGGCGTTTTGAGGAGGAAGGTAAATGAGAGGGTCCTGATTTGCACTTCAATTTGAATTGTGATCACAGAGAGTAGAATCGCATGGCCAACTACTGTGTTGTTGCAGCTAATATTTCTCATCTGAAGAGCTGGTAATCTGCACTCTTTGGCCACATGATGAGTCAACTTTTACTATGAGTCTGTAACTGGACAACATGCATGGTAATCCTAAACGAAAGAGAAAGATTTATATGATCTAAAGAGAAACTAGAATGTCCTAAGAAGAGTTATACCTTTTAAAACCCATTTACTTCAATGGATTTAGAAAGAAAAGGGGTCCCCATAAGTCGGCTGCGACTTGAAGGCACTTTACACACACACACAATTCTGTTTAGGACTGCACTGTTGGCTTACCATGTGATTACAGCTACCAAGCGGCAAATTTTTAAGCAGCAACTTGACTGATTCCTCTCAGATAGTTCTGTGCTTGAAGAAATACCTTGCATTGCACTTATTATTCTAATGGGATTTTCCCCTCAGCGGTTTAGTGCATTGAAGGACTCTGCCCAGCTTTCTCTTTTTCAGAGAGGAAAGGAACAAAACGACATCTACCCCAACCCCTGACACAAGGCAGCAGCAGCAGCCTGCCACCAGGTTTTCAGAGGCCAGCCAAACACAAACACCACAGAATGCCACAAAGAGTAAACGACTACCATATTCCACCTCAAAACATTGGGGTTTGGGGGTTTGCAATGGACCGCTTGCAATTTTTTCTCACTGAGTTTCCCTCTTAAAGGCAAGTCCGGTAAAATTCTTCCCTCTTTGCATGGATTATAACACCCCCCCAACTCAGCCAGATAAACTCAGATGGTAATGAGTAGTGATGGTCTGAACTAGATCCCTACAGCTATTCTTCATCTTGCCAGTGATTTGGCAATTAGGGTAGTAATTAGGGTTGCCAGCTCCAGGTTGGGAAATACCTGGAGATTTTTGGGGGAAAACCTGGGGATGGTGGGGTTTGGGAATGGGAGGGACTTCAATGGGGTATAATGCCACAGAGTTCACTTTCTAAACCGGACATTTCCTCCAGGTGAATGGATCTCTGTCGCCTGGTGATCAGTTGAAATAATGGGAGATCTCCAGCCACCACCTGGAGTTTGGCAACCCTAGTAGTCATGGGTCATGGTGGTAATGCCCTAGTTAATAAGATGCCTCCATTTCTACTGCAATGCAACAGTTCATATTAACACAGTTCACGCAGAGTCGCAGGCAATGAGTGAAAGGCCAAGAGCATGGGGGATAGAGCTATGTCCTGTGGACACAGGCTAGTTCCCACACTGATGATAACTGGTTTCCAACAGCAACCCTTTGAGTCTGATCCGTGAGGAATGATTTGAACTAGTTTAGCATGTATCCCCTTATACCTACTTCTGCCTCCAAGCACCTCAACAAGATGGTATGATCTACTGTATCAAAGGTTGCAGATAAGTCCAATAAGAGCAACAAAGAGGCATGGCCTTTGTCTATACTCAGACGGAGATCATCAACTAAAGTTAGCAGTCTTTGTCCCATAGCCTGGCCTGAAGCCAGATGAGTTATCCAAGAAGACCTGGAATTGGTCAGCTACTGCTTTCTCGAAGACTTTGCCCAGAAAGGGCAGATTAGAGACCGGGTGATAATTGGCTACATCATTTTTCTGTATGGATGGTATTTTAAGTAAAGAACAGATAACTGCCACTTTGAGTAGCCAAGGGAAGGTGCCCTGGATTGGTCTTTAAATGATTTTAGCAGCCAGGATGGGCAAGGATTCAGAGTACAAGTTGGTCCCACTGGCCGCTGATTGGGACACCACCATAATTTTTAGTTATTATCTCTCTGAATGCATTTTTAGCATATTTTTATTATGTATATTTTGTCATAGTTTTATCTTATATATATTTATTATCAATCCAGAATTTTATTAACCTCCTGTTTCCTTTACTATGTATCTGTGGTATCCTTGACATGTTTGTAATGGCCTATGGCTAAATGCAAAAAAAGATTATTCAACAGAGTACGAGTAGTGGCCTTCACTGATCCCAGGATCTTGTTGACATCCATCATAGAAAATGGGTCAAAATGATCCATAAAGAGACCAGGCAGAGTAAGAGATAGTATATAGTAACATGAGACAAAACAAAATCCATTTGGCTTTGTCAGGGGCCCAAGGAATTTGGAGAATCTGATTTTGTGATCATGACATACCAAACAGTTGTGCAGTGTATACAGTGAAAGGCAACTGAACAGAGCAGATCAGTCCCAGTGGATCACTTTGCTGTTTCGTGCCTGGCCCCAATCCAGTTATGTCACCTCAAGTGCTATAGCAAATGGAATTACATGTGCAACTATCTGCACTAGCCAATTCCAGAAGGCTATTATTGTGTAGATGCATGCTTTTACACAAAAATTGTCCTCACTGGATTAGGACACATATCTTTAATGATGCAAGCACCTCAATCATGGACTGCTGTCAAATTCCAGGTACTGAGAGAAATTAACACTGCTTGCTCCCAGAGGTTTACAATAGCTTGATGCTGGAGATACCATCTCTTTTGATGTTATCAGCCTGTTGTAAGAGTGGAAACAACTCTTAGCACACTGAGCCTCTGTGTCAGCAATTCCTCTGTGAGTTGTAGTTTACCATTTCACCCAGCTAAGGAAAATGGGTTACATCTGTGCAAGGTGCATTCTGTAAGCAGAATGCTCTTCAAATAGCAGAATATACCTTGCCCCAATGGAATGTGCCGGTCTTAGCTGAGCTCAGTGGTACAATACAATTTTTTATGAACCTAATTGCTAACACTCGAGAGCTAAAAAGAGTTAAGATGTAGCACAAGAGACCACAGCCTTATTATTATTTATCATCATCACTACCATTATACCAAAATATGGCTTGGCTTTACAAGATCAAATCAAACATCCCTACCCAATGGACATTTTTAAAAGGCCCTTGATTGTAGCAGTATACTTAATTATTCAGGGCAGGGCCTGTGCCATTCAGAGGGCTCAGCAGTTCTTTCATATTTAGGCTTCAAAAGTAGACAAATTGAGACAGAATACAAAAACTGGTTGTCTTAATGTTAAACAGAGCTGCCTTTGACTAGTAGAACAGCTCAAGAAAAACATTATTTCTGCAAATATGTAACCTGACAATCACTTTAGATGCGAAACATGTTAGACTGTTGAAATCACAGGGGTTTCCTGTCCCTGAATATAGAAAGTATTAATCTTATCATTAAACTTACTGAATCAAAGAAAGGCATTAGAAGAGACAGCAATAAAAATCGGCTTAGTGAGGAGTTCCCCATTATATCATATGACATACTGATGGGAGAATAATCGTAATCTCTATTCCCTCTTTTATTAGAAAGTCTTAGGGAAAGAAAAAGTTGAAACAAAGACTCCTTCAGCGGGCTGGGGAAAATGGGGATATTTATCTATTTGTTTGTTCCATATGAATTTCAGTCTTCTTCCAACAACCTATGGGTAAAATAGCCTCACAACTACCGTATTTTTCGCTCTATAAGACGCACCTGACCATAAGACGCACCTAGTTTTTAAAGGAGGAAAAAGAAGAAAAAAAATATATATTCTAAAAACCCGCTGCGTCTTTAAGAAAATATATTTATCTTCTTTTTCCTCCTTTTTCCTTCTCTTTCCCCACCGCCCCCCTTCCCGGGACTCCTGGGAAGGGGGGCGGTGGTGGTTTAAACTGCTCAGCGCAGAGCAGTTTAACATCCGCACACACACACACCGCGCTTCCCGACCAACCGCTGAGAGGTTATTATGGCCAGGGCTGGGTGGAGGGATTACTGCACTCCACTTCCAGTTTCCTAGTCCTGCTCTGTGGAGCATGCGCACAGCAGGGCTAGGAGGAAGGCTCCAGCCTCCCTTTCCAGGCTGTAAGCCCGATTGGGACCAGTCAGGCTTGCAGCGTGGAAAGGGAGGCTGAAGCCTTCAAAGCCCCACTGTGTGCACGCGCTGAGAGATCAGAGCGTGCGCACAGCGGGGCTTGGGGGAAGTCTCCAGTCTCCCTTTCCAGATTGCAAGCCGGATTGGGACCAGTCAGGCTTGCAGCGTGGAAAGGGAGGCTGAAGCCTTCAAAGCCCCACTGTGTGCACGCGCTGAGAGATCAGAGCGTGCGCACAGCGGGGCTTGGGGGAAGTCTCCAGTCTCCCTTTCCAGATTGCAAGCCGGATTGGGACCAGTCAGGCTTGCAGCGTGGAAAGGGAGGCTGAAGCCTTCAAAGCCTCACTGTGTGCACGCGCTGAGAGATCAGAGCGTGCGCACAGCGGGGCTTGGGGAACTCTCCAGTCTCCCTTTCCAGACTGCAAGCCGGATTGGGACCAGTCAGGCTTGCAGCCTGGAAAGGGAGGCTGAAGCCTTCAAAGCCCCACTGTGTGCACGCGCTGAGAGATCAGAGCGTGCGCACAGCAGGGCTTGGGGAAACTCTCCAGTCTCCCTTTCCAGATTGCAAGCCGGATTGGGACCAGTCAGGCTTGCAGCCTGGAAAGGGAGGCTGAAGCCTTCAAAGCCCCACTGTGTGCACGCGCTGAGAGATCAGAGCGTGCGCACAGCGGGGCTTGGGGGAACTCTCCAGCCTCCCTTTCCAGGCTGCAAGCCCGATCGGGACCAGTCAGGCAAGCCCGATCAGGAGGGGCGGTGGGTCTTTAAACTGCTCCTCCGCACCCCCCCCTCGCTTCCCGGTCCCGAGGCTCAGCTGAGCCTCGGACCAGGAAGCAGGGGAGGTTAAACTGCTCTGCGCTGCTTGGGCAGGCAGCACAGAGCAGTTTAAAGACCCCCCCCCCGCGCTTCCCGTTCCGAGGATCCGCCCAGCAGCTGAGCCTCGGGACCGGGAAGCGGGGGGGGGGAGGTTAAACTTCTCTGCCCTGTGCTGGGTGGCTGGGAGGGGCCTTCCAGCTGCAGCTGGCGTTGTCCCAGCCGGCTCCCGGGGCAGCCGGCGCTGCATTCGCACCATAAGACGCACTGACATTTCCCCTCCCTTTTGAGGAGGAAAAAAGTGCGTCTTATAGTGCGAAAAATACGGTATCTTGTAAAGCAGATTACAATGAGAAATACTAATTTGTCCACTGTCACCCAATGAGTACTGATTAATATTTGCATCTTGCTTATGGTGCTAAACACCATAAGGTGTAAACAAAAGATCAGTGCATCTAAACACTCAGGTATGCATGCTGGGGAGCCACAGGTGTATGTGCAAGTCTGTCCTTGACACTTTACAGTGTTTAGCCCTGCCACTGCCATCAATGATGCTGTGACAATCACACTAGCCACATGAATATGAACTGGATTCTATCTGGGTTTGAATCTAAGTTTCCTACATCCACAGCTACTTTCTAGCCTGTGTACCTTGCTAGCTTTCTCAAGGCTTGTTGCTCTGAAAAGGATCTGCATATACTTGGAGTATACACTTCCCATCTTTACTTTGAAAAACAGTACATTTAGGGAAAGAGAAATGCTTTCTAGATTATTTCTTGGGAGCTGAAATGCAGCAGGGATCTGGGGATAATAATACAACAATAATAGTAATACTTAGCACAATGCTGAAAGCCTTTCTCATACGTTGTATTGTAATCTTTACAAACACCCCTGCAAGATACGTCAGTATTATTGTTCCCATATTTCAGATTGAGGGTTTAGGACCACCTGGTTTGAAGTTCACTCTCTGAGCCATTATCCTACACCACAGCAGGAAGGGACTGATTTAGCTGGGGGGGAGGGTCCTGAGTCTTGCCTTCTACAGAACTTAAAGCATCTCTCTAAATTTCTGATAAGACATGAACAGAATATAGTATTACACATTCCTATATATACATCTATTAAATACAGTATCGAATTTCTTTCTTAGCCTAGCAATTGCTTGTATAAGATTTTTATTGCTGTCTCTTCTAATGTCTTTCTTTGATTCAGTAAGTTTAATGATAAAAAAACCTGAATTTAATATTTCAGCATATGAAGCCATTACATCTATTTGAATAATAGAACACTAGCTTTCTTGCTTTGAATCTAGATCTAACTCCACTAAAAGATTACTGAGTTTTAAAATTCTGAGAACTGCAGCATGACAGACTGATGCCAACTTGTTATTTAATTGTCTAATATGATGTGTATTTACTCAGAAACATACACAGGACTGCAACTATACTGTTCAGCCAAAGTTTACTGAAACTACGGATTAACGTTCTGTAATGGGGCATATTAGTATCCAGATCTGCAGCCTGTTCAGAGCATTTGATCCCCCATGAGAAGCTACTTGCTATGAAATATACAAGTGTACTTAATTTGTAGTATCAAATGCAGTAAGAATATGTATTATAAGCAAATGCAAGACACATTATACATTGCTATTTGCATGTGAGCCATAAATTTTGGTAGAACTATTATTGAATCATATAATGCCAAAAATACAGAAATATTGAAAATTTATTTGCAAAGCAACATCCTGTTTAAAAAAATACTATTTTACTCACCTGTCCACGCTTTTCTGGTTCACAGATGGAATGAAGTCCAAAAGCAGAATGATGCTCTACTTCCCATACTACAGTTCTGTCTCAAACTTAGCAGGCTCTCCTGCATAAGTGCTGGCACAGAAACACCTGAACATTACAAAGCAACTCTGACATGAGGGTGGAGTGAACAGGCCATGATGTCATTTGGAGACAGCCTCCATTCACAAAAATCAGCAGAAGCTGCTAGTTAGCAACCCATCTGTCCCGCCTCACTCCCTGCGCCTAAATGGTTCTTTGGATTATATAAGTGAGATCTGATGACATCTTGTGGTGAATGGTTCGTATTTGCAAGGCAGATCAGTTTTTAAATTATTCTCCATGAACTCAATTTGCAAACCTGCCCTTGTTCATGGAAACCAGTTTTAGAATCCTATCCTACACTAATCAACAATGCACTGTGGTTGAAGGTCTCTGTGTTATTAGAATTGCTCAGACAAAGGACTTAATGGAGCCTCTGGTTATTTGTTTTACTGATGGAAAAACAAAGACAAAATTCTGAGAACTATATAGAGAAAACACTTGACTGACACATTTACTGTTAGATCATGGCTTGTCAACCACAGTTTGTACACTACATGTGGCAACTGAATACTCTCCCACTTCCCCTACCAAATGAGAAGTTTAGGAGAGCATTTGGAAGCTGCATGTGTATAGAACATGGGTGCTTTAAACACTGTTTTTCATAAGTAATATCAAATGTTTTCTACAATCCCCCTTGACATAGTTAACTAGATATGCCAGTATTAACAAAGAATAAGTTGTACCGCTAACACAAGCAAAACAGGAGGAAGGTGATTACATTATTAACTAAACATAAATCTGTTTTACTCATTAAATTGTAACACATGAAACTTGATGGTCATCAGAGTCACAGACAGGCAGAAAAAGGAATGTAGATTGCAGCATGCTGTTTTCTCAGTTCACTAATTTGTTTTAAGAATACTGGACAAGTATTCCCATATCTACTGGGTGCTGTGCCACTCCAATTATTTATATAGGAAATGTGTAAAGTGAGTAAGTGTAAAGTGATGCATATTGGGGCAAAAAATCCCAACTTCACATATACACTGATGGGATCTGTGCTGGCAGCGACAGACCAAGAAAGGGATCTTGGGGTGATAGCGGATAGCTCAATGAAGATGTCAACCCAGTGTGCAGCTGCTGTAAAAAAGGCAAATTCTATGCTGGCCATAATTAGACGAGGAATAGAAAATAAAACTGCTCATATCATACTTCCCTTGTACAAATCTATGGTGAGACCACACTTGGAATACTGTGTACAGTTCTGGTCACCACACCTAAAAAAGGATATTACAGAGCTTGAGAAGGTGCAGAAAAGAGCAACCAAAATGATTAGGGGACTAGAGCAACTGTCCTATGGGGAGCGGTTAGGACGCTTAGGGCTGTTTAGCTGGGAAAGAAGGCGGCTAAGGGGAGACATGATAGAGGTCTATAAAATTATGCATGGTTTGGAGAGAGTGGACAGGGAGACGTTTTTCTCCCTCTCCCATAATACTAGAACACGGGGTCATCTGATAAAGCTGGAGGGCGAGAGATTCAAAACAGATAAAAGGAAGTGTTTTTTCACACAATGCATAGTTAAATTGTGGAACTCCCTGCCCCAGGATGTGGTGATGGCTACCAGCTTGGAGGGCTTTAAGAGGGGAGTGGACATATTCATGGAGGATAGGGGTATTCATGGCTATTAGTTAGAATGGATACTAGTCATCCTGCATACCTATTCTCTCTAGTATCAGAGGAGCATGCCTATTATTTTGGGTGCGGTGGAACACAGGCAGGATGGTGCTGCTGCAGTCGTCTTGTTCGTGGCTTCCTAGAGGCACCTGGTTGGCCATTGTGTGAACAGACTGCTGGACTTGATGGGCCTTGGTCTGATCCAGCAGGGCCTTTCTTATGTTCTTATGTGTATGTTGCCTCTCTAGATCCGGTCTAGGTGGCTTACAACAAAACCAATCAATACAATAAAACAATTCAGTAAAATAAATCACATAATAAACAACTGGGCAATAAAACAGCCAACTAATGAGAATAAATGCATAGGAATTAAACAAAATAAAAATACAACCAAACATTATGCTACAACTACATTTGCTCTGATTCCTCAGACTTTGGCTTCCACCTGAAGCCAATAACATTCATGGGATCACAGACTCATACCATGAAAGATTAAATAAATTCATAAAGCCATAGCAATAAAGCACTAAAAGATGGTTTATATTAGAGTTCACCACTCATGTGGAGGAGTGGGGAATCAAACCCAGTTCTCTAGATTAGAGTCTGCGGCTCTTAACCACTACACCATGCTGGCTCTTCATGTTATGGCATCTCATCTGTGTTGGTTAATCTCGTCTTTGCATATAAAATGCAAGCCAATGAGGATACACCCAGATGCATCTGAAGAAGTGGCCTTATATATGAAAGCTGATGCTGAAATATTTGGGTATTTTGTTTGTTTGTTTTAGAGCCCGATCCTGAAGATGGGGTAGATCCATAGCGGCTGGGAGCAGCAGAGCGATGTTGCCTCCTCAGAGGCTTCCCAGCTACTGCGGAGCCTAAAAAAGCATTAAAAAATTAAAATAATAAAAACAGGGAAAATGCCCCATCAAAACCAGTGAGGTTGTGCCACCGAAAAAGGTGGCGCAGCCCCGCTGCCACTCAAGGGGGCGTTCCTGGGGCGAAAGGCTGTGGAAGCTGCCTAAAGGCAGCTCCACCCACAGGAATGCCCCCCCACCACTGGCCTGGGCTTTCCCATCTGGGAAAGCACTGCTGGTGGGGCTGTGCTGGCGGCGGGGCCAGAGGGGCCCAGACGTCGGCGTGTTTGCCCTCATGCCAGCGTAGGTGCCAACATATTCCATGATAAGGTAGCACCTATGCCAGTGCAGAGTCACACCAACTCCAAAGGAGCTTCGCCCACCCTTTCAGGAATGGGCTGCACACACCCCCTTTCAGGCTCCTCTGTATTGTTCTCTCCGAAGACCATTACAAAATACTGTTTACTGCATGTACTTCTTGAGGGCCCATTTTCTCATCCCAGGCCTAGCTGTAACCGTCTGATTCTGCCACCTGCTCTCTGTTGTTCTCATCCTCCTGTCTTCTTTTTATTTGATTTGTGTCTTTGTTCTTTTTCCCTTTCTCATCCTTTTCCCTTATGCAATTATATGCAGTGTACCCATTGCTACTGAAGTGCTTCTCCATGATGCCATTAATGCATTTGTACTGGAAAACACTACATTAATTCAATTAAACTTTCATTATTTTCTCTATACCATGAATATTTTTAATGACGAACTAGAGATTAATAAGGACTCTAAAAAAACTTTACTGCACAAAATAATTTTCAGTTTTTCTGGACAACTAAATAACTGAATATTTGTGTCTTGCTATATTCTGGAATTCAGCTGTTCTTTTGTTAGAACTAACAGGCTCTATTTGCATCTACACAGTGTAAAATAAAAAATGGATATAAGTATTATTATGACTACAGCTAGCCAGATCTCAGAAGCTAAGCAGGGTTGGCCCTGAATACTACTTGGATGGGAGACCACCAAGGAAGTCCAGGGTTGCTATGCAGAGTCAGGCAATAGCAGGCCACCTCTGTTAGTCGCTTGCCTTGAAAACCCTACAGGGTCACCATAAGTCAACTGAGACTTGATGACACTTCATACGTGCACACACACAACACAGAGCTATGTTATCTAATATCCCTTATTATATGCATGCTTAGTTGAAGTAAACTCCTCTGAATTGATGGGGCTTACTCTTATGTAAGTGTGCAAGCAATTATTTTTTTAAAGTACTTCAAGGGCCATTGATATAAAATGTTATGTAGTGGTCACATGTCAGTCTTCCGAGAACAATGTTTCCAAAGCAAAGTTGGTGATAAAAATAAAAGCCTTAACATCATTTCGCTATAGTCAAAAAGGGCAAGAGTCCAGTAGCACCTTAAAGACTAACAAAAATATTTTCTGGTAGGGTATGAGCTTTGTTAGTCTTTAAGGTGCTACTGGACTCTTGCCCTTTTTGACTACTGCAAACAGACTAACACGGCTACCCACTGTGAATTATAATTTCTCTATGACCATTACAAACTTGTAATCAG
Organism: Euleptes europaea; assembly: GCF_029931775.1. NCBI lineage: Eukaryota > Metazoa > Chordata > Lepidosauria > Squamata > Sphaerodactylidae > Euleptes > Euleptes europaea. The sequence continues at coordinate 73,087,764 of NC_079312.1, read as the reverse complement.
GGCTGCCAGGCCCCTGGTTGGGGCGGGGAATTCCCTGCCCTCTGCTCCTGTTGGCTACCACTGCTCTGAAGGGTGGAGGGATCTTTTAAACAATGCAATGCCATCACACCACTTCTGGTGAAAATTGTAAGCATACGGGTTGCCAATCTCCTGGACTGGTCATGGCAACCCCGGCAGATGCATGCAGCAGCCTTTCCAGACGAAGCGGCAAGCCTGTGCCGTTGCGTAAAGGACTCCTCTTCATCCCGCAAAACCGGCAGTCAAAGAGCAGCAGCCAAGGCAGTCCCTCCAGCGAACCAGAGGGCATCCATGTTCCTGTGTATCCTGCTCCAGTGAAAGCCATATTGCAGGGAATACGTCCAGGCATGTAGCCTGCACCAACACCCACCCCTTGCATCATCGGACTGCTTAACCAAAGCCATTCAGAGGCATTGAGATAATGATCCTCGGATGTTAGCAAGATCGCACCTATTGTTTTAGATCGTTAAAGCCAATCAGCGAGACTCCTGGTGTTGCACAAGTCACTGGAATCAGAATAGTATTTTCAAATTGTCACCCCCCCCCACCCCTCAGCCGATCATTAATCCTTTTGTCACACGGGAACCAAGAGGATAGCTCAACCCCTCTCCTTCCCCCCACCACAGGAAAAGAGTATAACTAAGCTGCTGAAAGTGCAGACGATCCCTTAGCACTGGCCATTTGATACAGACTGCCACTCTGCCTGGGTGAGCAGCCATGCTAGAACTCGCAAGGGGCTATCCCTGCCCTCTGTTTATTCCCCATGCCCCCCATTTGTTCATCTTAGTCTATTGGAACTCTGGACGGACAACTCCTCTACAAGAAAGGTAGTATATTCCCTTAATCTGCCTGCCATATGGCAAATGTCTCTGTACTCCTCTCTTTTGATTTCTTAGATTCTCTGTGTATATTTGTGTTGCACCACTGAATGCTTTTTTTTTTATATATAAATATTTTTATTAATTTCTAGTATTGAATGGGAATACAGGAAAGGAAAAAGGGTAGGGGAAAACATGAACAAAAGAAACAGTCATATTTTTACCCCCTTAACAAGGTTAAAATTGTCATCAGTTTTTAACATGTTATGTTACTTCATCAACTTTAGTTTCATTACATTTATCAAATTTATTGTTGCTTTTTGGTTTTAATAAATTCATAGAAGGTGTGCCATTTGTCTTTTTTTGAATTTTGAGTGTCTGTTTGTAATAGTTCTGTTAGGTGTGCCATTGATATAAATTCATATGCTTTATCAATCCAGAGTTCAATTTTAGGTATTTTTTCTGTTTTCCACAGTGAAGCTAGGACTATTCTTGCCGCTGTTATTAGATATTTTAGTATGATCTGTTGGTCTTTAGTACATGCGTCTGGTATTTTACTCAGGAGAAAAAGTTTGGGGTCGTATGTAATGGGTTGACCGACTATAGTTTCTATGTTCCTATGAATTTTCTTCCAGAATTTTTGAACAAGTGTACATGTCCACCAACAGTGATAGAAAGTGCCTCTGGCTTTACCACACTTCCAACACAAGCCAGATGTCGAGCTGTTCATGTTCTGGATATCGCTTGGCGTAATGTACCACCTGTGCAACATTTTCAGCCAATTTTCTTGAATTCCTTGACATAGAGTAAATTTGAGATTACCACGAAATAGCTGTTCCCATTCGTCCGTTATGATCTCGTTGAAATTTTCCATCCATTTGATTTGGCATGATTTTATTTGTTCATCTTCCGTATCGTATGTCAACAGCAGCCGATAAATTTTACCTAAAAGATGATCTGTTGGCTTGCTTATCAACTGTTCAAAATCTGTTTTACCTTTTAGAACTCCCCGAATCCAGCAGTCCTCTTTAAATCTTGAAATTAATTGATGATATATCAGCCAAGACATCTGTGGATAGTCAGTTTGTAATTCTATTAGTGTCTTGATGGAACCATCTGTTTTTACCAGACTCTGATATTGTATTTTCCCATATGTTTTCCTATCAGCTACTAAGCCGTAGACATTAAAGGGCGCCATCAGTAGTGATTTTTCAAAACTTAATCTGGGTTTCAATTTTCGCCACACTGCCACCATATTTTCTACAATTGGGTGGCCTCCCATTGCTTCTAGGCTCTTCTTCCAGTTCTTTCCCCATAATAGATGATGTACTCCACCTTGCAAACTTGCCAACTCTAATTTGGTAGTCCTTTCATTAGCTTGCATGATCCAGTCTTTAATCCATACCAAGGTCGCCGCTTGATGGTACATTGTTAGATTTGGAAGAGACATGCCTCCTCTTTTCTTTTCGTCCGTCATAATTCTGAATTTTATTCGTGGACGTTTTTTGTCCCAGACAAATCTGTTAATTTTACGTTGCCAAAATTTTAAAACCTTGTCTTGAATTTTGATGGGGATCATTTGAAACAAAAAATTAAGTCTTGGAAGTATATTCATTTTAATTAAAGATATTCTGCCCAACCAAGAAACTTTTAGCTTAGACCAAATTTGGAGTTCACATTCAATTTTGTTCCAGACCGTTTGATAATTGTGATTATATAAATCTTGGGATTTTTTTGGAAAAGTTATTCCCAGATATTTTATTGGTTTGGTTGATATTGTGAATCCTGAGATATTTGTTACTTCTAATTCCTCTTCCTTTGTTAGATGTTCTAGAAAGATTTTTGTTTTGGTTTTATTAAGTTTATAACCCGCCAGTTGTCCATAGACCTGAATATCATTCATGAGTTCTTTAATGCTAGACTTTGGTTGTGAAATTGTTAACAAAACATCATCAGCATATGCTCTGATTTTAAATTCTTCTCCTTGTACACTTAGGCCCGTTATTCTCTGGTTTGATCTAATTTTATTTGCCAATACTTCTAGTGTTAGGTTGAATAACAAAGGTGATAAAGGGCAACCTTGTCTGGTTCCTTTTTCAATAATGATATCTTTAGTCAGGGTGCCATTTATTAAAAGTTTCGCTTGCTGATCCGTATATATACTAGATATCCAATGAAATAAATTGCCGTCATTGCTTATACTGTAGACCACCTGTTTTATAAAATTCCATGAAATGTTGTCGAAAGCTTTTTCCGCGTCCACAAAAATAAAGGCTATTTTTTCTTTTTTGTATTTTACAAGCTCTCGCGCATTGATCAGGAACCTAATATTGTCTGCCATTTGACGTTTGGGAATAAAGCCTGTCTGATCTGGATTAATCAGTGTTTCTACATAAGCTAACAATCTTTGTGCAATTATTGTAGTGAATATTTTATAATCTGTGTTAAGCAAGGATATTGGCCTATATGAGGAGGGTAGCGTTAGATCTGTTCCTTCTTTAGGAATAAGCGTTATATATGCTTCTTTCCAAGAATCTGGCACCTTCTTTTTCTTATATATTTCATTCATCACTTTCACTAACGTTGGGGCCACTTCTTCCATAAACGATTTATAATATATGGCTGTAAAACCATCTGGCCCTGGCGTCTTCCCACTCTTTAATTTCTTAATTGCTTGTTTTACTTCTTCAATAGTGATTTCTTGGTTTAAACAAGTTATATCTTCTTTGGAAAGATAGTTCAGATGATTCTGTTGAATATAGGTTTTTATCTCCTCCGGTGATTCATTTTGTTTTTTCTTTTTGTACAAATCATCGAAATATTCTAGGAAACACTGTGTTATTTCATCTTCTTTATATGTTATCTGTCCTTTTATTTTTGTTGCGAGTATTGTTCTTTTCTGTTTTTCTGTTTTGATCATCGATGCCAAGTACTTGCCCGGTTTGTTTGCGTATGCAAAGTGTCTCTGTTTTATAAATTTTAGCTTTTTTGCCATTTCATCTGTATAGAATAGGTCAATTTCATGTCTAACCTTTTTGAGCTCTTTCAGGGCTTTTTTGCTATTTGTTCGTTGATGAGTTTTTTCTAACTGTGCCAGGTTGGTTTGAAGATCTGTCAAACGTTTTTCCCGATCTTTTTTGTTTTTTGAGTTTAGTGAAATAAAGATGCCTCTCATGTAGGCCTTCGAACAGTCCCAGAGTGTTGCTTGACTCATTCCTTGTGTTTCATTTCTCAGTAAGAATTCCTTAAGTTCTTCACGGCCTGTGTTGAGATCTTTTTCCTTATTGAGTAACGCATCGTTTAGTCTCCATCTGAATATTTTCTTCTTCTGATTGTGCCATTTTATTACTAACGGATTGTGATCTGACAGAGTCCGAGGTAGTATTTTGATGTATTCTAGGTTTTTCACTAAGGTATTCGAGGTCCAACACATATCAATTCTTGAAAAGGTCCTATGTCTATCCGAATAGAATGTATAATCTTTGGTATTAGGATTTTTGGTTCTCCAGATGTCCAACAGGTTGAGACGCTGCATGTCTAATTTTACCTTTTTTGGAAGTTTACCGCTTTTTTGATTTTTAGATCTGTCCAATTTGGCATCCAAAACTCCATTCATATCCCCGATGACGATGATCTCATATTCCAATTGTTCTTCAAGTATTGTAAAGAGCTCTGTGAAGAATTTTTCCTTTGATGTCAGTGGTGCATATATAGATGTTAATATTTTTATTTCTCCTGTTGCAAGTTGTAACTTAAGCATTAGTTTCCTGCCTTTGGCGTCCTTTATACTTTCCAAAACTTTGATGGTAGGATCTCTAATATATATTGCTATGCCCCTCTTTTTTTCCAACGCTGAAGATGTGTATACTGTGCCAAGTCGTTTGTTATTTAGTAAATAATTGTATTTTCTTTTTATATGCGTTTCTTGTAGACATATTATATTCGCTTTGTATTTGGAAAGCGCATGAAATATTTTATTTCTTTTTTGTGGTATGTTCAAGCCATTTGTTGATAGATAATATTTCTAGGCCATCCGTCATGTTGTTTTTTACTTGAAGGCTGCCGCCTCATCCATTAGACCTTCTTGGTTTGTCGCCGAATTCTTATTTTTGTTTCGTGGTGAGCCTGATCCACCAGTTCTAGTGTCTTTTCCTTTGGTCTTTATTTTAATTTCTTCTTCTAAATCATAAGCTTCTTCTATTGTTCGTATTAAGATTCTGCCAGAGGAGAGTTGAACACTTAAGAAGTACGGTCCCACCCATCTATATCTTATCTCCCGCTCACGTAGTAACTTACGTAGAGAGTCAAATTCACGCCTTTTTTTCCTTACTGAGAATGGTAGGTCCGGGAAGATCTGTATTTCTTTTCCTTTATATACTAGTGGGTCCTCTCTTTGTTTATTCAGTATGTCCTCTTTTATTCGTTTGTCCGCAAATTTTATTAAGATTTCTCTTGGGAGTTTTTTTGAAGTCGCGTATTTGGAGTTAACTCTATAAATTTCCCTGATATCAACAGCTTCTTCGTCAATATCAAGATAAGAGGCGAGCAGCTGTGTCATATTTTCTCCTAGGCTTTCTTGGGGCATATCTTCTGACACTTTTTGGAAACGCAAGTTATTCTCTCTTACTTGCATTTCCGTTGTGGCAAGTCTGTTTTCCGCTTCTTCTGTCCAAGCTTTGTGTTCAGATTGTATTCGCTCTGTCTTCATTTGTCTTGTTTTAAGTTTCTTAATATCTTCTCTATTATCCAATATGTCCTTAGCGTTTTCCTCTATTTTTTGTTTAATGTCCTGGAGTCCAGTCACCAATTCCTGTTTAACTGTCTTCACTTCCATCTGTACCGTTTGTACATCTGTTCTGACCGAGTTACATTCTTTGGTCAGCCTTTCAAGGTCTTTGTTTACCTTATCCATCTTACTGTTTATTTGATCTACTTTTGCTTCTAATCCTTGTTCTGTTCCTGTTAATTGGGTTGTTAGTGCCGTCAGTTGGGCAGCCAATTTCTCCAGCGCCTTCTCCATATCAGATTGTACTTTACTAGGTCTTCTTTGTTGAAATTGATGACTTGTAGATTCTACTGCACTGTCTGCTTCTTCTTCTTCTTTCTCCTCTTCTTCCAGATTTTTATTTAAAGTCAAAATACTAGCTTTATCTGTTTTTCTATTTTTTTTCATTAAATTATATCTATATATTTTCCTTCTTGTTTGTAACTCTGTATAAGTGCCAGACATGCACGGTTATAAAACGTAAGAGTAAGTAGTTTTTGTTCGTTTGTTTAAATATTGGTCAGTCTTAATTGGATATTTAAATCAGATCAGTCATATTAGGCACAACAATTAATTCAGTAAAGTCTTAATTAGATATTTAAATCAAATCCCTTATAGTGGATATAGTAATCAATTTACTAGAGGCACATTAATTTCTTCACAAAAAAATAGTTTTTTTAATTATTTAAATAAATTAAACTTACTTAAATTCAGTAAATTCAATAAATAATAAATTCAATACATATCCTTGTTGTCACAGGAGCACTTGATTATTTATCACACCCCCTCTATGACATTAATATATATCCCACAAGTATCCTCAATTAATAATGGTTGAAGTTCTTCTTCCCCCCTGGCTTAGATTAGTTAGGGCTGGTCGCAAAGTATCCTGGGACTTGTAGTCTTATGTAAAACAGGTTAACGTCACCAGAACTGCCGGCAGCTAGTCCTGCCCGTCACTGCAAGGTGCTGCCTCCTCAGGAGTCGGCGCCGGCGCCTCTTACATTCTGCGGTCCTGTGCGCACTCCTCGCGAGTCAACGCCGTCCCGCTAGCACGCAGACAGCCCTCGGGACTCTTGTTCTTCTTCGGGGACCTGCTCCTACCCCACCAGTCTCGGGGGGGTTCTTTGCTAGTCGCTCCGCTGTTTTCACTCGCTAGATACCGGGGCCCTTGTCTTCTCCTCGCGGTTCTGTGCCGGCCCGCCCGCCTTTCGCAGCCTGTCTTCGCTTATCGGTCAGCGTCGCCGCCGCCGCCACCGGTCTCGCCGCCGCTGCAGCTGGTCTCGCCGCCCAATTCTTGCGCCTCGCCCTCCCCGGGGGCCCACGCCACCGCTCTTACTCGCGCCGACAGGGGGTAACCGGAGAAGAAAGAAAAGAAAGAAAAAGTTAGTGAAGTTCTTATCGTTTTAATATCCTATTTATATTAATTTCTTATTACCTAAGGCAAAGGGGGTAATATTAGGAAGGGAAGGAGAGGAAGGGGGAGAGGTTGGGGGGGGTAGTCGGTTGGAAGGTCGGAGCTTTATAGGACTTGCCTGAAATTCGCCTGCTGGTGCGTCCAGAACCCCTTTTTTTTGGGTCGCGACGTTCCTCCTCTCATTGAGAGTTGAGTTTTGGAAGAAATCTTCTCACTCAGGGCTAAAGAGTCCAGTTTTTAGCCACAGAACAGGCAATTTTCGCTCCCGCTCCTGAAGGTGCGGTCACTCCGCCATCTTGCCCAACCGGAAGTTCCGCACCACTGAATGCTTGACTACATAAACACTATTAATTTGGAATCCTTTTGCCTCTGTCTTCATTCCAAGGTCACAGAATATAGACTCTGGTATAGCTGGTTGATCCCGCTATATAAATATTAAAGTTACCGATCTGCTCAGCTAATTCCCCAATTAAAGAGCATTTCGGGTAACAAAATGGAAGCAAGAAAGTGCAGCTGTACGAATCACTTGAAACTCTATGGTTTCTGGCCCCACCTGACAATCCTACAATATGCACCCCCCTAGTGCTGCCAACAGCAGCTTGGGAAATTCCTGGGGATTCGGATGTGGTGCCTGGGTAAAGAAGGGAGCTCGGTGAGGATGTGTTGCCATACAGTCTGCCCTCCTAAGCTGCCATTTCCTCCAGAAGAAGTGAACTGTGTAGTCTGGAGATCAGACTATCCCCCTTCCACAAATCCCATGCCATGCATACAATCCCATGAGTCACAAAAGAAAAAAAATCTGAAATAAGCTAAACAAAGCATATTATAGTAATCGCTTACAGCCTTCTTCAGGCCCTCCTGGTTTTCAAGGGCCTCGTAAAATAAGCCTGTTCCACACCCATGTTTGGCCCCTGTTTGTCAAAGGTATTTCTTTATTTCTTCTGTCAAAACTCTCCAGAAAATTCTAAAATTCTGGATACCTATCTTAGATCCTGGGGCTTAAAGCATCTCTGTGTGTGAGACAGTAAATGAGAAAGAATGAAAATAAATACTTCTAACTGGGAAAACACCATCGGGGCTTCCCCTTTCCCATGGCTGTGGCTAGACTTAGGAGGTCTATTCAGAATCCTGCTCAGATCTATTCAGTAGGCTTTATTCCCAGAAGAGTGCTCTTAGGAGTGCACTGTTAGACATCTGAGGCTCTGAGCTTGGGTCCCGGGACCCGGTGTCGCTTGTAGTTTGTCTAAATTTTGTTTTCCTACTTCGTTATTTATAGCTTTGACCACAAGGGGTCAGGCCTAACTTAAGTTTGAGAAGTTTTGCCAATGTCAGATTCCTTTCTAGGATCAATGTTGCATTATTTATAATTTCCCTTCTCATACTTCACAGTGACTCTGAATTAAAAACAGGCACTGCTTGTTGATAATATGGTCTCAGTCCAGTATATGCTGCATTCTAGTTTGTCTAGGATAAGATATGGATGTTATTTATTCTAAAATGTATACTACATTTATTATCTCTCCTTGGGCTCTCGAAAAAGCTCACACTATAATTCATAGTGAAAAAGAAAATAGTCAAACTGATAATGTCAATTAAAACAGTCACAACATCAAAGCATTAGAAATAATTAACATGCGCCCCCCCCCCCCACCAACCCCAAGCACCAAAAGTCAGCTTCTAACAATTTAGGAAGGAGTCAGTCAAATAAGCTCCTTTAGGAAGGAAATTTCAAAGGTAGTAATGCCAAAAATGTTAAGGCTTCACATTTCATTTTAGGATTGTTAGTCTAAGGTGTGAGGAGCAAGGGCAGTGTGGAAAATAGGCCTGCACCTTAGAGATTTTGAGGGAGAGGCCAGGGCTAAGAGGCAGGACTTTCCATGCAGGTTTCAAGTTCAATCCTAGATACCTCCAGTTAAAGAACCTAGGTAGCAGATCTTGGAAAAGAGACATTGGAGAGCTAATGTCAAAGCAGATAATACTGAACTAGATGGGCCAATGATTTGACAGTCTACGGCAAATGCCACCATCAAACTTGGATTTACAGCACAAAGAAATAAACAGAACATTCTCTGTCCAAGAAGAAATGTTTGGGAAGAGGTGCTCCTTGAGATACCATGGACTCCGGTCTTATAAGCTTTTAAACAGATTGTGCCTGGGAAAACTGGCAACAAATTCAGCTCCTTGAAGAAAGATGATATATGCTCACTTTACATTCCACATATGCTTTAGAGGCCCCATGTACAGCACGTTACAGCAGCCCAGACAAGAAATTACTAAGGCATGGGTCACAGTGGTTAACGTGTTCTCCAAGAACAGGCAAACCAGGCACAGTTTCAGAAATGAGGTGCTCACAACTGGCAAATCAAACAGCAGTCCACCAAGGACCAAGCTTGGACCTGCTTCTTCAGAGGGAGCGCAGCCCTATCAGAACAGGCACTACATCTATTCCCAGTGCACATACCATCAATATGTCTGTTTTTAATTTTATTTGCCAATATCCAGCCAATCATCACGCTTGGACAGCCAAACAGAAATTCCAACCGCTGCCATGAGAGGAAAGGGAAAGATATAATTGAGGGCCTGCAAGTGAGAAGACCTGGGTCAGATATAAGACCTACGGAGAGTGATTGCCTTCCCTCTTTTTAACAGGTAGTGCTTTTAAACAAGCCAGTTTGCCAAGAGTGTGTGCCAAAGGGCTCTTGCCCTATGGCTCATGCCCATGGGTGCATTGGACTGTAGCAGTGGGTGCACCATTGTGGTGGCAGGGAAGAAGGTAGCCTCTGCCACTGTTTTCCTCTACGTTCTTGTATAGGCAGTACACCATCATTAGGATAGCTATAGATCAGAGGACTGAAAGCAGGCTCTGAAAGTGCCAGGAGTATTCGCCTGGTGGTGGCAGCCACACCTCCTGGACTGATTTCTAACACCCTTTGATCCAGCAGAGGCCCTTTTTGTATATTTTATCATGTGCCTGTGCATCATGTGCCTATGTACCATTTCAGGAGGAGGGTCAAGTGGAGCCATTATTGGGGTGTGTTAAGTGCTATTAAGTTGCTTCTGACTTATAGCGACCCTATGAATGAATGACTTCCAAAACATCCTATAGTTAACAGCCTTGATCAGGCTTGCAAACTGAGGGCTGTGGCTTCCTTGATAGTCAATCTATCTTATGTTCAGTCTTCCTCTTTTCCTGCTGTCTTCAATTTTTTCTAGCATTATTGTATTTTCCAGTGACTCTTGTCTTCTCATAATGTAACCAAATTAATGTAGCCCCAGTTTGGTCATTTTAACTTCTAGGAAGACTTTCTTCCTGACAGTTTTCTTCACTAACTTTCACACCCATACATAGTAATGGGGAATACTATGGTATGAATGATCTTGATCTTGGTCACCAAGATCACATCCTTACATTTAAGGATCTTTTCTAGCACCTTCATGGCTTCCCTTCCCATTACTGACTGTAACATTCATGCTGAATCTGCCCTAACAGGAGCAGCTCAGGACTTCATGGCAGCCATAACAACCATGGGGCTCTCCCAGAACATTCTGGTACCTACCGCAGGTCATACACTTGTTTTGGTTTCCTATAGGGATAAGGTATATGGTCTGGTAACAGGAATTTTCCACTCTGCCCTTGTCATGGACTGACCATTACACCCAGGAACCCAAGCCAGTGATAGCAAGCACTATCAAAGCCATTGGTCTCACAACACCCACCTGCATTTTGTTGGCTTAAGAATTCATATGTGATACCTTAAATATGTGTCATAACACAAAATACAGTGAATTTAATGGGCCCATAGTCCAAGGTCAGTGGGAATACAGGCTACCCAAATCCTCTGAGAAAAGATAATTCCCATATAGTGCAATAATACAACACAATAATGGTTCTTACCTGACAGTCTAAAAAGGATGTGTCATGATAATAACCTCTCTTGGGAATTCAGCAGCCCAGATCAAGAGACATTGGTTCTTCTGGAAGCAGCTTCTGAGTTTGAATGCCTGCCAACACAGCAAGGCAATAATTTTTTTTTTAGGTAGATTGTTACCCTGTAGCACCATACTTGTACTAGTCATCCTAATCCATCACCACTCCTTGCAGAGTCCATCGGTATGCTTATTCCTTCCCTCCCACATCAGTTCCCTTCTGCAATTGCTCCTAGCTTGTTTTCCCCCTTCAGCTGGGTTTTGAGACTGGGAATGAGCATATCTGGAAAAAAATGGCCTTGGGGGTATTTATAGGGAAGAATCAGCAAGAAGGGAAATAATTAAGCAGTACACCCCTACAATGGGGAAGGCACTGGCAAACCACCCCGTAAACAAAGTCTGCCTAGTAAATATCAGGATGTGACGTCACCCCATGGGTCAGGAATGACCCGGTGCTTGCACAGGGGACCTTTACCTTTTACACCCCTACAAAGGCATCCATATTCACACTACCTCAACAAATGCAGATTTGGGAACATGCGCAGGTCTACTGTAAGAACAAAGGTCTGACTACTGTTAAACAGCTGTCTTCTCACTTCAGCTTAGTTTTTGCCCATGAATATTCATCTATTCGTTTTGGTGACTACAGCATCAAGTGTGAGACAGCCATCACAGATCAAAGCTAGAGTCTGCATGTCAACAAATGACATACATGCACATGTGAATCTTTCCTAAGACTGTATTCCTAAGATCTGTATTGTACTGTGTTAGTAGCGGTGAAGCCTCGAAGACTGTCTGAGCTGGTGTGTGATGAACATTTATTTGTTCAGGGAACAAAGTAATCTTTTTCACTGGGATTAGACCTCACACAAATCCCAAGAATACTTTTGTGGGACAGGCTGGGGACTGGAAAAAATCCCAGCAGATAGGGAACCTAAATGAGAAAAAGCACAAGGGCAAAATGGATGGTGGGAGACAGCAGAGTAGTTAATGAACTGAGTAACAGGAACCTGAGGGACATGAGTGAGAAGACTGAGGAAATTTCACATACTGACATGAACTAAGCCAATCCTTTTGACCGTATGCTTCTAGTTAAGTTGTGGATAGAGGTGACTGTTCCATTGATATTATGTTGAGAGGTAGAAATCTTCTAAATCTGTAAATCTCTGCAAATTTATTTGGAAGTAAGTTTCACTGACGTCAGGGGATTTTTATCTGAGCAGGCACGCCGACGATTGGGCTACACTTCTAATATATGCAAAGGGATAACTGAGCTCTACCAAAGCATTAATAGAAAAGACTCCCTCACAGAGAAATGCTTCAACAAATATTCATCTACCTGGCCACATACTAGATTCTTGAACACCACATACTTTTAATATATGTTTCCTGTACTGTTTGACTTTGCTTGTTCAGTCATTTTAACAACTATGTAGCCACTGTGGGATTTAGTCTATTGAAAAATGGGTCAGAGGTCTGATTTGTCTTGCAAGAGTGATATAAAAATAGTGTTTAAAAACTGACTTGCAAACTTCTAAATTTAGGAACAAGTTGCACTTGCTGGTAGATACTCAAACTGAAGTGACCTTTATTTTTCTCATTCAACTGGTGGGTTGCTTAAACTGAACCTCAATACAAATTCCAATTTAAATGGGCCTTTCCTTTCCTTTTATCCAATAAAAGCTCTATGATACACTGATCTTGAGCAGTGAATATTTGTTGTTAATCATTTATCACCCAAAAGACAAAAGGAGTAAACACATTTTTGTGACAGAGTTCTTTTTGGATCCCTGTGAGTGAGTAGATACGTAACTAGGTCATAAGGATATATATCAGAATGAACTGGCAAACATGGTGAAATATATCACCTCCTAAGATTACCATACAAAGGACACTCTCAAACAATATGCGCAATCATGTTGATCTTACCTAAGGAACAGGAGCATGTTCATTCTGAATAAGGTTATTGTAGGAACCTTCCCCTGATAACTGCTGAGGAGTGGGCGTTTAGTCTGGCCAGAATAAATGCTCTTAGAAGGCTTTGGGAAGTCAACATATAGGTCAAGGAGGGAAGAGATTTCGGAGGGGGGAATACCAAAAATTGGGATGAACAGGTGTGCTCTAAAAGCAGAGCTTTGGTGATCAGTTAATTTTACATGATATTGATTTCTCACCAAAGCAAATGCTGCATGAAGGCCCAGGTCCTGGATAGTATCCAGGTTAACACCAAAAGTTTCTCAAAGACAGTCTTAAACCATATGGACCTATAAGGGTCCTCTTTCAAGAGTGCCAGGTAGCCCTTACTGCTCAAATACAGCATTATGAACAATCTAAATGCTCGTAACAAAGCCCTTGCCTTAAGGGAAGGTCGGCCCAGATCTGAATGAAGAGCCACGCCAGCTCCACAACAAGGAATGTTTAATAATTTTCACAAAAAGGATAAAAGATGGTCAATATTTTCATTAACTGAAACAATCCTTATGGCTACTCCATAAAGTATAATTGGGACAACTTTTAAGTTAAAAACTTGAACAGCACCTGTAACATAGTTCCCACTACAGTTTCGGGGGTGGGGGATTAATATGCTGCTGGCACAGGTTTTTGCATTTTAAAAAAATCAGTGACTGATGTACTCCCCATTTTAGATTAGATGAAAAAAGAATACCCAAATATAAAAATTCCTTCATTTGTTGGGTTTCTTCAATGTCCAGAGTCCATCTGAACAATGTAGATTTCTTTTTGAAGAAGAAAACTACTTTAGATTTCTGGTAGTTTATTTTCAGGCCTTCCTTAATGCAGTATTCAGAGAAAAAATTTAATGATCGCTGTAGATCAACTCTTGTCGAAGATAGCAAAGCAGTATCATCAGTGTAAAGCAAAACTGGAATATTGTAATTGGCTAAACGGGGTGGATGACAAAGCCAATTAAAGACAGTCGAAAGATCATTCATATATAGGTTGAACAAAAATGGGGTCAAAAGGCACTCCTGCCTAACCCTTTTAATCAAAGTTAAATGGCTCAGTTAGCTCGCCGCCATAAACGCAGTACACCAAACTGTAAGGTCTGTGTGAAGTTGCTGCATGAGCCAACAGCAGCCTTTTATCAATCGTGATGTGTCGCAGCTGGTCCTAGATGTGTCAAAAAGCCCCTTTCAGATTGATAAGTCCTACGTAATGGGAGCTATTTGGGAAATGAGTGCATTTTTCTATCAGGTGATACAAAACTAGGCAATAGTCCGAAGTTGAACTACCCCTCCTGAACCCTATCTGCTCCTGGCCCAGAATGTCACCTTGTTCAAGACTATCAGTTAACGCATCTAGCAAATATGAAGCGTATAGTTTTCCCCAACCCTATAAAAGTTAATTCTTAAAGATCGGAACTATTGTTGTGTGCCTCCAAAATTTTAGGATGATAACAGACATGTTTATTTGTGAAAACAGTGGAGCGAGGATCTCTACCAACTAAAAAGGATTTAATTTGAATAATTCATTTGAGATAAGGTCTGCTCTAGGGGCCTTCCCTGTGCAGAGGTGATATTTTAAATGTGCTAATATGTAAACATGCAAATGAGTAACTTGCCTAATGCTGTTTTGACACAAGAGGCTTTTCTCCACCTTTGAAACTGGAGCATCCACATGTCATTACTGGACTGAGTGGACTTCCCATAGCTACTCCATCAATCTGTTCATAAAATTCTTGATCCCATAGGAAATAACTTGTTGTCAAACAATGGTGAAATAATGGTGAAATACTTTTGCAGGACAATACTCAGCTCAAACCCAACCCCTTTCTGACTATATATTACTCTTCCTACACCCTTGACACTGAGAGACACTGTCCTTCAGTGTTACTACTCTGAAGATGCCTGCCACAGTTGCTGGCGAAACGTCAGGAAAGAAAATTCCAAGACCACGGTTACACAGCCCGGATAACCTACAAGAACCAATGAACTCTGACCGTGAAAGCCTTCGACAATACTGCCTTACCATGATCTCTTTGGAAAGTATGCTATCCAAGGGAGTTGTTACGGCTATGCAGCTTCAGGTGGTTTTAGAGGAGATGGATTATATAGACACATTTCAATCTGGATTCAGGCCTGGGTTTTGGATGGAAATGGCCTTGGTTGCCCTGATGGAGAGTGAGTCTGTTGATTCTCCTGGACCTCTCTGTGGCATATGATACCATCAACCATGGTGTCCTTCTGGAGAGGTAAGCTGAGTTGGGAGGGGGGGTTACCATGTTCTGGTGTTTCTGCTCTTATTTGACTGGCCAGTTCCAGAAGGTGGTGCTGAGGGACTGCTGCTTGGCCCTGTTGCATTTGTGCCATGGGGGTCCACAGGGTTCCATCTTGTCCCCAATCTACATGTTGCTTGTCAGTCAAAATAAAAGGATAGCCGCCCCATTCCAAAATGACTGGGTTGGTGCTGCTTCACACACCCAAGGTAGTCACCGTTTTTTCTGTCAGAGCAATTGTATCTTTAACTGGCACAGATTTAAGCCAGCTGAGCATTTGTTTGCATGGGGCTGCAGAGGCTTCTCCTGCAAAATGTCATATCCAGCAACTGCTTAAAAGCTAGGGTTACCAACTTCCATGCAGTGCCTGGAGATCTCCTGGAATTACAACTGATCTCCAAATGACAAAGATCAGTTCCCCTCAAGAAAATGCAGCTTTGAGTGTCTGTGCAGAGGACCCAGGCAGCAGCTGTGGCAACCACCTAACGGCCATTTTGTACAAGAAATAAAAAGTGATAAACGGCAAAAAAAAAAAAATTAAAAATGCAGCTTTGGAGGGTGGACTCTATGGCATTACATCCTCTCCTCTCCAAACCCATATCTGCAAGAATTTTCCAACCTGGAGTTGGTAACCACCCTCTTTTAACATAAAAGCGGAAGGAACCCTGTTGGGGAGGAGTGGCAGTCTTGCCACAAGCTTGCGATTCCCATCAGTCAGTTGAGGCAGCTGCCAAAAAGAACCAGACACTGGGTCATAATATTCTATGGGGGGCACAGACACTGGGTCATAATATCCCTTTGAATAGATGGGAAAGACTCTGGTCACGGGATATGAAATGTACACTATCACAATCTTTAAGAGAGAATATGTATAAAATGATTTATAGATGGTATTTGACACCAAAAAAGTTAGCCAAAATAAATACAACAATGTCACCAAACTGTTGGAAATGTCAAGAAGTTGGCTCCTTTCATCATATATGGTGGCTTTGTGAAAAAGCCAAGAACTTTTGGGACATGATCTACAATGAATTGAGACTGATTATGCAACAGAATATCCCTAAAACGCCGGAAATGATGTTATTAAGTATTATACCGGAAACAATATTAACTCAGAGATCTTTTTTGATATATGCCACTACAGCTGCAAGATTGGTTTATGCAGCAAAATGGAAACTTTCAGAGATACCGGATAAGATGGACTGGATAAATAAAATGTTGGAACTAGCAGAAATGGCTAAACTTACGGCATTAGTAAATCAAAAGAATACAGAATTTGTGGGAGAATGGGAGGCATGGACAATATATTGCCAAAATGAATTTAAATTGGGAAGTATTGAAGGTTATGTTTTGTTCTAATTCGATTGATTAAGGTAGAAATATTATTTAGATTAATGATTTAGATTTTAAGAATTGTAACCCGATTTATATATGAAGTATTTTATTGAATTAGAAATTGAATGCAACGGTGACAATAAAGTTATCAAAAAGACAGAGGAGGAGAGAGGGGAAGTCAACATAAATATATGAATTAATTAGTTATATAGTTTATATCATATAATTATCTTAATGAATGATAGAAACTACTGTAATATAAAAAATGTTATATATATATATATATATATATATATATATATATATATATATATATATATATATATATATATATATATATATATATATATATATATATATATATATATTAAAAAAAGAACCAGAAGCCACCTCACCGGTGACATCGAATCCCTTGCAGCCAGCGGGAGGGGTTATATACTAATATAATATATTAGTTATATTAATCCATATAACTAATATATGAATTAATTAGTTATATAGAATAGAGAAATATTGTTTATATCATATACTTATCTTAATAATAATAATAATGCGCGCGCGCGTGGGGGGGGGGAATGCCACCTCACGCCATCAGCGGCTGTTCCCGCCTGTTGTTGGCCACACAGGGCGGGACCCACGGCGGCCTTCGCGCAAGCGCCTTCCCCTCAGCCGGCGACGCCGCCCAGGCCGGCGGGGGCGCTGTTGAGCCCTCCTCTCCGGACTCCGCCCCATTCCGGGCGGGGGACGGCGCCGGGGCGTGGGCGCGCCTCCCCATCCGCCGAGGCGGGCGCGTCCCCGTGCGCAGCCCTCGGCCCGTGACTCTGAGCAGGGAGCTGCCGGGAGTGCCGAGCCGGCCCCGCTTTGCTCCCACTGCCCGGGGGGGTGAGTTGGGGGAAGCGAAGCGAGCCTCGCCGGGCGGAGGCAGGGGGAGTGAGGAGATCCCACTCACTGGGGCCCGGAGGGAGGGAGGGAGGGAGGAGAGTGAAGGGCCAAAATCTCTATGGAGATCCCAGAGGACACTGACAGGAGGCGGCGATGCTTTCCCTTCTTTTCCCTTCTCTTTTGTTGGGGGTCGATTCCTGCGGGTAGATCCCCGTAGTGAGAGCTGCCATGCCATGAATGATGAGGATTCTAAGGGAAGACTCCTGCGGGGGGGGGGGATCTTTATGGAGGAGGGCAAGCCTGACACTCACTAGACCCTTGGGGGAGATTTAAGGAAGATCGATTGGGCGATGGAAACTGACCCTATTTTTTTTGGGGGGGGGTGTCTGAGGAGTGGACTGAGTACATCCTAGTGGAGAAGGTTGGCTTGTGGAGATCCCTATGGAGCAGAGTGGGTTCCCAGTGGAAAGAAGCTCTGTGGCGGGGAGCTTCTGAATGTGGAGCCTGATGGTTCAATAATCTGTGCAGGGTGAAATGTACAAAAAGAAAAAAAAAACGTGGCAGTGCATTTGTCCATTTTCTACAGTGGTGGCCCACACAGTGGTGACTGAATTAGAGACCAAGGGAACAACACTTCTGCTAAAATAATAAAGAGTCTTGTGTCTCCTTAAATGCTAACAAATTGTCTGATGAGGTGAGCTCTAATTCACAAAACCTTATGCACCAATAAATATGCTAGTCTTTAAGGTGCTGTGTTTTGACTGCAACAGATTTACAGAGCGACCTCTCTGGAATTTGTCACTTTCTCAAACAATCATAGAGGGGAGCATTCACATACTAAAATCAGTTCCAGCCATATGTCTTATTATAAGTAGCGTTTAGTTGTTCCAAGAAAATGAACCAAGCAGGACTATTTTCCCCTAAAACCTTCAGACAAATTATTTGTTTTCACATGGAATATTTGAGGAAGAACTAAACAACTAACATATAAAGGAGGGCATTGGGGTTCCCATTTCTGTTTCTCCTGAATGCAACCTGTCCTCAAATATCCCTTTATGCATAGATTTATATTGTGCACCAGCAAGAGGTCTAAAGTTGGCAGCTTACAGTAGGTTTATATAACTTCTCAGGTTGCCAGTTTTTTCTGACAATGGGCTCCTGTGCTTATAACAAGTATGTGGCATGCAGAAAATTAACAGATTTAGGTTTTAACCTTCATTACATCTACATGCTAGGCAAAACTTTCCCTCCTAAAATTCTGTTACAGGCACCACAGCTCTGTTAGGAAAAAGATGACAACCCTAGTAATTCTGAAAGAAATTACATTTCCCCAATGGCAGTCTAAAACTTTCATCTTATGCATATTTACTCAAAGCGTGCATAGGATTGCAGCCTTGATCTCCCAGTATTACTAAGCCTAACCATTTGGACCATTAATCAAAGTTAATAGTCTTATTTATTTAATACATTTTTATTCTGTATTTTGTCCAAGGCACTCAGAGCGGTGTACATCATTGTCCATTCCCTTGTTTTATCCTCACAATTCTTCTTTAAAGCAGTTTACTTGTGGGTTTCTTGCATCCTATTTTGAAACGTTTTCTTTAACATTTGTCGGTTCAGAACATTATTTTTATTTAATTGGTAAGTTTAGGTTTCCTTACTTTGCTATGAAAGATGAAGTCCTGAGAGACAAATAAAACCTGGGGAGATGCATAGAGAATGCAGCTTATTAAATATAATTCAAAGAACACCTTTCTTACTTTGCTATACTGTAGTACTTTAGGGCTTTTGAAGTCTACAAAGAACTTCACTGGCTATTACAGTTCCTATTTGAATGGAAAATCCTTGCTTGTGCTGCCTAAGAAAACTGGGTGAGCAACTGCTGATAACCTGTTTTGTAACCAGCCTTGCTGTTTTGGTAGCACTATAGATTAGTCCAACGGGCTCATTCCATTTTGGTTGTTTAGCCTTTCCTTGAAGTTGTGATCATCTATTTGTGTCATGACAATTAGCGCTACAGCTGTCAGAGACAGAGGATTATAGTTCATGTAGACAGAGTTAGTTGATAACTTCTAAAAGGAACCAAAGCTTTTAAAAGATTTTTTCAGTCTCTCAATCCCCTTCTTCACACCACAGGTAGAATTGCTTCTAAAGGAAACCTTTAGCAAAGATTTTGGTAAAAGCATCCCTGGTTCTTTAAGGAATGGTTGTAAGAGTGTATGCTGGCTTTATGAGCTGTGCACGAGCACTGTGATCTCATCAAGCTGGTACACATGAACCAGGAAGTATAATAAGGCTGAAATAAACAGGATCAGTTCGAAGCAACGAAACAGCTCTCTGAATAGAGAGGGGCAAATATGATTTGGTAGCAGACTGCAGTTTTAAATAGCCTGTGGACAGCAAGTGGTCTGATTCTATTACTTATTGGCTTTACCTGCTTGTCCTACAATACATGTAGCAATGGGCTTGACTGTCTCATTTCTTTAGAATAAGATTTCTTTCTTGTCTGTCTGGAATGTGTTGTGTCTAGGGGTATATTCCCAGTGCCTCGTTTTGTTTTTTGCCTGCCTTCTCTAGGTATAAACTTCAGAAATAAAAGAATGAGGGTTAAGGTCTGTTCCTTTTGATGTAATTCCAAAAGAAAGCAGGTTGCCATCCTGCCCATTACAAGAGGAATACAAAACTGATTCCTAGTTAGACAGTCGCAAATTGCTTTCAACATCAAGTTGGAATTTAAACTGAAACTCAAATAGCTGATATCTTGTCCATTGTAATGCTAGAGAATCCACGGTGTTTGTTTTGTTGTTTAAAAAAGCAGACAGTGCTAAAAATAGCACAGTTGTAGATGAAATGCCCCACCTTGTGTCTTTTCTCTCTCTATAATATAAAATTTCACCTTTATTGCTGGACGAGCACCAACAATAGCATGGGAGGAAGAGGAGGGACAAGACAAAAGAGAAAATGTTTCCTTCTTTCACGCTCACATTTCCTGTTACATATTTTCTCATCCTGTTTCAACTTTGGAGATCTGTGTGGAGGAAACTTTCTCTGCATGTAGTTCACTAGATCAGCAACCATGGGCATAAATTAGATGTGTATACAAGGGCAGATGATGTCTATCTACTTTGCATGGCTTTCAACAGGCCACACGCTTAGATGCTTCAAAAGCAGTGCGAGCAGAGAGATGTTTGCACTCAGATATATGTTTCTGGTGTGCGTCTGTTTTGTCTCTGGTTTCTGATCCGTGAAATTATACTTTTTGGAAATCTGTGTCCTGGCTTGGATTGTGTGCCTGGTTTCATGGAATCTGCTCTGATGGCCCCTCTGTTGGATGTAGGAAGTGCTCTGCTTGAGCAGAACTGATGTGGTGGGTCTTCTTTGACTGGAGATACACCAGAGAGTGTATGTTCTCCAATGCTCCTGCAGTCCTTTAAACCAGTGGTTCTCAACCTGGGGCCATATGGCCCCCCGGGGGGCCCCAGGATATTCCAAGGGGGCCACAGGTGAAAATTTTGTAAATGGGGGCACGACACGAGACTAGGGGGCCACAGAGGGAAGTGAGAAGTGAAGAAAACAGAGAAGTGACCGAGAAAAGAAAACAGAAAAGAAAAAAGAAAACAGAGAAGTGAAGAAAATAGAAAACAGTAGTAGAGGCTTTGTTCTCCCTTGTATGTGAACACTGTTGTTTATTAGCGCGTTGTATTCCCTTTTTGTGGGGTATTTTTTGTAAATTTCAGTTTCCCAATAAGAACTGCATGTGTGCATTTTGTGTGGCTGTTTATGCTTCTTTGTTCCATGGCTATTTACAAACAAAACATTTAAATAGCTACCTTTCGGTAGGACAGGGGGAGCACAGGAAGGAAACAAGGTTGGAAGGGGGCCACGGTCAGAAAAAGGTTGAGAACCACTGCTTTAAACCATTTAAGGATCCTATGAGAGCTGAATAGGGCTGCAAGGAAATGCACGTGCACCTTATAACACATGTCCTCCAGGCCCAGTTCCCTTCCCTTTCAGTCACCAGGCTGAAGGGAAGCAAGCAGCAACTGGCTGATGCCAGCCCTGCATGGCTAAGAGGCTTTACGCATTCACACTGCTGCCTGCTGCTAATGTTCACAGATAGCATACGGGCACCTTGTGTATGCAGCCCTTGGGTTTGTTTGTTTTTCTTGTGAGATAGGTATCTTAAAAACACAAAGTCTTGTTTATCTTGAGGATCTCCCAGTTTGCAGGAACCCACTTCAGCCATATATCTGGGCCATTTCTTCTCTAGGTGTGGGGGCATCCACTATACTGACAGAGTGAATAGCCGGTGTTGTAGTTTTGTGCTAGTAGTTGGTGGGCACGGAAGAATGGCAATCTTGAAAACTGAGGACCTTTACAGAAGGAGATCTTTGTGAACATAATAGTGCATTTTCCTTCATCTCTGCCTACTCCTTATTTCAGAGCCTGTGTGGGGAACAAAATGCATAAAGAAGACTTGGGATTTGTGTGTGTTTGTAGGAGAGGACTGATGTCTGTTGGGGAAGGGTTATATGTAGGGTTGCCAGCTCCAGGTTGGGAATTAACTGGAGATTTTGGGGGTGGAGCCTGAGGAGGACAGGGCTTGGAGAGGGCAGGGACTTCAATGCCATAGAGTCCAATGGCCACAGCAGCCATTTTCTCCAGTTGTAATAGCGGGAGGTCTCCAGCCACCACCTGAAGGTTGGCAACCCTAGTTATACGTCCTTCCTGGTTGTTGTGCTCCTGTTCTGCAAATAGTCCTCTCTTCTACCTCCATGTTAGCCAATGAAATGTGAGTTTGAAAACTATAATGAGTAGTTCCCTCCAAAGAGAGGAGGACCCAGGGGACCTTGTTCGCATTGAGAGGGGCAGTGCAGATTGTCTGGCTCAGTGAACTCAGACTAAGGAAAATAGGACACCAATAAGACCTTAATTTCTTTTGTTTCAGGGAAGCTAATCCTGGATCAAAGGTTCTTGTGAGAGACAATGAGATATTGCTAGGCAATCTACTCTGCAGATTCTCAGGTAAATATAAAGTGTGTTCTACTGGATCAACTGTTGTGCTTAAACCTAGATTCAAAATACGTAGTAAGTGGGTGGAGGGAAAGGTGTGTCAGCCTCTCTTCCCTGGCTGCGTCCACGTGTGGAGTGGGGACATTTTCCCCTGCTGCAACAGCAGCAGTAAGTGGTGGCCGATCAATGTCCCCATATCCCCATTGCCACGCTAGCCACTACTATAAACACTACATCGAAATCAAGAGTGTTATTTTTCCAAGGACGCTAGCTTTCTTTTCCACAGTTGTTTTTGCTAGAGAGTGGCAAACCTAATCTCTGTGCAGTGTACACTAGGATGTGGTTCTTATTCCTTGACAAGCTGAACAAACAGTAGCTGAGGTGGCACTCTTTTTTAGAGTGGGTACGTTTGATAAAGGACCACATCTGAATTCTGTTCCAAATTCAGTATCTATATACTAATAGTGAAGTCAGCCAAATCTGAGGATACAAATCCGGTGACTGAAACTGTGAATGGGCAAGACAGATCTTTCTACAAACCTGAGAAGGGCACCAGGTTTGCAGAAAAATGTGAGATCTAAAACAAAACACCAGGGGCCTTAAAAAACCCAAAAATGATAAAAGGAGCATCTGTAGTTTTAAGCAATGGATTCCCTCAGTGACCATTGCTAGGCAACTACAGAGTCCAGGCTTCTTTCCAGGCCTATTTTAGCCTTTGAGGGAGGATGCATTGGGGCCAGGCCAGGCTATGGTTGCCAGCTTCAGAATGGGAAATTTCTGAAGATTTTGTTGTAGAGTCTGAGGAGGGCAGAATTTGGGGAGGGGAGAAGCCTCAGCTGGATATTACGCCACAGAATCCACCCTGCAAAGCAGCCATTTTCTCCAGGGTCACAAATTTCTGTCATCTGGAGTTCAGTTGTAATTCTGGGAGATCTCCAGGTCCCATCTGGAGGCTGGCAAACCTAGGCCTGGCATCGACCTCTGGGTGACTTGAGACCAACCAATTTGCAAGGCTCAAATAGGTATAGTTGCTTGCTACTGTTCAACAGCAGGCACCTTGTGACAACCAGTGTGATGTAGTGGTTAGAACTTCAGAGTAATGTCTGGGGGAACGCCATCTTGCTGTGGAAGCTCACTGGGTGATTTTGGACCAGTCACATATTTTCAGCCTAACCTACCTCACAGGGTTGTTGTGAGGATAAAAAGGAGGAGAGGAAAATAACATCAGCTGCTTTGGTCCCCACTGTGGAGAAAAGTAGGGTATAAAGTAAATACACAATAAATATAGCTGAAGCTGGGAGCCAAATAAAAGGTAGTTTGGTGAATGGTTGAGGAGGAGAGAATGGGATAGGTAAAAGAGAAAGGATATGGGGATTGACGGGGGAGGGAAAGAGGAAATAGTGTGGGGAGGGGGATACAGGGGAAATTGATGTGCTCCCAACAAAGTCCTTGATGGTTCCGTACCATGGTAGTGGGCCTAGCCCAGGGGCCCTCACCACACAACTGGGCCATAGTTTTCCTAAGTGGAGGCTGCTGGGTGGGGGAGAGGGAAACCTGGCTGTTGGGAAGGGGAGAAGGATCATGAAAAGGGGAGAGGCTAAGGAGGGTTTCAGGAAAGGGAAAGAGGAAATAGTGGGGGAGGGGGAAATGAGATGCCTCCCGCAAGTCCTTGCGGGTTTCCACATGTGGGCTTATCAAAGCTAGAGTGAACAAAATTGTTACTGCAGGAAAGGAGCAGATGTAGGAGAAAGCTGGTTACTTCAACATAGTCTAATCTTGGCCCTTCTCTCTTGTCTCTAGTTGATAACTGGAATTTGGGGCATCAGGCGCCATGTCGGACTGGCTACTCATTGGACTGTTTGGGGCACTGGTTATACTTCTACTGCTGACACTCTTTGGCTTTGCTGTTTATTCGGGGATCTTCTCGGAAGTGGTGGTTAGTGCTGGTTTGCCCCCCATTGGCAACATCACTGTGGCATACAAATTCCAGGTGGGGCCTTACGGTGACTGTGGGAGGCTGTTTACGGAGAGCTGCAGCATCTCTCCAAAGATGTGCTCCATTGCTGTCTACTATGATAATCCTCACACGGTAAGTCACAAGGAGAACCCCCTTCTCAGTCTGTCAAGTTTAAATGCTGTTATACGTGTAAACCTTGTTAGCACAGACCTTATTTTCCTGAGAACTCACAGCAACCAAGCAGCCAGGGTAAGCTCCTCTCTTTTACTGAGGAAGGACTCAAGAAACAGGAACTAAAAACCAAGGGAGGCTAAAGCTTTAAAGGAATAGTACATCACGAACACATTATTGCCAACACAACCATAATTCATGGACAATTCTTCTGTCTTTTCTGATTGGCTAGATCATAGATAGTCCTTGACAAGATTTTGGAGCGTATCTGTGAATCCAGGTTCCATAGGGAAGGGTGCACGTGTCACACTACAAAAGCTTTAAGTTTTCATAAAATCTGATTTTTATTTAAATCTTTTATTTCATTTTATTAAGATACAAAACAAAGCATAAAATGCAACACAATACTACACAAACATCACAAGGCTTTACACCCAATAAAAATAACTTAATACTACAATATACTGAAACATATTTTCTCAGGGCGTACATATTTAATATTTGTTCTAATATAGTCTATTCTATAATAAAAAAGATTCCAATACCATTATATTACCATTATCCACTATAAGACAAATAAATTTTTCCTACTATGATATTTGATCCTTCAACTTGTAATTACTGGAATGTCTATACCAGATAACTAAATTTTATATCTTTCCAAATCTTTGATCTTATAACTAGACCGTTTTTATCTATACACAGCATTCTAAACATATAAAAAGTACCATTCCCATAAAAAAAAAAAATTAGATTTCTTATTTACTGATTTTTTATTTACTGAATGAATTCCCTGACTTTCTAAAGTTCATGGCATTCATTCCGTTTTATATAAAGAAGAGGAAGAAGAGTTGGTTTTTATATGCCGACTTTC
The DNA here is from genome assembly GCF_029931775.1 of Euleptes europaea. Lineage (NCBI taxonomy): Eukaryota > Metazoa > Chordata > Lepidosauria > Squamata > Sphaerodactylidae > Euleptes > Euleptes europaea. Next base: position 73,062,353 of record NC_079312.1, on the reverse strand, counting down.
TCTACCACTTAAGGGAGACTCAAACCGGCTTACAATCCCTTCCCCTCTCCACAACAGACACCCTGTGAGGTAGGTGGGGCTGAGAGAGCTCTAAGAGAGCTGTGACTAGCCCAAGGTCACCCAGCTGGCTTCGTGTGTAGGAGTGGGGAAACAAATCCAGTTCACCAGATTAGCCTCCGCCGGTAATGTGGAGGAGGAGAATCAAACCTGGTTCTCCAGATCAGAGTCCACCGCTCCAAACCACCACTCTTAACCACTACACCACGCTGGCCCTAAAAACTGGTTACTGATTGTAAAGCTTGCAGACGTAAGGATGAAAATGTTTGGGTTGGAGTCTTCTGAACTGTTCCACTGGTCAAAGAGGAGAGCCCTCCATGCCCCTAACCTCTTTGTTCTCTCCCAAGGCTGTTCTGCCCAGTCTGCCTGTCTTTGTTTTATTGTACCTCTTAGCTGCCTGGTCTCCCTTCCTTGCTCTGCCACCAAAGTTAGCTTCTGTTTCTTGAAGTCCTAGGTCTTGCAGTCAGAATAAATCAAGCACATTGAATACTTCTTTATCAACTGTATTGCTTCCATCAATTATTATGACATCAGAGTTTAAGTGTTTGTGATACAGAATTTAGATTGCTTTGATAACCCCTGTTCAGAGGCAGTGTACTTTTGAATAAGGTGTACGGGTACAAAAGCACAGAACAGTTGCCTTCGTTATCTAAAAGTCAACATGCTTGCTTCAGTCACGGTAGAAACTGTATATCAGCACATACGGTTGTGAATAAGTTCATATTTGAAAAAGGTGAGTTGAACAACTGAGTTCTCAGTGATTTAATATTATCATGATAAAAACACTGCAGGAATTTTATGTCTATATTGCAAATACCTGATTCTGTATAAAGTTATGATGTATTTTAAAATTTTCTATATTGTTTATTTATCCATCCGTAGCAAGAAAAGTTGTAGTTGCTGAATTTCTAACTGTTGCACAGCTGTTTTAAAGCACACAGCTTCTGTCAGAAGAAAGTGAAAATAGGAGATACTTTGGGACATGATGGGGAAAGGTGGATTTCTAAGGGACCAGATGGGTTTTACAATTACCCATGTGTATGGGAGAAAGGCCCCCATACTCTTATAGCCAGAGGGAGACAAGGCAGTGTTTCTTGTTTAGTTCCTTTCTTAACTAGTGCTACTTTAATAGTTGTATCATTACACCATCAGGTTGAAAGCACTGTTGATAAAGGTCAGCAGAGTCAAACATCTATTATCTAAGTCCTAAGTCATGCTGGATCAGTCCATTCATGCTGTATCACCGAGATACGGTTGGATGAGTTGATTGGATGAAACTAGAAGGGATCTATGTTGATCTCTCCTGATTATATCCACCAGGGTTCTTAGTACAGTACCAGCTGGGATTACATAGCCAGGGAAGGGAGTTGCCGTGATCTGTTGTGATTCTTTTGCCCTCTCCAAGTGCTTTGTTGAACACAATTCTAACTCCTAATGTTGTATGGCCCTGTCTGCTGCTTAAGGGTCTCAGAGCTGGTGATGCTGGAGGTGGTCTAGGGTTTGGAGTTGAGATTTCTGCAATGTTCAGTCCTTGGGGACTTCATTACCAAATTCTCCTATGACTTCATGGTCACCATATCACATATGGGGCTGTCCCAAAATATCTTGATGCTCTCACATGTAACACATCATATGCTTGGCTGAGTCTTTTTATTGATCAGACGTCAGGTTGTGGGAGAACTTGGTGTATTCATTCAAGTTTGGCTTCATTTCTAAGTACGGTATCTGACTTCCTAGTTGTGATTAGACTATTTGACCCTTCAACTTTTAATTACTGGAATGTCTATACCAGATAACTAAATTTTATATCTTTCCAAATCTTTGATCTTATAACTAGACAGTTTTTATATATACACAGCATTCTAAACATATGAAAAGTACAATTCCCATTTTTTTGAAATTCTTCTTTAGATTTCTTATTTACTTGGTTGGTCAGCTTCGCCATAACAGCATACTCATAAAATCTGACTTTCTGAAGTTCAGGGCATTCATTCCGTTTTATATAAAAACAGGGTCCTGACTGTAAAGCTTGCAGAGATAAGGATGAAAATGTTTGGGTTGGAGTCTTCTGCACTGGTCAAGCCTACACTGGTCAAGCTTACACTGTCTGAAACATAATACCTCTGCAATTGGCCTGTTCTGGAGATTGTGCTCCCCCCCAAATAACAGGTTCATAGCTTGGGGGTACTCTTAGGTCTGTATCTGAAGTCTTAGGTCTGTCAGTGCATTTAACCAGCTCTGATTGGTACGCCAGCTGCTGCCTTTTCTTGGAAAGAACAGCAATATCTGCCAAAGTGTTCTACGCTCTGGTTGCATCACTGTTAGATTACTGAATTGTGTCCTGCTTTCAGAGATTGAATCACAGAGTTGGAAGGGGTCATACAGGCCATCTAGTCCAACCCCCTGCTTCATGCAGGATCAGCCTAGAGCATCCCTGACAAGTGTTTGTCCAGCCGCTGCTTAAAGACTGCCAGTGAGGGGGAGCTCACCACCTCCCTTGTTTGGAAATGATAATTGGTTCAGAGTATAACAGCAAGACTGCTGACTGGTATAGATTATATGGAACATAACTCTGCAAGGACTGCACTGTTTCTGGGTACAATTCTGAGCTTTGAAGCAGTGGTCCTTCTACAGTTGGTAAGAACAAAAAATGCATTGAGACTCTCTTGCAGGTAGGTTGCTAGGCCAGGACAATAGAGGAGTTGGGAGAGGACGGCTCTGGGAGGCTCAATGGCAAAGTTTGATTTATCCCTTTGCATAATATGCAAAATAGCCATAAAAAAGCAGAATGGTGCTCAATAATGCTATACATTCATAAATACTCTGTATGAAAAACAAAATATAACTTGTTTGATATTAATTTGTTTGAGATTCCTGCATTTTATGATGGGGAGGGAGAAAGTAGATTAGAAGTAATTTGCAAGCGGAGTCTCCAAAATAATACTAAGTTTAGAAGTAGGATCCCACTTCAGAAAGTTTGCGAGCCACTGTTTTAAAGCCTGAAATGGCGTGGGACTGGGGGTACCTAAAGGACTGCCTGCTTCCATACAACCTGCCTGACAGGTGAGATATTCTTCAGAGATCCTTCTCTAAGTGACTCCACTTTCAAAAATGAAATAGGTAGCCTCAACAGAGAGGACCTTCTCGGTGGTGGCACCTTGTTTTGGAACTCCCTCCCACACACCTCTTCACTGAATTTTTGAGTTTTAAAGCCAAACCAGATATGATGCTGTGAATGAAGCCCTCAATGTTTGTCCCCCACTCTTCTTTAAATAGCATACTTGCATGAGCAAAATTTGGATTGGATCTTCAGCACAAAGGAAGAGGGGGGATTTAAGCCTTCTAACTCATGCCATTATCCTGACCTGAAATGGCCTCATGGATTGTCTGTTAACCCAGTTGGGGAAACATGCAGTTACTGATAGGGGTTACCTTCACCCACCCCTTTCCTTGTACTATGGATCCAACCCAGATTTGGACCACACACCTGTTATTTGAACAGAAGAACCCCAGCATGGAACTCACAGCATCAATCATGGTTTGATCTTTAGTTGAAGACATTTTTAATTGCCTAGGTGATGGCTAGTTTATATTATTTGCCCGTGTTTTACATTGTTCTGTTTGGCTGTTTTTATCCTATAAATAATATCTAATGCTGTTTTTGTTTTTATTGTTAGAAGGTACATAATATGACCATTTGAATCAATGGCTTCAATGTGTTTGCTAATTTTAAACTAGTTGAATTCTAATTGAACTTTTGAAATGGGTATATTCCTAAGAGTGTGTTCGGGTGCTGTTACATTTTTCTCTTCCTAAGCTCCTGGCCACTGACAACAGGTAGAGCTATCATGAAAGAATGTGCCACAGGCATTTACAGTGAAATATGGAGCTTGAATGTCTCAGTTTAGATGCCCCTCCTTTTCCTCATAAGACCTCCTAGCAGTTGTTTGCATTCTGCTTGTCTCTTCATTGGAGGTTATTGCAAGGACTTCTGCCATTGGCCATAACCTAGAGTGTCGCACAACCAGTTTCTCATGTCAATCTGAGCGTTGTTTTTTTTTAATGACTGACTTCCCCCCAGCAGTTTGTGATGCACTGTCAAACAGTTGCTGTTCCTGAGAAAAGGCCAAATGTTCCACTTGCACGCCTTTTTACCACTCCTAACAAATCTTTTTGATTTATGGATATTGTTTTAATGCAGGCGTGATGTTGCTAGGCCTGGAACTCTGTAAATTAAAACAATCTGTTATGGAATCGGCTGGTCTGTTGACAGTCTGGTCCCCCCCCCCCTGCTCCTCCAATCAGAGTTGCCAGCAGAGCAGGGGTATAGGTGACATGAACACTTTCTGTTTCTTTTGTACAATCCCTGTGGGGGGCGGGTAGGTGGAATGGCAGGCACAAACAGATACAGAGGAAAGACTGGAGAATCTCCCCATGTGAATTCTCCGTTGCAACTGTGAACGCCTCTGCATTTGCAGATGTAATGAATACACAATAGGGAATTGTCCTTATGTGGATGTAGCCGTAGTACCATAAGTCAGAGTGGTGGATTGGGCTTTAAAATTAATCAGTTTCGTTTGTTTTTCTAGTTCCTTTCTTTTTACAGGGAAAGTAAAAGAAGCTAGCCACTTTTACACCTATACACGCCCACACCATAATATCATACATAATACAATAGCCAATATAAAACCATCAGCTACTATCTTAATTCATTCAGCAATTGCCTGTCTAAGTGAAACTCAGCACTCTTTTTAAAGGACCTGTGGTGGGGAAGAGGAAATTCCATAGCAAATAACTTGAGACCTATGTGTCTCTGAATAGTCTATTTCATCCCTTCTAGGTTTTCTCCCTCAGTCCTTCAAAACTCCCCCCTTTTTTAGTGTGTGTTCTTGGGATTCTGTTGCAGTGCCTGCATTCTTTATTACAGCCCATAATTTGCATTCTTTATTTACGGCCCATAATGATCTTAGCCATAGAGATTTTAGATTTCTTGCTCAAGGATGGAAGGTGAAACATGTTTGGACAAATGAACCTGAATATAGAACCTGAATATAGAAAGTCAGAGAGCCAAGGCACCTGGTGAAATGACCTTCTTTGCTAACCATGTTATTTGTGTTATAAATACAAAGGGCTTATTCTTCTGCCCACAGTGAGAGTATTTCTATCTGGCATGTCTGTCTTAACAGAATAATATAGGTCTTCAGTGTAAGTTAAGGAATCAGGAAGCAAAATGTCACTGGGCATTATGTTAAGGCCAATGTTTACTTAAAAGTTGCTAGGAAAGAGTTTCCAGATATTTAGGAGGCAGTTGCTCATCAGGACAGCATCGATTTCTTCTGCAGATGACATTTGCTTCTCTCCACAATTTTCCGGTCCCTGTGCCGTAATCCCCTGCTTGGCTACTGTCTGTCTTCCAAATGCAGTGATACTCACTGGTGCCTTCCTGTGCATTTACTCGGTGTATTTCCAGAATCCAAACATTTCTGCACTAAATAAATAAGGCCCAACAATGACACAATTTGTAAAACCCATACAACTTCAAGGGACAAAAACAGCAGCATTCAATATCAGTTAAAACAACCTAGCCTTAAAACATTTGTATAGAAGTATTCAAACAGATCTGCTTCTAGAGGCAGTTCATGCTACAGGACATGACAGCAGGGCAGCCAACAGTCGCCATGGGCCCTCCCTTTATCCTGATCCAAAACAAATATCATACAAACATAACTTGGCTTTCTGTTATTGTGAATAGAATAATATTTATTACCTGGGAATAAGGTCCATTGAATTTGCCCCCCCCCAACTGGCATTCAAGCATATACTGCCCCTGAACATGGAGGTTCTATTTGGTTATAATAGTGAATAGCCATTCATGGACCTTCCTGCCTCCGTGAATCTGTCTAATTCCCCTTGTAAGTCTTCTAAACCAGCAGATGTCACCTGATAGTAGTTTGTTCAATGAATTAATTATGCATCATGTGATATAAACTGCAACTGAGGCATTCACCTAAGGCTATTCCACATTTAATACAGATTAACATAGATCACAATGCATGTAAAGTGTGTTTGTGTGGGAATCACTCTTTCACTACTTTGATAGATTCTTGGGAAATATTAACTTGACACAGGTTTTCTGTTCTACTATTAAGTGCTACTACTTTTCTACTACTAAGTATGTTTTAACTGCCCAGCCAGAATGAATGAAGCTGGAAAGGTGGGGGTACAGAAGAATTAGATGGTGGGGGAGACAGAAATGAAGGCATACCTGGACAATGCATGATTGGAAAATGTTTTCCTCAGCCTTGTAACTAAATAGGTTTGCTGCCAAATAGAGAGCTTTATTTAAGAATCACTGCTGAAAAGGACGGCAAACATCACCATCTAGGAATAGCTTCTGTTTACTCTGCCTTGCCTTCACTCTTAGTGGCTGCAGTGCTGAACTGCACTAAGCGTAAACAATCTTGAAATGATGATTCTGGGGCCCTCAGGCTGACTAGGGCCTAGGTACACCAGGTACCTCCAGGTACTAGCTGCAGATCTCCTGCTTTTACAACTGATCTCCATCCAGTAGAGACCAGTTCACCTGGAGAAGATGGCTGCTTTGGCGATTGAACTCTGTGGCATTGAAGTCCCTCCCCTCCCCAAACCCCGCCCTCCTCAGACTCCGCCCAAAAAACCTCCTGCCAGTGGTGAAGAGGGACCTGGCAACCCTACTAGGGCCCCAAGAATTTTGTACCCCTTGTCCCCTCATCGGCAGCCCTGCGTGAGAGGAGGATTGAATCTGAAGGCATCTAGGCAGCCATAACAGTTAAACAAGGGTCACATTTGAATGCCAGCTGCTGGGAAGCCTTTAACCTCAGAAACGTTTTGCTTTTTGCAGTCGGATGAAGGGACAGGAAACATTATTTTCTGTTTGTAGGTCATTCCACATAATGGACCGATCCCACTGAAAACAGCTCTGCTTGTTTCAGTGAATACCTCAGAATGAAGGAATAAAGGCTTGCTGACAATAATTCAATGAATACCATGTGAAGTCATAGGGCTTTATGGTTATTCCCTTATGCTCTAGGGGCATATGTTAGGCTTTCTTAAGGGTATGTCAACACTAAAGATTATCATAGAATCATAGAGTTGGAAGGGACCACCAGGGTCATCTAGTCCAACCCCCTATTCAAACTGGTTGAATAGTGATCCCCTTAGCAGAATTGTAGTGCTGTGAGGAAAGTAAAGGATTTAAAGGCTAATTCTCAACTAACTAGTTGAATAGTGATCCCCTTAGCAGAATTGTAGTGCTGTGAGGAAAGTAAAGGATTTAAAGGCTAATTCTCAACAAACTACATATTCTAGGACTTGGTCAGGTCAGGGAAGTGGGGAGTCATGGCAGTTAAACTGGTATCAAATCAAAACCGGTATGTTCGTAGTGTAGGTGTGCTCTCTGGACTTCAATTCATCATGTAACCTCCTAATGTTTTCTCAGACACATTTATTCACATAATGTGGGGTTTTTTTGGCCCTGAGCTACAAAGAGCAGCTGTGCCGAGCTGTTTCTATTTCTGTAGATTTGTAGGGCAGCTGGGAGGTTGTCCCTATGGACAGGGCCATGCCAAATCCTTTGAGCTGCAGACAAAGGTCTTCCACTTTTACGTTCTTCTGCAAAGGTCAGCAAAACTGCATTGCTGGGGTGATTCTCATGAGATCAAATAGTACGGAGGTAGATCCCCCCCGGGACAACAGATTTCCAGCTTACTTAGAATTATAGCCCACTCACATCCACCCTATCCCTCAGGCTCTGGCTGGATTGCAGCATTTCCATATTATATCCACTCTCAACAAAATCCTGAGAGGGAGTTGCATTTATGTCCATTTTACAAATTGGCTAGTGACTTATCCAGAGCCACCCACTGTATTGGGACTCGATCTTCCAGGAGCACTTCACCATTACACATGACCTACTGGATCAAGCTGATTCTCAGAAGTGCTTTTGCAATCTTTCTCTTTTGTATGCTTACAGATATGCTATGAGTGGTGCATCATTATTCCTCATTTCATGGGAACTTGGATGCTTGTCTTAATAAGGCCGCTGAGATGTTTGTTGTTGCAATAAGTTGGCTAGTGTTGCAGGAGTGGTTTGTTCCAGGGGTGCAGGGCGCACACAGAACCAGATTCTTCATAATCAGTGGCCTTGATTGGGCAATACATTTAACATATTTTCCTGGGGGAGTGACCTGTTTGTTTTGTTATGTCGTAGACCTGGTGATATTTCAGAGATATTTCATGTTTGTGCTTCTGAATATAGTCTTAAGTAAAACTAGCAAATCAGAGTGTATTCCATTTGGCTGAAAGCAGAAAGTAACCTTCTCTCTCAGTATATAAATTGATATTTATATATCAATTTATCAGTAAATCCAATTATATAAATTGATATTTATATATCAATTTATCAGTAAACCCAAAACACCCTGTCTGGCTTACATATTTATATTCCAAGGTCTGGGTAAAACAGAGAAAAGGTTTAAAGGATGCCTGTGATAAGAGAAGAGTACCAGTGGTGTCTTTGGCTGCCTGCTTTTTTCCTTTTAAGTGCATCTTCTGAAGTAGGTGTTCCTGCCTTTTGCAATAAGAGAAGCCAAATCATAAGGAGATAATAATGTATTAATACGTCTTCTGTTCCCACTGTGAGCCTGTAGAAATAAAAAATGCTGACATCCAGCCCCTGAAACTGCTAGACAGAGAGCTTCTTTAAAAAGCTTGTCTGTGGCCACTTCCCCAAGACCTTGGATGTTATGCAGCTACCCTGGAATGCTGCAACTGAAGCCCAGCATCACAACTTCTGCAGCCAACAGATGTGGAAAGCCAAACCAGACTCAGTTACTCAGTGGGTTTCTGTTTCTACATCCATTTACATCCACTGGAAATTATGTGCCGGAAGGTTTCCGTCAGCTTCTCTTATAGCTGCATTAGGAGTTAACCAGCAGTCACTGACATGCTGTTTGGGAAAGTGGGGGGAGAGGATGGGGCAGACATGAAAGGAAAAATTTAGTAAAGCAAATTAAAATAGAGACTGTAATTCTATGCGCAGTCTTTTACTTAGAAGATGTCTGTGTACCCAAAATAACATGACTTGCAAGCGGCATAGGAAGGAACTAGCAAGTCAGAGATGGCTTCTGGTTTGAGAGCCAGCATGGTGTAGTGGTTAAGAGCGGTGGTTTGGAGCAGTGGACTCTGATCTGGAGAACCAGGTTTCTTTCCCCACTCCTCCACATGAGCAGCTGACGCTACTCTGGTGAACCGGGTTGGTTTCCCCACTCCTACACCTGAAGCCAGCTGGGTGACCTTGGGCTAGTCACACTCTCAGCCCCACCTAACTCACAGGGTGTCTGTTGCGGAGAGGGGAAGGGAAGGTGATTGTAAGCTGGTTTGATTCTCCCTTATGTGGTAGAGAAAGTCGGCCTATAAAAACCAACTCTTCCTCTTTTTCCTCTTCTCTGTTTGAATATGTGTGCATGCTGCTGTAGAGGTTGCTAGGAAAAAGTGACTTTACGTGCTGTCTAGTCTGATTCAAGAGGGCAGGGCGAAAGAGAGAGAGAGAGACACCCCACAGCCTGAGATCACCAAGTTGAAACCCATCATTAGCCATCTGCGTTACGGTTTGTTATAGGCTTCCTATTTCTAAAACATGAGCACACGTATTGCCAGTTGAGGCTTGCTGTGGGAGAAACTGCTGGAAAAATAAGGCCCTGATGTGAGCATTAAAGCCCTTGTTTCTAGACCTTAGAGGGCTACCGCTGTGGACTCTTTTGTTGTTGTTTTTAGAGTGGATCAAGCAGCACAATCAGTTTTACTTCATAAGAGCAGAGAGTGCTGCAAGACCTTCTAGGAGGAGCCTGTCCATTTCTGATCTTATCTAGGAAGGGTTGTATGGCTTTCAGAACCCTTAAACAAAAGTCACCTGAACTGTTGTGCTCCCTGGATAGCAATGGACTTGGATCTCGGAAGTAGGTCTTCAAATACCAGCTTAGCCATGGACTCAGAGAGCGGGGCCAGGACAAACCGACTGCTCTTGGCCTCAACTTGCAGTTGGGAGTCACAGATTATTTCCTTGGCCATAGCATCTTTTTTTCACTGATAAGCCAGCTATGGCTGTTCTTTGAAAAGCGTGATGTGGCCATAGATACTCCCTCAAAATTTATTTCTATGGCTGCACAAGATTATTCATGGGAGGGGGGGTACAGTAAGATTCTGAGACAAGACATGACATGTATGTAGATATCTTGCAGCTGCACATGTGATTTCTTTCTCCACACCTTTCTCCATGAACAGACCTTTCCTGGCAAGAAATCAGGTGTTTGGGGGTGGAGCCTGTGGAGAGTGGGGTTTGGTGAGGGGAGGGACCTCAGCAGGGTACAATGCCGTAGAGTTCACCCTCCAAAGCAGCCCTTATTCTCCAAGGAAACTGATTTCTGTAATCTGGAGACCAGTTGTAATGTCAGGAGAACTCCAGGCCCTACTTAAAAGTTAGCAATTGTATCAAGGGGCGAAAATGCGTAGGAGGTTTTGCCACTCTCTAAATGCACATTTTCCCAGCCAAATTCTCAAAACTCAAAAATAAGCCCCCATGCAGGGTTTTGAGGATTCAGATGGGGAAAATGTGCATCTAGAGAGTGGCAAATCCAAGGCAAAACCTCCCATGCGTTTTCACCCTAAGTGTTAAGCGTCAGGCAGGGTAAAGCCTAACTACACAAGTCTGCTTAAAAGGCATCTTATGTAGTGGAAGTAAAACGAAGCTTTTCAGAAGAATCAGGGACGGGTCTCTAGCATTGTGTCTCCTGGTACCCCTAATGGTTGTGGCAGTGGTGTGGCTGTGGCCTCTTGTGTGCAACTGCTGGCCTGAGGTGGGAAAAGCAGCTTTCCCACTCAACTGCCTGTAGATCCTTCAAAGAAAACTGTCATGCAAAAAAAAGCATTTCAATATTTCCCAAAGGGTTTTCTGTGTGGCAATTCATCAGGGAGAGTTTACAGAGAACAAACATAAATAGTATGATCAGCCACATGGGTTTTGATGGTTGCCTGCTCATATATTAGTAAAGGGGAAAAGTGACTGAGGTGAGTAAATCCAGTGGCTTGATCCAAAGCTCTTCTTTAATGGACAGAAAGCATTTTGGCTCATGGAAGGGGAGGGGGGCTGATTTCCACAGTTTCTCTCCTCTAGCTGCAGCCCCTGACCCATATCTCAGCATTCCTATAGGGCCTGCTGACCCTCGGGAGTGGCTTTTCAGGGTGGGCAGAGGGCTAGAAGGGAGGGGCAGGAAGGTTGTGTTGTAGGTGAGGGTTTCTCCTTGCTCTGCTTTGTCTCCAACCTAATCTCTGTCTCTTTTCCTTTTAATGTAACATCCAAGCCTTAAATATAAATGTCTTATACGCACCTCAAAGGAGGCAGACAAAAGAGTTGGTTTAGTTTATTTATTTTGGCCATACGCTCTAACAAAGAGATAACAAACCAGGATGACAGCTGAAAAACAAACAGTCACAGAACAAGGACAATGGTTTAAACAGTAGCCCAGCTCATTTTCAAATCATTTTCCGTAGCAAACCTTCTAGTCTATTACATGTGTCGAAATGATTTGTTTGTTGCCAGAAAAAAGATAGCAGACTCAATAGTAAGACACAAATCAGTTTGTACTCGGGGCAAGATCTTCCCTGCGCTCTAAAATGGCGGCCGCCATTTTAGAGCGCAGCTTTACCAGAAAAGGGAATTTCTTATTGACCCTCGGCTTATACGCGGGTCAATAAGAAATTCCCTTTTCTGGCCTCAAGTTTGGGGGGGTCGGCTTATACTCGGGTCGGCTTATACCCAAGTATATACGGTACATATCTTCTCTAAACAAGCATATAAAGCATTTTGCCATGTAGCTAACTAATGCCACCATCCATCACTCCACAATCATAAAAAAGAGGCATTCTCCCATTTAACCTTTTCTGAGCCTTTTTGAATGGATTGCCCTTTAAAGGATGCTCTGCAAGCATTACCGAATACATGCTGGTGTGTCACCCAGTGCATTTGCTGAGCTGACAAGGGTGACTTTGCAAAGCCTATTAGAACCATCAAGATGCCGCACTGAATTTCAGTTCTGTTTTTCTTTGGAAACATCCGCTGCTTACGTGGGGCTCCCAGTAGCTTCCATTCCAAAATTGCCCATACCTGCTTACCCTCAATCAGTGAAACACCCCTGCCCTGTTGACTGAGCAACTGGGAAGCCTTTTGGTGCATGGTTTACATTGATGGTGTTGGTTTAAGGGGCATGGTTCTCTTTAGCCTCTCTTGTTCGTGTATCTAAATAGTTTTGTGTGAAGAATACAGTGTTTTTAAGATGCTTTCTTCCTGTCCTCCCTGACAGCTTTTCAGGGAGGTTTCTGACACTGCTGGCAGGCTTGGAGTGAAACAGATTTAATTCTCATTTGGCTTTCCCCCAGTCTGATGACCAGCTGACTAACTTGGCTCGGATCCTGGGAGGTATCCCGTCTTTCTTCCCCCACCCCTACCGCATACATTCCCCATCAGCTTCTTTTTTCCAGACTTCTAAACAGCAGCTGGAAAAACCACTGGAAACTGCTGGCAGAGCGGCCATCCAGCTTCCTTTGCTGGCCTCTTGTAGAAAAAAACCTGAATGGGGCAAAGCTAGGGTTGCCAACCTCCAGGTACTAGCTGGAGCTCCCCTGCTATTTCAATTGATCTCCAGCCGATAGAGATCAGTTCACCTGGAGAAAATGGCTGCTTTGGCAATTGGACTCTATGGCATTGAAGTCCCTCCCCAAACCCCACCCTCCTCAGGCTCCGCCCCAAAAACTTCCCGCGAGTGGTGAAGAGGGACCTGGCAACCCTATGCAGAGCAATGATTGTCCCATTGGCATGTTTCTTCTTCATTATGCCGTGTCCTGGCAGCAAGCCTCTTGGGCAAGGGCACTAGAAATCCCTAATTAATGTTGTATCACTCACAAAATACTGATCAGACCTCAAAACCATGAGGCTTAAATTTTAATAAGATAGAAAGGCCTTCCTAATAGAATCCATTCTCATTTCATTTTCTTTAGGTGCTTAGAGATTAGATTAGGATACATGGCTCTACAAATCCTCCTTGAATGGCTAGGGGAAGGTTATCCTTCTGCACAGCTTGTTGTTAAACAGACATGCACATCAATTACAGGCAGTCACATTGGTCTGACTGTCCATGGAGACTTTGGGGGAAAGTTCCAGTGTTATAGTGCCACATCATACTAACAAGGGTTCTCCGTAGGAATGTCACAGCTGGACAGGAAGTTTCATGTATCTCCCATGAACACAGTTCCAGCTGTCTCATAGCAAGACTCCTTGTGACTGGTATGTTTAACAGACACGACAGTGTATGTAGGAATACGTAAACATTTTCAGTATGGAAGTGATCACATGGTTATTGTGTGTGAAGTGGTGTTTAATTTAAGGAAGAATGAAAGACAAGCTGGATGAGTGACTTTATCCTGAATGGATAAAATTATCGTGAAATCAGTGGGACCAGACTTCTCTCTGGAGGGTTGGGGGGAATCTCTCACTAGAGTGTTAAATAAAGAATTGAGATATGTGGCTTGGATATGAGCAGAAGACACCAGGAAGACTAAAAGGGAACACATATCCCTTACATTAATATGTTCCCTTTTAGCTTTCCTGGACTTTTCAACTCCAGTAAAAGAGAACTGGAAAGAAAAGAGCTTAATTGTATAGTAAGGATGTGCAGGAACTCGTAGGGATCCATATCCAGATAGGAAAGACTACTTGGCTGAAGTATTAAGGGAACAGGGGAACTGATCAGATGGTAGAATACTTTAAGAAGAGTCTTGCTGGATCAGACCAAGGGTCCATCCTATCTACAGCAGTAGCCAGTCCATGTACCGGATAGGCAGTCAGCCCTCCTCTTGTATTTGCCTCTCTCCCAGCAACTGATCTTCTGAGGTGTATTGCTTTTGAATCTGAAAGTTTTATTAAGCTATCGTGGCTTAATTCCAAGTAATCTGATGCTGAAGGGCTGCGGCAGAAATACTTCAGAAGCACCGACGGTATTGTTCAGAGATGTGTATGGAAAGAAGAGTGTCTCTGTTCAGACTGGCTGGGGCGAGATGAGATATGCGTAGCATAACTGGATCAAGGGCAGGGGACAGGTAAACAGACCAGGCAGGTTTCAGGAAAAGTCAAAACATATGAAACGAAGGGAGCCAAAGTATTGGCAACTGGCTGCAGGCATTTCCGAGGAGCTTTCAGCAACAGCGTTGACCAGCCTATCAGCAGCTTCTTCCTGCTTCCATGTGTAGGAGCTGTTGGGAGACTGAAGTCAAAGAACGCAGGGAAGCTTAGGTGGGCTTGCGTTCCGAGGTAATGTAAGGCTACGGTATTATTCCTGATGCTGGTTTCTGAGGGCAGAATTATATGTCATGTGTAGTTACATGTTTATTTTTCTCCATTTTTTTTAACAGAATGCAGCCATGAGAGGTTCAGTTCAAAGGGGGAGGCTATAGAACCTCTCCCCATATACTGGATTCTCTTTTAAAATTGTAGCCCCCACAGTTGCATTCTGTACTTGGAAAAAAAGGCTGGAAAAATATCACAGATTGACATGTGATGTGTAGCTTCAAATAGCGAGCTGTCAAATCACCACTCAAAATTGACGGTAGAATTCCTGACACAAATGTTTGTTAAAAGTCAAGTGCTAGGACCCAGAAGCCACTGCAGCCATCTGGGGGAACATCCCATGGCTGCTTGGTACCAGAGCCTTTGGAGATTTATGCAGTCTCCTGATGCAAATTGAGATAGTGTAACAAAAGCATCATTAGCAGCAGCTTGGCAATTGCTTTCTCTCTCTTTCTGCTGGTGCTCTGTCTCTCACAAACACCTCATTGTCCCTGCATCTTTTCTACTCCCCTGCACTGCTACGGGCTCCTGTGTTTCTCCAGAGTTCTCCTGCAACCATGGTTATGCATGGACTTACCCATGGACCTATGAAAAACTTACCTCGGTTGTGTTTGGGGTATTGCCACTACCCTGAGCCAATTTTTTTTTTAATTTCAGCCATTGCCAAACAAATCCTTGTTTGTGGCAGCAGAAATTAGTATTTCACAATAACCAAACTTTGAACCCATGATATTAGAAAACCTAGGCTGTGTTAAACTGTAAATTAAAACATCTGTCACTGTTAACTGCTAGCGTGGTTGGCATTAGAGTACCATTTTTCTATCCCTAGCATGCATCTGTCTGTGGGGAGGTAAATATTCTCCAGTGAGAGCCAATTATTTTCCATCCTATTAATGCTTCATTTCAATGCTGTAGTGCTCTGTAGATTTCTGGGGTTGTTTTAAACCTCGGGTGTTTTTTGGTTTACAGACAGAAAACTGGAATTGGTACTTTGGGGGACACTTTATTAATGTGCAAGTAACCATGTTGTTCAGGGGCAAAGCTGAGCGTTCTGCCAAAAAACATACATCTGAAGTGGATTTTTTTGTCCTTACTTATGTAAAGTTTGGCCATTTTAGTAGGGTCGCCAGCTCCGGGTTGGGAAATACCTGGAGATGTTGGGGGTGGAGCCTGAGGAGGACAGGGTTTGGAGAGGGGAAGGACTTCAATGCCATGGAGTCCAATTGCTAAGGTGGCCATTTTCTCCAGGGGAACTGATCTTTATCGACTGGAGATAGGGTTGCCAACCTCCAGGTACTAGTTGGAGATCTCCTGCTATTACAACTGATCTCCAGCCAATAGAGATCAGTTCACCTGGAGAAAATGGCCGGTTTGGCAATTGGACTCTATGGCATTGAAGTCCCTCCCCAAACCCTGCCCTCCTTAGGCTCTGCCCAAAAAAACTCCCGCCGGTGACGAAGAGGGACCTGGCAACCCTAACTGGAGATCAGTTGTAATACAGGAGATCTCCAGCTAGTACCTGGAGGTTAGCAACCCTAAGTTTTAGGGTGCACTGTAGTTTGTCCCTCAGGTAGTTGCCTGGGCACAATCACTACTTGTCCCACACAAAGTTGATCTTCAGCCAGCAGAAGACAGGAGATCAAAATGTGAGTGGGAAAGTTGTCAGAGCGGGAGTATTGCTTTGCTCTTCTCAGCTGTGTCTGAAATTCTGTCCCTGTGATTTGTTCTGCAAAGTTTTCAGGTTTCTGAGGCACAGTATAATAAAAGTATGACAGAGTTCTCTTGCCTTTTTTTTTTTTGCTCACTTTTCACAGTGTGGTTTTAGGCCTGGCCCTGTAACCCCTTGTTACAGACCTTTTATCAATTTAATATATTTTGTAGTGCTTTTCCTATAAGCTTAAGTGGTTTCCAAACATAAAGTTGAACATATGATGATGGATAATGAAAACATCATTTGCTCCTAAAAGAACAGATTATAAAACCAGCATTCAGACCAAAGAATTTCTGAAAAGCCCCCCCCCCCCCCGGCATTTATTCTGAAACTGCAGAAGGGAAGGAACAGCCCTCACGACATACGGCAGCCCATTCCAGAGCGGTGGAGCTGCCACAGAAAACATTCTTGCCTGTGCTAAGGCTGTCTTCATCTCACTTGGAGAGGGAACCAAAAGCAAGGCCTGGTGAGAAGACTGTAGGGTCCCGGCAGGCTCATATGGGGAGAATGGCCCTTCAAGGCTATCCTGTTGACTTTGGTGGGCTTGTATTGCCAGTGTGCGACCCGCCTGCACAGAGATGGATAGTAACTGTTTCCCTCCCCTTTATATTTGGCTTGTAGGTCGGTATGCAATTGATTAAACAGTATTAGGGCTTGTATTGTTGTCAGCTGATAAATGGAACCCATGTAATTTCTTGTGGTTCCAAGGTATGCACTTAATCCTGCTGCTATATTTATCGTTTATGAAGCACTTCTAATCTGAAATGTACTTTACAGACTGTTGTATCACATTTGCAACTGGTACTTTTATTTCTGCTTGTGTAATGTAGAGTGTATTGTTCTGACCTCCCTGTCCTTGGGTAGGCTGGGTATCTAGGGAAAGGGTATATAAACATCAAGGGTAGGGTAAGATTTGTACAGCCCACACAAAAGGTAAAAATACCTGTTGTACATTACAAAGGGCAGCTCTAGACTCTATTAAATATGTTCCTAGGCTCTTCTGTGGTCAATGGGATTTTAATTATTTATTTTTGCTTATTTTGTTCTGTTGAAGGGTGAGGATCAGCACATAGGCTGTCAATAATCCTGGAAAGGAATTTTCTTATTCAGATTCTGTCCTGGCTCAACAGTTGTTTAATATTTAGAGCTGGTTCACACGAATGTTTGCTGCTCCATGAGATAAAACCCAACAGTCCACAGGCATGGGTAGCATAACATAACAAGCCAGGACAACACAAATTCGGATACTTATTGTTCAATCAGTGATCACATTTTACCTGGCTAAAATTATCATTTAAATCAGCCCCAAGTGTGAACAAACTGGAAAGATTCAAGTAAGCCACTCATTGCAGGGAAGACAACAACCTTCTAACCTCCCCCAAAGTGACTGGCAAGTTGCTGGGTTAGAGAAATTTTGCCTCTAGCCATGAGAGCAAAAATAATTTATGGAATCTCTCCATGAGAAGATGTTCTTAGATGTTTCACAAGTCCATCCTGTAATTCTCCACCATGAATTGTATCAGTTTGATATTCCACCTTGAGTTGTACCTGTTTTGATGCCCCCTTTTTCAAAATCTCAGAGAAATAAAGACCTTCCTGTTAAGCTATGACTAAAATGTAGTTTAAATCTCATTGTATGGTAACACATTTCATAAATCCATCCAAAGGTGGCGTTTGGGGGCAGTATTTGCCTATTTTGTTGTTACTAATAATGATGGATGTTTTACAGATAGTGCTGCCTCATTGAATTACAAGAACAGTTTCTGGCACTGGCAATGTGACCAATTGCCTTATGGGGCACTGATGCCAACCTGCAGTGCACTGCTGGAAATCTTCACCAGGGCCACAAACAATCTTTCTTCACCCATATTTCATTTTAGAAAAGCAACCTGGAAGTACATTTTTCATAGAATCATAGAGTTGGAAGGGATCACCAGGGTCATCTAGTCCAACCCCCTGCCCAATGCAGGAAATTAACAACTACCTTCCCCCACACACACATTTCCCCCCCTGAGCTATCTTGTCCCACCACAGCTCAACAAGAAGTGTGTACTGTGTGCTGTGAAAAAGGGAACAACATTTTTTTTTACTTTTTTAAAATATTCATAGAAATGCAAACAAACATACAATATATAACAGCAAAAACAAAAACAACACGTTACAAACAATGTGGCGAATGTTTTGCACACATGTGCTTCTGGGTTCTAAAAAGGGGTTCAATAGCTAAACCATCCACTAAGGATCAGGTTAGGAAAGCATTCTCCCTCTTTACTGTGGTGCAATACGGGCAGTCAAATGTTGTTAAATATTGGACTATGGGCCCTCATGAAAGATGCTGATTCCCATGGGATTTCTGCCAGCTGGTGCCAGTAGAGACTGACAATTGAGTTTGATTATCCAGACTGGTATTTTCCTAGTCATAAGTAGATTCAACAGCAGCAGACACTACAATTGCTCTGTGTTGCACCTATATTCCAGATGCTAATGGGGAATCTGAAATATTCTGCTCTCAGGCGACAATAAAATATGGTTTCATGATATGTGACTTTTTGGTGGGAAGCCATGGACTCCCACTGGAGAGTTGGTAGTTGTCACTTTCAAGAGGGTAACTTTTTTTTTACAGACAAGCTTTTCTGAAATACCAGGAACTGCTGAGATCTATCACAATGGGTTCTCTGGACTAATTGCCTTTCATGACTGCAGCAATGGTATAAGTCAAGGGTCCCCAGTGTGGTGCCTGTGAACGCCATGGCACCTGTCAGCCCCTTACGTGGCACCTGCCAAATGCATTTTAGAATGTGGGCAGGGCCATATGGGGCTTTTGTTCAGCAGGGCTTCTGATTGGCTGAACAGATTAAAAGGCATCTTGTTAAACAGAGCTTCTGCCTTAAATCAGAAATCAGCAACAGCCTGAAGATATATGGGACTGCCCAACCACAGTGTTTAGTCTGAACTGGTAACTGGCAGAGCTACTGTGAGAGTTATGCATAACCTCAGTCTCTGACATTTTCTGGTTAGCTCTGCTTCCCATGGCAGCCATTTTGTTTTTGCACCCACCACCCTATGTCAGAATTCCAAAGGTGACCGCAGGCTCAGAAAGTTTGGGGCCCCAGGTATAAGTTCACAAATAGCATTCACAGTGCATTAGGGACCTGGGGATCCCCCCAGAACTATAACTTAACTCCAGACTACAGAGATCAGTTCCCCTGAAGAAAATGGATGCTTTGGAGAGTGGACTCTATGGCATTGCAGATGCTTTGGAGAGTGGACTTTGGCATTGAAGTCCCTGTCCTCCCCAGGCTCCATCCTCAAATCCCCAGGAGTTTCCCAACTTGGATCTGGCAGCCCTACCCCCTCATCTTCTGCCAGTAGCCAAGGGGACCTGGCAATCCTACAGTGCATGTTGTGGGTCACATGTTAATCATGATTTGTGTATCTGTTCAGTTTTATCCTTGGACGCATCTGGACTGGAGATTGGCTCCCACTTGACACAGTGATAGAGAGGAAATTTCTTACTTGTTTAGACTGGTGTGCTGCAGTACAGGATAAGTTCACTCCAGTTGCATGCCTGATTGCATCCAACTCTTCCTCCAACCCTACCTCAGATGCTTCCACATGGCGCAGACATTATTGTCTGAAAGCACTGGCATAGTGCACATGGTACAAGCTGGACAAAGAGAGATGTGCATCTACTTTAACAAAACCTCACACTGCTGCTCAAACACCTCAACTCATTTACTCCAGGAAGCGTCTCTAGAATGTGGCCGGACAAGCTCAGCGAATTGCACAGCTCCTTCGCTTCCACAGCTGTGTGCTAATAATTCAGACGACACATAGTTCCCTGAAGCTTTGAAATGAGTCTTTGGGGGCTTTTTTGCAGCTTCGTCTGAGCTGTGATTAGATGAAATTTTGAGGGGCAGTTGAAAACAATAGTTAATAAAGTAAAAGAGTGCATCTTCCAGCATTAGAGGGAAAGGGCACACCCAAACTCGCCAAGAAAGTTTGCAAATGTTGAGCCAACTCAATTTTGAGCTGAGAGGAACTTGCTTACCCCACAAGTAGGGAGAGTCCTTGAGAGGTTTTTTAAATCCATGATTCAGGAAAGGGGCAGAGAGTGTTCAGGCTTTAGTTGACTTAAACACCAGGGGCTAGTTTTAATTGGTAATGGCAAATTTTAGTTGGTAGGAGTTAGTGGCACAGTTGTTTATTCCTGAGGTAAGGTTGACTCAGCCTTCCATCCTTCCGAGGTGGGTAAAATGAGTACCCAGCTTGCTGGGGGTAAAGTGTAGATGACTGGGGAAGGCAATGGCAAACCACCCCTAGTAAATGTCGGGATGTGACGTCACCCCATGGGTCAGGAATGACCCGGTGCTTGCACAGGGGACTACCTTTATCTTAATGTTTGTGTGCAACTGTAATAGGGAATGAAAAGAAAACTATTGATGACCATTCTAACAGTGTGGTGGGTTTTGTTCCCAAACCAAAAGTAATCTTACACATCCTTCAATGTTACGGTAGTGGGTAAAGTTGATTAATTTTCATGGACTGAACATTCTTCAGCCAATTTACAATCATAGAACAAGTTTCATAGACTGACAACAGAGACAAAAGAGACTACTTACATATACCCCACATGTTCCCCTCCCCACACCTTGTGGGGAGCAGGGAAATTGTTTCCATCCACTATCAAGTGGCTCAGTCTGTACACCAGTTCCCTGATGAGAATCCACTAATATAGAGTGAGGCAGAACACTGTCTAATTGTTCTTGTTCCCAATCTTTTGTTCGACCTTCTTTGACAGAAATCAGCAACAGCCTGAAGATATATGGGACTGCCCAACCACAGTGTTTAGTCTAAACTGGTAACTGGCAGAGCCTCATTACTTGTGAGGCTCGCGTCCTAATAAGATCAAATTTGGGCAGGACCCAACTGGTGCTTCTATGAAAGATGTCTGCGCATTCCATCTGTGAGATTGAAGCCTGTGTCCCAGTAGTCTCCCTTGTATACTGTCTTGTAGGTTCACCTACAGGGCCCAGTCGGCAGCTTTCCTACCTTTCCTGTTCTGTGGTTCCAGGCATTACATCTCTAGGCGGGATGTAAAAAGTTGTTGGCACTGTTTGTGTTCTCCGAGGAGCTGTGAGTTGTTAATTGTGTATCTCATCAGTGAGGGATAGGAATTAGTCCTTTTGTTGTGCCTTCCTTTGCAATGTGATACTGTTGGTGAGTTGAGACTAGAGCGGACGTTCCAGTAGCATGGAGCCCAAGATATTTTCTAGTTTTCCCTTTGTTTCAAATCCAGCCATCCCAAAGGGAGTGAATATTGCCTCCTGCATGTCCAGTTCATATGGCATCACACCCTGCTGAGGTCCCTCCCCAAACTTTGCTCCCCCAGGCTTCATCCCGAAATCTTCATGAATTTCCGAACCCAGAGTTCACAACTCTACCATTAGACAGTAGGGTTGCCAGCTCGGGGTTGGGAAATACCTGGAGGTTTTTGGGGCAGAGCCTGAGAAGGATGGGGTTTGGGGAGGGGAGGTTTCAATGCCATAGTGTCCAATGGCCAAAGCGGCCATTTTCTCCAGGTGAACTGATCTCTATCAGCTGGAGATCAGTTGTAATAGCAGGAGATCTCCAGCCACCACGTGGAGGTTGGCAACCCTAGTAGACAGTGATAACAAAAGCGTAAAGAAGGACAGGGACTTTGGAAGGAACCATAAGGAAGGACAGGCTCCTGAATTTCCAGGACTGCCCTTGAACCTCTGTGACTTGTGGAGAAGCGCATGCACAAAAAGGAATATTTCTGTTAGTAATAACATTGTGAGGGGAGATGCACCACACATGAGAAGCTCCCCTAATCAGCCATTAGATAATATTTCTAGTCATCTGGAGAAATCATTATTTGGGAGAGAGACTGAAAATTAATTACTTAAAATACAGTGGTTGCCCTCTTCATTGTAGATCTGGCTCTCCACCTAGTGGAGAAATGACTGTGCTGCAGTGCAAAAATCAATAATCTGTGCTTGCTGTTGTTACACAGGTTGAAGCACAAAATTCTCTGCTAAATACACTTAAACACTTGCCAGACAAAAAGAAATGATCTGTTGCCTTTTCTGCTAGTGATTCCTCCCCCCCACTTGATTTTTAGAATAAAGTGTGCATACTGTGAATGGATTAGTTTATTTCACTTTGTCGTCAGCGCATCTGTTTTCTAACAGGAACTATGAACCGATGTAGAAAAGAGCTGGTTGGAAATTTAGTTTTTCTGCAGCTTCTCCAAATATTTATGTATCCAGCTGCTGTTGGATGATTTACTAGTGACTGCCATAATTGGTGCCAAGTAGGATTGCCAGCCCTGACCTGGATGGCCCAGGCTAGCCTGATCTCGTCAGATGTCAGAAGCTAAGCAGGGTCAGCCCTGGTTAGTATTTGGGTGGAAGACCACCGTGGAAGTCCAGGGTTGCTGTGCAGAGGAAGGCACTGGCAAACCACCTCTGTTAGTCTCTTGCCATGAAAACCCCAAAGGGGGTCGCCATAAGTTGGCTGCGACTTGAAGGCACTTTACACACACACACAGGATTGCCACCCCTCAGGTGGGAGTGGTGGGGCCTGGAGGTCTCCTGCTGACAGGGTCCTTGGGAGTGTGAAGAAGAAGAAGAAGAGTTGTTTTTTATATGCTGACTTTCCCTACCACTTAAGGGAGAATCAAATCGACTTACAATCACCTTCTCTTCCCCTCCCCACAACAGACACCCTGTGAGGTAGGTGGGGCTGAGAGAGCTCGAAGAGAGCTGTGACTAGCCCAAGGTCACCCAGCTGGTTTCATGTGTAGGAGTGGGGAAACAAATCCAGTTCACCAGATTAGCCTCTGCCACTCATGTGGAGGAGTGGGGAATCAAACCCGGTTCTCCAGATCAGACACCACCGCTCCAAACCACTGCTCTTAACCACTACACCACACTGGAGGTTTTGGGTTGGGTATCATCAATATGCAGATGACACCCAGCTCTGTATTTCATTATACAACCCTCCAGGTGTGTCTGTCTTGGTTCTGAACCAGTGCTTTGAGGCTGTGGTCAGGTGGCTAAGGCAAAACAAACTGAAGTCGAATCCAGATAAGGCAGAGGTAATGCTGGTTGGGAAAGCTGATATTCTAGAGGGACTGAATCCACTTGTCTTAGATGGAGCGACCCTGGCTTTTTCAGAGCAGGCTATGAGCTTGGGGGTACTCATGGACCTTTGCCGTGCTGTTTGAAAAGCAGGTTGCCAGGGTGGCCAGGAGTGCTTTCTATCAGCTGCATCTGATTCGCCAACTCTATAGATACCTAGCATATCTGGCCACGCTGATCCATGCTTCTTTAACCTCTTGGTTGGATTACTGCAACATGGGGTTGGCCTTGAAGACAGCCTAGTATCCCAGCTGGTCCAGAATGCTGCAGGCTGACTACTGTAAAGGGCTAGCTGCTGGGAAAACATGTTGCTCGTTTTGAAACAGTTATATTGGTTGCCAGTCTGTTTCTGAGATCAATTCAAGGTGCTGGTTATGACCTTTAAAGCCATTCACAACCCTGGACCCACCTATTTGAAGGACTGTTTCCTTCCATATGTCCCAGTGCACTAACTAGGGTCATCAGGCAGCCATCTGTTGGCTTTCCCACTATTTAGGGTAGCATGTCTGGCAGCAAACAGGGTCCAGGCTTTTTCCATCATGGCTCTGGATATGTGGAATTGGCTCTCTGAAGAGGTGGAGGGGGGGGGGGCTCTTTGGAATTCTTCAGGAGGCTCTGATGGCCTTCCTGTTTCCAAGGACCTTTGAGCGGGTTTAAATGGAAGAAATCTTTTAAAGGGGGGAGAGATTTGGGGTTTGCTATTTTTGGTTAGGGTTTTATTTTAAATTTAATATTTATTTTATTTTTGGTTAGGGTTGCCAGGTACGGGTTGTGAAATACCGGGAGATTTTGGGGGAGGAGCCTAAGGAAGGCAGGGTTTGGAGGTGGGAGGGACTTCAATGCCATAGAGTCCAATTGCCCAAGTGACCATTTTCTCCATGTGAACTGTTCTCTGTTGGCTGGAGATCAGTTGTAATAGCGGAAGATCTCCAGCCACCACCTGGAGGTTAGCAACCCTATTTTTGGTTGTAACTGAAGAGGTTTTAACTAATATTGTAAGCTGCCTTGAACCACAAGAAAAGGTCGGATATAAATGTTTTAATTAAAAAATGCAACTGGTCTCCAGACTGTAGAGATCAGTTCCCCTGGGGAAAATTGCTGCTGTGGAGGATGGACTCTGTGGGATTATACCCTGCTGATGAATGTCCCCTCCCCAGGCTCCACCCTCAAATTTCCAGGAATTTCCCATCTTGGACTTGGCAACCCCGCAATACTTAAGTC
The DNA here is from genome assembly GCF_029931775.1 of Euleptes europaea. Lineage (NCBI taxonomy): Eukaryota > Metazoa > Chordata > Lepidosauria > Squamata > Sphaerodactylidae > Euleptes > Euleptes europaea. The sequence goes on along the minus strand of NC_079312.1, from coordinate 73,037,764 downwards.
TAAACAAAGTCTAATAAAGAGAAACTACTGGTCCCAGTTGACTGTTCTGGGACCTGGTTAGATTTCCCTGCCTTAGATGAACACTCCTTGGAAGGCGTCCTTCCCCTGCTGTCCTCCAGCTGGGTTCCTTCCTTGGCAGGCTTCAGCTGGCTTTTGGAACTCCTGAATCATCGATGTAGAAACAATACTGTTTGACTCTCCTGACGATTTGCTGAGGTCTCCATGGTGAGAGTGTGGAGAGAAAATAGCAGGGGAATGAGACTGCAGTAATTATTCCAGATTATTTGAAATGGAGCAAAAGGTTTTAGTAGTGTTTCTTGTGTTTGTGCCTAAGCCAAGGTTTGAACTTAATTTTGGCAGCTAATAATCTGCACATACATTAGCCAGTTGTCAGCAGGAGGCCAAGACTGTGGACAGACCAGGCAATGGATACTGGAAGGATAATCGCAGTCAGGCCATGCAGCAGCTTGACAGTATGCGTCTTTCCATTTAAACACTGCTTGGTGGGTTCCGATCAACCTAAGAATAGCCCTGCTGGATCAGACCATCCAGTCTGGTCCGCTATTCAGCCCGGTACCCCAAACATGCATGGCAGCAGCTGACCCCTTCTCTTGAGTATATTGATATTCAAACTGCAAAAAAGAGAATTTTAAAAGAATGTGATGGTGTGCCTTATCTCATAATAACCAGAGATACAGCTGTTCCCAAAGAATAATCATGCATGGTCTGAAAGACAGGTAACTACTCCCCAAATGCAGAGGTGGATTGGCCATTTATTTTACTCTGTCTCGGGGGGCCACCTGTCTCAGAGCCTCCCCCCCTCGCTGTGGTGCCGCTGGCAATGAGGAGCAGAGTGACACCTGCTGGCCCAGGCAGAGCAGAGAGTGAGGAGGAATCTGAAGAGCCTGGCTTTGCCTTGCTGCTCCAGACAAAGCGGGCCCGTGAGAAGGAATGTGGCAGCATCTTCTGTCGAGCCAGTTCTTTGGCCCTCCAACAGGGTATGGCAGAAGGAGGGGGCATGGTCCTTTTCCAGAGCAGTTTTGATCTCCCAGTCTACCCCTGTGTGCCTATAGGGTATCCATATCTTTTTATTGTTCTATTAGATTTTTATCCTGCCCTTTCTCCAAGAAGTACAGGGTTCTTCCCCTGTCCATGTTTAATCTTCACTACATTTAGGGTTGTCAACCTCTAGGTACTAGCTGGAGATCTCCTGCTATTACAACTGATCACCAGCCAATAGAGATCAGTTCACCTGGAGAAAATGGCCACTTTGGCAATTGGACTCTATGGCATTGAAGTCCCTCCCTTCCCCAAACCCCACCCTCCTCAGGCTCCGCCCCAAAAACCTCCTGCCGGTGGCAAAGAAAGACACGGCAGCCCTAACTACATTCTTGTGAGGTGGCTTGCGCAGTGGGTGTGGCTGGCCCAAGGTCACCCAGCAAGCTTTCATGGCTGAGTGTGCACTGGAACCTGCCCGCCCCATAGGCTCCTCTTTACTCTGGAGCAGCTGTAGTGGATTTTCTGGATGATGGTGGCGCTCCCACCAGCCTTAGAAGCACCTCGGGCAGACTGAAGAATGAATGGAGATGAGCCCAGAGAACTGATCTTCCTTGTTTTCCCAGCAGTTCCTATGGTTAGTCAGAAGGGGTTATCGCACTTTGTATTCCCAGCGATGTATTAAGAGTTTGAAAATGTTACAAAAAACATCGCTTTAAAAGCGTTTTTTGATACCACAGCTTATAAATGTTTGGAAAACGTCTTCACAGCTAAAGGGGCCAAACAAAGTGTGAACAGTATTTTTTATAACGTTTTCAAACTCTTAATACATCGCTGGGAATGCAAGTGCGGTAACCCCCAGTGTTTCTATCACCCATAGAAGCCACCGCTGCTTAGTTAGTCATACTTAGAGATGTAAACACACACAAAAAAATTCAAGGGGGAGAATGCCAATGGAAAAGTTGCAACCCCCCCCCCATGTTTTTAAGGTAAGGTTTTTACTCAATCAGAATGTATAGCATAAATTTATGTAAAATATTCTACACAATGATAAAACACCATTGAATAGTTCAGTATCCTCAGTAGGAGTAGGAGTTGATTTTTGTATGTCGACTTTCTCTACCACTTAAGGAAGAATCAAACTGGATTACAATCACCTTCCCTTCCCCTCCCCACAACAGACACCCTGTGAGGTAGGTGGGGTTGAGAGAGCTCTAAGAACTGTGACTAGCCCAAGGTCACCCAGCTGGGTTCATGTGGAGGAGGGGAGAAACCAACCCAGTTTACCAGATTAGTGACAGCTGCTTATGTGGAGGAGTGGGGAATCAAACCCAGTTCTCCAGATTAGAGTCCACCGCTCCAAACCACCACTCTTAACCAATACACCACGCTGGCTCTCTTAGAAAGGTTAGCATGATATCCAAATATGTTGCTTACACTATTAAGACTGTGTGAGAGTTTCTTTCCAAATAACACCTTTTCTTTTGCATAATTTTTTGTGCTTTTATTTTAAACGTTTATATTTTCTTACCTCCCAGATAGCAAAAAGTAAGATATATGTGCTAAGGTAGTATAGGCTGTAGCACTTTTCAGTTCTCTTTCTTATCACACTTTAAGGCATTTATACTTCACATTTCATAAATATGCAAAACGGTACAATTTTATGTAGTTTTATAAATTATGTATTTTATGACGTTACCAGTAAAATATGTGCAGGTTTGATAAGAAAGGAATATATTGCATATATTTCAGTTCCCCCCCCCCCCCCAAATTTCTGCCTCCACAAGGGAGTGGGAGTTTGTTTTCACTGGTTGCACAATTTCTAGAAATTTTATATCTCCAGAGACAATCAAATTACTAGGGTTGCCAACCTCCAGGTACTGAAATTCAAAATATGGCACAAGACAAATATTTCCAAAATAGGAAAATAACAATGCAATTCTTGCTATTAGAAGAATGTGTTGAGAACAAATAAGATACAAATACACTTCTGGAGCAACAATATGTGACAATGGGTCAAAATTGATCCCAAAATAAACACAAAATATAAGAATATACCGGCACAAAGGCTCAGTTCATATCAAATACGTTGTAAATTGAGTTCATAGATATTGCATCACATGGCAACGGAAACATGACGTGGTACAATGGAAATCCGGTATAATTCCATTTCGTATAAACTTTCTCAAGTCTTCAGTCTTTCCGTGCAAAATTCATTCAACGCTTAAAGGAGTGTATCTTTCCTATGTCTTTGGACGGCAATAGTAAGAAGCCCCTCTGCTCCCCAAACCCCGCCCTCCTCAGGCCCCGCCCCCAAAACCTCCCGCCGGTGGTGAAGAGGGACCTGGCAACCCTACTCTCTTAGCTTGCTGTACTGCTTCTCTATATAAAAGGAATGTTAGAGGAAATATTTTAACATATGGTCTTCTGCCCGTGGTCTGCCAGGGTGTAGCCCCTTCTGCCATGTCAACTGTTTATCCTACTCTGTTGCAACTGTAAATCAGGCTTGCTTGCATAGCCCCCACCCCCTGATAGTAGCAGTAAAATTTCTACTTCTTGGCCACAGCAGGAACTATATCTTTGCCCACGCCCATGAAATAGCTCCTACTACTAAACTCCTGAAAATGAACTTGGAAGAGACCAAGAAGTAGCTGCACATCCATATCTTTGCATCGTTAAAAAACACTAGATGGCCCAAAAGGTGCATGAGAGGTTTATCACACCAACAATTTACAGCATATTATCTTCGTGCTCGGGGTGTGTGTGTTTTGGATGTGTATTCTTCATTTCCGATCGCACCGTGCCTGTTAAGACTGCTCCCAAGACGGTTTATCGTCATATCGCAAGGAGGAGCGTGGGGGAGCACTGCGGCTTGTCTACGTCGCTGATGCTTCCCCGCCTCCCCTCCCCTTTTTTTTTCACGCATGCGCAATATCCTTGATCCGAAGGAGCACTGTACATCATTAAGAACTGCCTCATTTGCACGGCAGGGAAACCCTAATCACAACCTATGCAGGCATTCCCCCCCCAAAAAAACCCCAGAATGAGCCGTTCCTTGCACAGTGCTAATCACAGAGCTGCCATCTTTTCGGGTGTTGGTCCAACGATCTTGCATTTTTTCGTTGGGACGAGCACATAATTTTTTTTTTTTTTTTGAGAGCAGGGAGGCACGCTCAACCCCTGCAGCGGGAGAAAAGGAGGAACGGGTGGGGAGAAACTTTGTGCCGGCAGGAGAGCCCTGACTTGTTTGTGTGTGTGTGTGTGCGTGCGTGCGCGCACGGGCACTCTATCCCTCAGTCTCTCTCCCTTCCTTCTCCTGCTGCTTCCCCCTCCCCCATCTGCCGCTCGCAGCAATTTCGCTACTTTTCCAGCCCTCACCCTCCTCTGCATTCCTTCCCCCTCAAGCCCACAAACTGTTTACAAAATCCACTTCAAGGACATTCCATATGAGGGAAATGTTTGATTGGGACCCTTCATAAATAAAAATGATTGCTCTAATGTTCCAACATTCCCGTGTTCCTTTGTAAGACCACAAGCACTTGGGGGGGGGGGAATTAAGTAACAATAATGATTGGTGGATGCAAACGGGAGGGGAGGGGAAGGTGGGATGGGAGGAGAAAGGCTTTTCATTGGGTGTTACAAAAAGAGGGGAGGAGAACTGAATAGCGTATGTAACTGAACACACCCCTTGGATTGCCGGTTTTGAAACGACATAACGAAATACATCGTGGTATAGGCGTTTTGGGGAAAAAACAGATGTCTGGCGCTTCCAAAGCATTTCCAAGCCGAAATGGGAGGTCTGAGGTGCGATCTAATCTGGATAACACATTTTTTTAATATAGTATATACTGATTGTGTTAGGCCCCTGAATTGACCTTGGCAAAATCTAGGTAGGCAGGCAAGAGTTTGTTACAGTCTTTATTAATCTAGTTGTTGAAAATCCATTTGTACTAATAACTAGATTCTCCATGTTTCTGACCTTTGGGTATTAGAAGCAGGGGAGCATCCTCCTTGAGTTTCAGAAAGTGGTGTAAGGCAACATTCTTTTCATATACCTTTGTCTAAATGCATTCTAAGGGTAGTGATTTGGGGAGCAGTTTTCTCAACTGTTGGTTGATTGTAAAAATGACTGCCTTTTAAAAAAATTCTTGCTGTTGTACATGATTTTATGTTTTTATATATGGCTTGGTCTCTGCTTTTCAGAAAGGTGGGATATAAATATTTTAAGAAAATGTGGGGATTTTTTTTAAATAAAAAAGATTCATGTGGTTCTCCATTTGGGCTCATGGTGGCAGAAGTGAGCTGCTGAAACTTGATCTTTCAGATGTTAATAATGTTGCTTTTACCAACAGACCTTTCTCTATTTACATCTGTTTCTGGAAAAAAACCCGCCAAACTTTTTTTTTATGCTGCAGCATCAAAGTGCATATCTATGTGGGTGTTAAGAGACAGAAAAGCAAAGAATTCTGCACACTATATGTTACAGGAAGCTGGCACACACTTAATGGCTAAAGAGTACATGATAGAAAGTCCCTGATTTAAATCTCACCTCTGCCATGATCTCTCTATATCACCCAAGCTGAGCTGCTGTTTTTCAACCTCAGCACTCTCCTGTTTGCAATATAGTACTTATCTACTTTACAGGACTATTAAAGGATTAGGGGGAGAATGTATGTTAAACACTGTAAAAATGCTATATAATGAAGGCAAGCTGATTGAGTTTTTGTTAACTTGAGCTGAAATGCCTTTTGAGAGCAATCCAAAGAGGTCTGTTCAGAATCCTAATTTGGATTGCCTATATAGTGAACAACAGAAGAACAGATTTCAGGATGGTCCTAGTACCCAGCATGCATAAGCTAATTAGTTGGTTCTTTCAATAACATTTTTTGTGCTTGTGCATATTGGATTCCCACTCTAGCTCAGTGTCTTTCTGGTGCACCCAGTCTGGAAAACATGGAAGCTAGGAAGGTTGTGTTTTGTTGAATTACTGGAAAGTACCATAGGTTGCATTCAGATATACAGTTTAACTATGGTTAAATAAAAATGTGCACAACCCTGTCTTGGGCATGCCTTGCAGAAGAGTTGTTAGCTATGGAGCTGCTAGGACTGCCCAAGAAACTGTGTTAACCCTTTCCCACCAGGGCTGTGGAGAAACGTGGCTGGGGGCGGAAGTGGCGACAATGGAGGGGTTAAAGGGGGCAGGGCCAGAATGTGCTGAAGCAAGTTGTGCTGTTCAGATGACAGGCTGTTAGAATGTATCACTTACTGAGAAGTGAAGGTATCTTATTCAGCTAGTCATTGATTAAGCAGGACTCAACAACTTTACTTACTTTTAAAAAGCAAGTCTTTTTATTGATATACCTCCAGTAAAATATGTGCAAATGCAGACCATCAAGTCTTCAACACCTTTACAAAAGCTCTTGTCAAAGCACAATGTATGCACTACAATGCATGCAGTAAAAGCAAGCAAGTCTTACATACTATTCAGTTTCAAAATCCAACTTCTAAAATATAACAGTCAAATTATTCTGATTCAGTTCAAAGTATCTAATTCATAAAGTCTAGAGTAAAGTATTTAAGCCATACATACCAGTCAGCCTTTTCTGAGAGCCTTTTGGAAGGTTCTGATTCTCTAGCTGTACTGTGGCTGTATTTATACTGTTTCAAACTCATTAAGAGTGAAGAGAAATCTTTTATCCACACTTTCAGACAACATTTTTATCCATCAAGAGGAATACCTTTTATTCCCTCTATCAGATATCCTGAGCAGTGCAGTAATGCCATAGTTACACTGCTCAGCTCCCCATGACCATATATGGGCTTCCTTTCAGTCTATTTTGCTTAAAGTATAAACACTCATTTCTGAGTTTCATGATCACATTATATACTTAATTTTTATACCATTCTCTTCATTAGGGCAATACACATTAAATGAGACTACTTAGAAATCTGTAGCACAATATTTAACTGTATTTCTCATAAAACACAATTATTGCTTACATTGTCACTTTGTGACCATCTGGTCAGTTGAGCAAGGTTACAGAAAGCAAGAAAGCAAGAAAGCATATTACTCATATCCTTGATAGGACTGCAGGAATCTTTAATGCCTTTAAGTTATAAAAAGCAAAGCTATTAATGCACTCTCAGTACATTAAGATATCTTCAATAGACCTTGAGGAGGGCAAAACTGTTCTGCCTTTGAGATTCAGCTGACAGCGATTTTAGTTACATCTTCCTGACAGATAATGAAAGGTGCTCTGCTCTTCTCTCTTCAAGGACAAAACCAGAGTAAATTAGTTAGTTAGTTCTTGAAAGAGCTGGCCTTGAGAGAATTCTGTCAGCCTGTTCTAAGGACATTTGCATTACACAGGCTTTTCATTACACAAACCTCTGCAGCTTATGGCTCAGTTTGCATGATGTGTTCAGGCTCTACAGGGAATTAATTCTGCACATGTACACAAAATACCATAATTATGTCAGAGACCGTGACGGGGGGGGGGGGAGTCTTAGCCAGTGTGTCCTCATTTCATCCCTGCAGGCGGAGGTAGCAGCAGCCGGCTGTAGAATCCGGCCCCGACCATGCGGAGCAGGAGCAACTCCAGCATGTGGCTGGACGGCTATGCCCGGCTGGTGCAACGGACCATCCTGTGCCACCAGGTGGACGTGTACACCACCGGTTGGATGCCTGCCTGCCCGCACAGGGGTGTTCATCTGGGTCAGCTGCCTGCTTGGGGCTTGGTCGGCTAATTTTTAAGTTGATAATTTTGTATGGCCCGCGAATGATGTTATAAATATCCAAATGGCCCTTGGCGGAAAAAAGCTTCCCCACCCCTGCTGTAAGAGTATAAACATAGTACCAGTAAAGCCTTTTGGTCTCAGTGCTTTAGCTGGTGCTTCCATGGCTTACTATGACAGATCTACTTTGTTCTGCTTCTCCCTTTCCTTTTGATTGCTGAGGCAGACTATATTCATACTGATGCCTCAGGGTAGGCCCCTGCTAACCATACTACCTTGACAATGTTCCTGTGTTGGAATCTGAGGATGAGTATATTAATGAGTGTGAGATCTTCAGGTTCTGTGGCAATCAGGTTCTGCTTAAATAATGTGGGGTTATGTTAGACAGTCTTTGAAGCATTCATTGGGCTGTTAGATTTTATATTCCAGTTTGTACTACTGGGTCCTCAAAGCAACTTACAACATTTAGAAAAAATGACCCCCCCCCCCAGCCTTCCTAAAATATTATTCACCATTCTCTATCTTAGATAGAATTCTGTCGGAGGTTGCAGAATGGCAGTTACTGTGTGATGGGCTTTCTATCCCTTTTCTCCCAGCTTCAGAGATATCTTGGGAATCAAGCAGGGATGAGCCGAGTGTTCTGCCTAAAATTAATTTCTTTGGTGAGAACTGGTGTTATATAGCAGGTAGAGAGTTGGGTCTAGAAATGTGAGAGTAATCCCACAATCATAGGGCTTCCTGTTCTTTTTACTTAATCGTATCTAGGATTCCCAACAGGTCTGGAGAAAAATGTTCTGTCCCTTCAATCATTACCACATTCAGCTGCCCTAACACAAAAAAGCATCTATGAAAAGGTGAGGACATTTCCCCCCAGGCCTGCTGGCAACCCTAATCTTAGCTTTCGGTGTTTCATGATACACTGGGACTAGGGTTGCCAACTTCCAGCTAGTAATCTAACCAAATTGCATAAGATTCTGCAAATAGCAAGGCTACAAAAAGTAGGCTGCACCAAGGCTCAAAATACAAAAATTCTATGATACAAAACAACTACTACACCATACAAGAATGTGATATACATATACAAAGACAATATCATACAAATCTAATATACATAAAAACCAACAGTGCACACACAGTTCTATGCGAAAGTCAACAGATCCACTTTCCAGCAACAAGCAACAACGCTAAAATGCAGAGATGCCTCCGTAAGAAAACCATACCACAGTCCCGAGAGCCGTGCATGGAACTGGACTCGACAAGACGCGAATCCTGGATAACTGCGCATTTTGTTATCTTCTTCAGCTTGTCATTGTAATATTAAAAAAGGGTGGGGGAGGGTCTTCCCATTCTTTTCTATATTGGGTAACTCCCCAACTCTTTCCTATCAGCCGGTTATGGGGGACTAAGAGTTGTGTGGGACCTTATTCTTATGCTATCAGCAGTAAACAGTTTGTGAGAAGGCTGGCCGGGGCTAGGAGTTGGGCCGAAAGGAAGCAAATGGGTTACTCTTTGCTTTCCTGCAGCCTGAAGCATAAAGAGACAAGACAATTGCACTTGGGTGGGTCATAGCCTGTGAGATTGGTTCCCCCCCCCCCCCCGCGACAGCATCCTTTTGGTTGTGAGAGGGAATACCTTGCAATCTGAAGGTGGGGGAGGAATTTCTTCCTGCTGTCAAGTCACATCTGAGAGCCAGCGTGGTGTAGTGGTTAAGAGCGGTGGTTTGGAGTGGTGGGCTCTGATCTGGAGAACCGGGTTTGATTCCCCACTCCTCCATATGAGTGGCAGAGGCTGATCTGGTGAACTGGATTTCTTTCCCTGCTCTTACACATGAAGCCAGCTGGGTGACCTTGGGCTAGTCACACTCAGCCCTACCTACCTCACAGGGTGTATGTTGCGGGGAGGGGAAAGGAAGGTTATTGTAAGCCGGTTTGACTCTTCCTTAAGTGGTATAAAAAGTCGGCATATAAAAACCAACTCTTCTTCTTCTGGCGACCCCTGGTGGGGTTTTCAAGGCAAGAGACATTCAGAAGTGGTTTGCCATTGCCTGCCTCCGCATCACAACCCTGGTATTCCTTGGAGGTCTCCCATCCACATACCAGCCAGGGTCGGCCCTGCTTAGCTTCCAAGATCTGATGAGATCAGGCCAGTCTGGGGCTATCCAGGTCAGGGATGGGGGAGGAACTGGCCTCTGAAAATGTCTGTCCTCAAAGAAGCCGTGTCTCCCTCCCCCCCAGTACTTGGTTACAAGGGAGCTTTCCCTCTTGTAGCCTGAAGAATCTGGAGTGGGGATTGAGCTCAGACAATGCACTTTATTTGTTTAGAAAATGTATGTACTGCCTCTCCAGAGACCTGTTTGAGGCAGCTCATGAAATGAAAAGGCTATCATAAAGCACTCATTAAATTATCGGTATTAAAACACCATTAAGCAATGTAAAATAATATCCATTAAACAGTCATTAGACTAGAAATAGACCCCTGAAACAGTTTAAAATGGAATCCCTCCGTTAAATGCTTAAGTAAAGAGAAATATGTTGGCCTGACATCTAAAAGATAGTAAAGCAGGAACCAGGCAAGCCCCAAGGCCTTCCAAAGTGAGATGCCACCACTGAAAATGCCCTGTCTTTGGTTGCTACCCATGTCATCACTTCATGTGGTGCCCAGAGAGGAAGGCTTGGGAAGAGAATATTAACTGGTGAGCTGGACTGTACAGGATGAGACAGTTTTTCAAGTACTATCACCCCAAGCTGTTTATGGCCTTAAAGTTAAGAAGCAGCACCTGAATTGTGTCCAGAAACGGCTGGGCATCCAATGAGGATCTTTCAGTATGTGAATGATATCACTGTATCCATTGCCCAGAACTAACATACCTGCTATATGTTGGACAACCAACTAAAGTTTCCAAACATTTTTCAAAAGGCCGTCCCAGTGATTTAACCTGAGAGGTGGATCCCTGTGGCCAGATCATGCTTTCTGAGGAGGAGCTACAGCTGGCTGTCGGCCAAAGCTAATAAAAGGTGCTGCATGTTACAGAGGAAATCTGCGCCTTCAACTTTAGGCTGGGATCCAGGAGCATCTCTAAACTGTGAATCTACTGTTTCAGGAGGAATGCAATCCCCTCCAAGACAGGCTGACTCCTTGGTCTTTGAGCAATCATATACAACTTCAAATAATAAACATGCCTAGATCATTGTCATACTGCAGGGATGGGGAACCTTTTTCCTGCCAAGGGCTATTTGCACATTTATGACATCATTCAGGGGCCATACCAGGTGTAGATCTCCCGGTGTGGGGGGAAGAGGCTAGGGTTGCCAGGTCTCCAGCCACCACCTGGAGGTTTGCAACCCCAGGGGAGGCCACACAGAGAAGGCCTGCAGGGTGCCCCCCCTCCCCCCTCCCAGGCGGAAGGGCAGCCAGCAGTGCGCTTGAGCAAACGAGGTGCCAGGGGGGCACAGCCCACAGTCGATCAGCAAGGGAGGAAGGGAGAGAAAGGGAGAAAGAAATGGAGAGAGAGGGAGAAAGAAAGAAAAGGACGAAGGGAGACAAAGAAAAGGACGGAGGGAGACAAAGAAAGACAGAAAAAGAGGGAGAGAAAGGAGAAAGAGTGACAGAAAAAGAGGAAGAAAAGAGAGAAAAGCCTTCCCCCCCACATACACTCCCCCACTGGCCCCGTGCAACCGGGCCCCAGCCTCCTCTGCCCACACACACACCCGGCGGCGCACAGAGCCCCGCGCGACCGGGCCCCAGTCTCCATGCCGTTTCCTCCCCAGAGTCCACAAAAGCCCCCCCTGAAGCCCAATTGGCTCCTGCATGCATGCTCTGCCGCCGGGAGCCGCCAGCCTCTTTCCCCCTCCCTCTCGCTGCTCAACAGCCGACAGTCGGCGAGAGGAGGTCCAAAGGGCGCCGCAGCACCACTGTAAGCTGTGGCGCCAGGAACACCCTCTGGGAGGGCCGCATACGGCCCCCGGGCCTGAGGTTCCCCACCCCTGTCAAACTGGATTTGACAACCAGGTGGTTGATGTTCTAACTGGACTTCTGCCCTACAAACAAAAGTCTTGCTCTTTTTTAAAACCTTACATAGATTGCTGAAGTTTTAGAGATGGTCAGAGCTTAAAAATAGTACAAAAAATGATAGATGGTGTCCAGGAAAGACCAACCCAGGCTTAAACAGAGTCCTCTTCATATGTCGCTCAGGCATCTATGGAAATTCCTTTCACAACTATTCTGGGTAGTGCTTTTTCTTAAATTACTAATATAGTGTAATTTGCAGCCAAGTGGTATAATGTCTAAAATGTTGGATTTAGATTGGGGAGACCTGGGTTCATATTCCTAAACAGCCATGAAGTTCACTGGATGACCTTGGGCCAATCAATATATTTTCCCTTAATTTATTTTAGGATTGTTGTAGAGATAGAGTTGGATAACCCCATGAATACTGTAGTGAGCTCCTTTAAGTGTACTAGAGATGTATTCATGGCTACTTTTCTGGGATCCAAATAAGTCCATCATCCTCCCAAACAGTCACTGAATAAAGCACCTCTTGCCTTCTTGAAAAAAGAGAAGATTTGAGAAGGATAGGTTCTCAAGATATATCATCAAGGTCAGGCTCAGAGCGTAGCCCCCATCTCACAAATATTTTACATGAGTGCTGGCTAGAGGGCAGTTGTGTGCAACTCTGTACCGCTTGGTGATAAGAGAGCACACTGGCCTTCATCTATGGGATTTTCTTTTTGTAAAGAGGGTTTACTAACAGCTTAAAAGTCTTTATTCATAGAATATCTAAATTCCCTTCTGTAAGTGAGCAATTTGCGAGTGTCGGTATCACAGGAGGATTATTTAAAGCAACCTGCAGACCAGTGTAGGGATGTGGTGTGATAGTCTGCTAGATTCAGGGGACTTCTCTTCATATTCAGAAAGAAGGAGACTTATTCCCATGCTTTTGTTTCTTGTTATTGCGGAATTTGGTACCTTTGACAGTTCTCTTGTCCTTCTTTCTCAAGGAGAATGAAAGTGTTGTGAGATTGTGAGATCACTGAATGGCCAACTGATGAGTAGTCTGGGAGTTTAATGAAAGATACTAAATTTTATTTCTTTATTTACTTCATTTATAGTCTGCCTTTTTTTTGATGAGACTCAGTGCAGAGTACAGGTAAAAATGATGCAGTTAAGAACAGTACAATATAGTATTTTTTAAGACTTAAATGATATTACTCATTTAACCTACAGGTTTTGAGTAGTGCCACAACAGGATCTGCGTAAACCAGGCTAAAAACAAAAAAACTTTAAATCATTTTCTACTCGCTATAACGTATGGAGAAAAAATTCTCAACAGCCAAAGTAACCTCCGAATCCACCCCAATGAAGAGTCTCCCTAATTACAATATAGTATTAATAATCCTTGATGACTGTAGTTATTTTCCTGAGACCTGGGAATCTCCCTCCAGTGTTTGGGGTGTAATGCCCGTCACTGTTTGGGAGGAGGAAAGCCTTCAGAGGAGGGGAAGAGAAACAGTTTAATGCCAGTTTTGCAGTTTGAATGGAGAAGAGGATCAGTCAGAAAGTAGGGGAGACAGGGAGCTGTGAGTTGGCAGAAAGTGATGAACTTTGACATGTCTGTCTCTTTCTCTCTGAACCTGATGCAGGTTTTGTGAATTGTAAGAGTTCCCTCTTTCTTCCAATATACGATCTTTGTTTACTATTAAATAAAACAAAGGCACTGTAAGTCTCTAATGCTCTTTCATTCAAAGAAAACTAGGCCCCATCACATTTCCCCTGAACCTCTCACCTCAGGGAAGTGGAGGCAGTGGGTAATATTACCTTGAAATTGCTTTAGCCATTCCCCTGCTGCCCATAAGTACATTTTATGGAGAACTGTTTTATCTAAGGAATGATCCTGTCTTCAAACAATTTGAAGTTTAACAGGATTGTCTGTTCTGCTTCAGAAATGAAAACTTAAAAAAAAATCTAAGTATGCAATCTTAAACAGTACCTGATGGAAGAAAAACTGTTGACGTGTGAACTTGGGTAAAACTGAACTGAGGTTTGAAGAAAAGTGGCAATTCTTTGAAGGCTTTGCTTCGGCTATGATCCCTCATTACTGGAATAATCTCTTTTCAGATTGTTAATTTGCAATTCTGGGGATTATTTGGTCTCCTCTGGACAACTATATTGAAATCTCATTGGCTGCAGAACTGGTTGTATGTATGAATGGCCAGAAAATTGGTTTCCCTGTTAGTGGACAGGCAATTGCACCCTATGGATTTTAATGATTATCATTCCTGTTTTGAAATTAAACCATAAAGCATGGAAGCACTCTAGGGTTTCTTGGCAATTTACATCTAAAGAAGTAGCCTATGAAGTCATTTTAAGTCTAAGGTGCCTTGGGACTTTTTTGTCATTTCTGTTTGTTTGCTTGTGCTATAAGTACCTCTGCATACGCGTAATTGGATGGAATCTGCAAGCCACAAGAACATCATTTATGCAAGGACATTATTTAATCTGCATTCGTAAATGATCTCCATTTGATTGAGCATGGGACTAGACAGCAGAAGTGGGGTTGTTGGGGAAATGGCAGGCCTGTTAGCCGCCTTGGTAGCCCTGAAAGTCTGGATATGAATTCGGTGAACAAACAACATTGGCTTTTGCTGGTAACAAGCAGGGAAACAGGGAAGGTAAGTGTGATGATGTTGCATCAGGCAATGAGTTACATTATAGACAGTACACAGAAGAGTAGGAGAAATGGGTGTAAGAGTGTTGTTTCTGGCATCAGATCTATCTGCCATGATGTGCCCCCTTGCACTGGAAATAAGAAGCTTGGAAGGGTTGCACCAGTGTCTGATTTCTGTCCCTTTATCAATCTGTGGCCTATTATGTAGAGACATGATTTTGAATGGCAATGCTTGTTCTGTTGAACCTTTCAACCTTCAGGGAAACTTTCCGATGATGAAGAATGTATGATAAGCAAACTTTCCATCCCCTTATAGAGATCACAAGGTGTTTGACTGCAGTCCCATCAGGGGGTCCTGGGGGAAAGGATGGAAGTGATCACCTCCTTTCTGAGCCCAGACACAAGCTAGTAATAACAATTAGTTGTCTTTCTGCAAAGCTCCTGCTTGCAGTATTTGGCCAAAATGCTGCCTTATATAGCAGAAAAACGGGTTTGGAATATAGTGGTGGCAGGTTAGGCTGCTTTGAAGTCCTCTGGCTCAAAGCCCTGCATGTCTGGCCACAAATCCCATGGCTGAGTTAGACTGGATTGCCTTTCCTGGTAGTAGTGATATGAGAGATGTTTCTGCCGAACTGTTCCATAGGGGTGGTATAAAAATTACAGAGTCAAATTAATAGTTTATTTTGTCTGATTCCCTCAAGCTTTACTCCTTGGTGAATACTTTAACCTTTTCACATATGTGAATTGACAAATTGGCAGAGCGGATGTTTATGTACACAGAAAAGTCTGGTGGATTTTTTTGGTTGGGTTGGGTCTTCATATATGTGGATGTCATTCTTGCTAGTACTGTGTGATCTAAGCAAAGAGCCTCTTTCTTCATCTATAAATGGAGGTGCCTTTATGATCAATGTTATTTTACTTTTGAACGTTGGTTCTTGAAAATTGAAAAGCAATAACAGCAGAGTTTTTTTTTAAAACTTGCATTTATCTTAAATGCGTGTTATCTTTAAATAGATCAAATATCTCCTTTTTCTTTTCAGTTAGTCAAACCATCAAGCACTTTCTTGTATTATTCTCCTATGTTTTGTACTTTACATTGCATTGTTGGTATATTTCAAATTCTTGAGGACCAAATTCAAGGCAGCTCATACAACAGAGGGACTAAAGTCCACTTTATCTCTAGGTCAGATGCAGCATGTGGGAGATAAAGTCCACTTTATTTCTAGGCCTCTGGTTTAGTATATTAGATTTCACATAGCACATAGTATTGAGATGACAGTTCTGCTTACTTGGCAGATTGGGGAAATGGTGAGTTAGGCTGGAAATAAGAAGCTTGCAACTGGAGATCAGTTGTAATAGCAGGAGATCTCCAGCTAGTACCTGGAGGTTGGCAACACTAATTTTAAAAGGGGAACTATTGTAAAGGGAAGCCACATTGGGACATCTTCTCTATAGGGTTGCCAACCTCTAGGTGAGAGCTCTCAGAATTACAACTGATCTCCAGACAACAGAGATCAGTTCCCTAGAGAAAATGGTCTCTTTTGGAAGGTAGGGTCTATGTAATAATATCCTGCTGAGGGCCCTCCATTCCCCAAACCACACCCTTCCCAGGCTCCATCCCCAAATCTCCTGGAATTTTCCAGCCTAGAATTGGCAATCCTACTTCTGCAGCTCTACCCACATTGCAGTGAATTATCTCTGTATCATGAAGTGCTGACAGAACCATGGAGCACAGGGAAATGCTGCCCACTTTCAGATCTGCCCACAGAGAAGTGTAATAAACTCATATTTCAGTGTGTGTGTGGGGGGAGCAGGGTTTCTGCCAGTGGGAGGAAGAAAATGTCTCTTTCCAGTGTGGGTGAGGGCACAGCTGAGGTCCAGTAATGGATGTACCTCTTGTGGAGGGAGGGACAGGGCTCCCTCTGGTCAACCGTTTATGCGTTTTCACATGTGGGGGGAACAAGCTATTTTAAAAAACACTATAGTCTAAATGATATGGCTAGTTCGCTCAAGGGTGGCTATTCAGAGACACTTGCCTCTGTGTCGCTGGTTGGAGCAGAGTGTGATGTAGTGGTTAGAGTGTTGGACTAGGATCAAAGAGACCCAGGTTCAAATCTCTACTCTGCCATGGAGGCTTGTTGGGTGACCTTGGTCCAGTCACACACTCCCAGCCTCACCTACCTCACAAGGGTTATTATAAGCATAAATAGAGGAGGGGAGAATGATGTAAGCTGCTTTGGCAGGGTATAAATGTAGGGAATGAATGAATGAATGAATAAACTCTCCCCCAAACTGTTTTATGATTCTAGGTGGCTATTTCAGGATTGCCAATACCATTTGGAGATTTCCAGAGCCTCAAATCAAAGACACAAGTTAATAAAAGCAGTTTGTTCTCCCATCCCTTGTTTTTACAGAGACAAAATTGGAAATTGAATCAGAATGCAGTGGGAGTGTGGAATCTAATACACCCAATAACATCACCTATTTTTGAGTGGGTATTGTTGGATCTGTATGTTGGCTTGTACTGTATGAAGCCTGGACACTTGGAAGGAGCAGACTAGCTTTATTGGTTATAGGGTGCATCTGGGACCAGTAACATCTGGGTGACCAGTTTGATTTGAACTTTATTATACTCTTGTTAATTTGTCAGTCTCCCAAAGAGGATTTTCCTTGGGTTTATGGTGCAAAGGAGCCCTGTGGTACAGAGTGGTAAGCTGCGGTACTGCAGTCAAAACTCTGCTCACAACCTGATACCAAGGGAAGTCACTTTCAGGTAGCTGGCTCAAGGTTGACTCAGCCTTCCATCCTTCCGAGGTCGGTAAAATGAGTACCCATCTTGCTGGGAGTAAAGGGAAGATGACTGGGGAAGGCAATGGCAAACCACCTCGTAAACATAGTCTGCTTAGTAAATGGTGTGATGTGGTGTCACCCTATGGGTCAGTAATGACCCAGTGCTTGCAAAGGGGACTACTTTTGTTTTTTATGACGCAAAACACAGTGTGACACATTCTCTAAACAGAAGTCTGCCCAAATGCACTGGGTTATAAAGATCAGGTCTTCCCACCTATTTTAACTTTACTGTTGCTACCTCAGTATTTCTAATTCCGTTTTTAGTGCTGATATGAAAGGATGAAGGATTCATCATGCTCTGTGTTGTGACCACATTTAGTGGGTAAATCTTGTCTCTTGAGATGTAACATTTTCCACAGGGCTGCCGAGAGCTACCATGGGCCCCCAGACAAAGATTCCATCTGCCCCCCCATATGACCCCTGACTCAAACAAAATATCATAATAAAACAAATCACATGGCTTTCTGATTCCATTAATAGAACAATTATTGTTCATTAACAAATAGATTTTGTTCATGATTAGTGTTGTGCATATTGCAATAGTATGTGGTGCAAAAAAATGAACAAGCAAAATCAGAAAGACTCCCCAGTCAAGAGACCTAGCCTGAATAATGAAGAGCACAATAAGTGAAATACAGATGAGACACAAATTACCTGGGAATAATCCCCATTGAATGGAGTGAGAAATCAATCTCTCTCAAAAAGTATTCAGCTGCCAAAAAAAAAAACACCTTTAAAATATTTCTGCTCACACCAAACAAAAAAGTAAGCTCACAACAACATAAATGTGCTTAACTGGGAAGGAAAACTGGGAAGATGTGGGACTCAGTTGTATCCTCCACAGAGAGGAAGCATGTTAGCTGAGTCCCCAGATGGCAGAAATTCCTTTTTGGTTTTGCCACAACAGACTAACATGGCTACCCCTACAGAATCTCTCTCAGCTGTCAACGTTCAACTGCTCACTCAGTTTGTGCCAAGATTTCATTAGGACTTCGCCCAAGAGTTTGTTTTCAACACAAATTGAGTGATGGAAGAAAAGTACTTGTGGGCATGCAAAAAATGCTTTTCCCCACAGTACTGGAAAACTGCAGTTTCCTTTCTTTCTGTACGCTTTAATAATTCAATAGCATACTCAAAGATGCAGAAGAAGCGGTGGGATCACTGAATTACATTTTTAAATACCACTGTAAAAATGAAGGTAAGGTAACTACATGCACTGTCGCTTTAATAAGAATAAAATAAGAGGTTTGCTGGATGAAATCAAATATCTGTCCAGTCCAATATCTGATTCCCCATACTGACCAGTCAGATGCTTCCGGTAATCCTGCCAGCGGGGAATAAAGGCAACAGCCACTCTCTCATGGTTGTCCCCAACAACTGGCATTCAGATGTATAGTGCCTCTGAACATAGAGGTTCTGTTTAGCCATCACAGCTAATGACCACTGATGGCTCTGTCCACCTGCATGCATCTGTCTAATCCCCTTTTAAAGTTTTCTGAACAAGTGGATATAACCTCTTATAGTAGTTTATTCAGTAAATTAATTATTTAGCATATGATGTAGTACTTCCTTACTGACATACCTTTTAAAAACATTAAGTTGTTTGTCATATAACATGAAGCTTAATGCCTGCAGTAGTGAAGTTGCATTTACAAAAGGCCAAGTATCAGATGTATCACCAATACACAATAATAAAAAACAATTGCTTGAATAGTGTTTAAAATGTAATTAAATTGCTTCTAATTATTTGGGAGGGGGAGTAGTTCTATCTAGTAATATCAGACTTCATATATGCTTATCTAAGTCTAAAACAAGATCTATTAAAAACCACACACACAAATTATAGTCACATTTTAAGCTACAGTATTGCTTGTTTGTGTTGTTTAATGCAGAATGGTATTTGCTATTCCACATTTGTAACCACTAATACAGATGAGTACAGATCACCATACAAGTAAAGGGTAGAAGGAGAGAAAAATAATCCTTTTGCTACTTTGATAGATCCTTGGGAAAATATTAACTTGAATGTTCATAACAACAACAGAGGTTTGCTGTCCATAATTTTTTTCTGTTCATAATCTAAACAGAGGCATGTTTTAAGCATGCTTTAAACATGTTTTAACTTTCTAGCCACAATAAGGATGAGAAGGTAACTTGAAAATAAGGGCGAGGGGTCTTGCCTTGCTCCACTGCTGGCTTGGTTTATTGATATGCTTAGCAGCATCTTGGGATAGGCAGGCATTTGCCTCAGCCTCACTGTTAGGGTTGCCAGGTCCCTCTTCACCACCAGTGGGAGATTTTTGGGGCAGAGCCTGAGGAGGGTGGGGTTTGGGGAGGGGAGGGACTTCAATGCCACAGATTCAAATTGCCAAAGCAGCCATCTTCTCCAGGTGAACTGATCTCTATCGGCTGGAGATCAGTTGTAATAGCAGTAGGTCTCCAGCTAGTACCTGGCAACCCTACTCACTATAGTCAAGTAACTAGCCTCTGATGGCTTCCACGTGGATTATCTTCCTTGGCTTCAATGCTGTTGGGTTGCAGGTTTTTTTCTGCTTCTCCACAGCACTGTTGTGCATTAGAGTTGCCAGTCGCCAGGTGGTGACTGTAGATCTCCCAATATTACAACTGGTCTCCAGGTTACAGAGATCGGTTCCCCTGGAGAAAATGGCTGCTTTGGAAGGTAGACTGTATGGCATTATATGCTGCTGAAGTCCCTTCCCCTCCCCAAATCCCGCTCTCCCCAGGCTCCACCCCCCAAATATCCAGGAATTTCCCAACTCAGAGCCGGCAACCCTATCAGGTGCATTTGTGTACCTCCCAAGGGTTTTCTGGCTTTTCTCCAGTCTTTCTAAAATTTGCTTTGCACCAAAGTTTGGGGAAAGATCACACTAAAGCTGCTGGATGGCTGCTATGTGTATACGACAACTCAGATCTTCCCCACCCACATGGCAGCCATTTCCCCTGAGATTGTCCTTGCGGTGGCCGTTTCCTCCCCCCACCACAGGAGGCTTTACATTTTAAAAAAGTGGCACTAGAATGTCATCTTGCAGATACAATGTTAGAGCAAATACGTGTAACAGGTTCTCTGAATTCCCAGCTTTCATAAAAAAGGTAAGACTCTAGCCTCTTCTGTTGCAGAGAAATAAGGGGAAAGACATATCTTTACAATGGAAAAGACTAGATACTTACTGGTACTTTAAAAAAATGAAAGCTGGGAATTCAGAGTACCAGATACACATGGATAACTGGAATTAGAATCAGAGTTGGAAGGGATCGCCAGGGTCATCTAGTCCAACCCCCTGCAAAATGCAGGAAATTCACAACTACCTCCCCCCCACCCCCAGTGACCCCTGCTCCATGCCCAGAAGATGGCAAAAAAACAAAACCCTCTGGTATCCCTGGCCAATCTGGCCTGGAAGTAATTGCTTCCTGATCCCAAAGTGGCAATAGACATTACCCTGGGTATGTAAGAAGGGACCACAAGAGCTAAGCACTGATGCAGCCCTTTCTGCCCTCCCTTTCAAGGTCTGCCATAGTTCACAGAATCAGCATTTGTCAGATGGCCATCTACCCTTTGCTTAAACACCTCCAAAGAAGGAGAGCCCATCACCTCCCGAGGAAGCCTGTTCCACTGAAGAAACCGCTCTGTCAGAAAGTTCTTCCTAATGTTTAGCCGAAAACTCTTTTGATTTAATTTCAAACCGTTGGTTCTGGTCCGACCTTCTGGGGCAACAGAAAACAACTCAGCATCATTACATTTTGTCCCCCCGTTCCCTCCTCTCAGCCGCCCTGCCTACAGGACTGATCATTTGCCTGGCTTTGATATCTTTAGGAAAGTTTCAGAAGTTTCTGATCCATATTTCTAGGTTTCTGGTGATCAATTTACTGTGCCTGTCAGTGGGGAAAATGAAAAAGAACTTATTCGCAGCATGCATCTGAAATGGCACTGGTAGTCTGGGTGGCAGCCCTGAGAATTTCAAGGGGTTGTTTTAATATTCAGCCAGCACAGTCCTAAAAAGCCTGTCTGCATACATCTTTTAAAAATGTCACAGCGTGGTCTTTGGATAGCAGGTAGAGCCGCCAGGCCTTTGAATTGGCTGCTGCTGCTTCTGCTCACTTGTTGCTTCTCTCATAATAGACAGAGAGTTGGCACTGATTCTAATTGGGGTCTGCATTATGATTGGCATTGTTTGAGTAACAAATTGATTCTCGGCTATAGAAATCAATGGAGCCTTCCACTGGAAGGATGTCTGTAGCTGTACAGGCGTTATTGAGAGATATTTATTCTCTCAATGTTCACATGTGGATGTTAAATTTGTCAGATATCAGAATCTGACACTAAAGGTTAGGTCTGGCTCATTTGTCCAGACAGAGTGTATTTTCAGGCTTCGGATTCAGAGGCAAGAGGTCTGACCGTGTATTAGACCTTGATAGAATCGTAGCATCTTCGTTACAGAAAAACAAGATTAAAAAGAACCCCCTACAATGCAGGTAAAACCTGAAGTAGTAGCCTCTAGTATGTACCTTCATAGAGTTGGAAGGGACCACCAGGGTCATCTAGTCCAACCCCCTGCACAATGCAGGAAATTCACAACTACCTCCCCCCCACACCCCCAGTGACCCCTATTCCATGCCCAGAAGATGGCCAAGATGCCCTCCCTCTCATGATCTGCCTAAGGTCATAGAATCAGCATAGCTGACAGATGGCCATCTAACCTCTGCTTAAAAACCTCCAGGGAAGGAGAGCTTACCACCTCCCGAGGAAGCCTGTTCCACTGAGGAACCGCTCTGTTAGAAAGTTCTTCCTAATGTTTAGATGGAAACTCTTTTTGTCTAATTTCAACTTTGTACCTATGCACCTAATACAACCACTAGGTATGTGGGGTAACTGTAGCCTACTTCTCGGGTAATCTCGGTGACAGATGTCAAATCCTCCAGGGCTCATAATCTTCTGAGTAAATGCTATAGAAATGGGTTCGAAGCAAGTATTTTGATCATTTGATGGAAGTGAGGCACCAAGGCTCTGGCCTCTATGGTGGTTATGCTTCCTGATTCTGCACATTGCAAAGGATTAAGATATAGGGAGACTTCTCAGTTACACAGGATACCCACTGGCTTATTGGGTCTCACTGTAGCCCATATGAACTGAGAACACAAGCCGTATTCTTCTTTGGTTGTGCATGAATGTTGGTAATGGTGGTCAAGTCTGTTTAGAAAATGTTTGTCATTACTGATGCTTTCACTGAGGAACTCCTGACAAACCAACTACAAACTCCAGAGTTCCTCAGTTTGAAAACCACACTTAAGTCTTAAATTTGCTGTAACATCACATGAATTACAGAGTTGCTACTATTGTTCCAATATTTTAAATATTGCATTGTGGGGATTTGCAGCCTTCTAATGCTAGCCCTTATTTTTTCCATAGGTGGACCCAGAGAAATGCCGCTACCTGGTGGGTACGATCCTGAGTGAAGGAGAAGAGAAACCACCGGAGCAAGCGGTCCGCATGTTCCAGAAATACGGTTTCAAGATTTTCCGCTTCCCATCCCCTAGCCATGTAGTCATGGCAACCTTCCCCTACACTACTCCACTGTCCATCCATTTGGCAGTGAACCGTGTCCACCCGAGCCTTGATACTTACATCAAGGTGAGTGTCTTGAGTTTACAACTGTCTCCTGCTAAGTTATATGATAATGCATAACATAGTTTCATCAAGTTGGGGGCCCATTAGAAAACGTAATGTTGGTGTGGGGGGTGAATGATGGGGACCCCCCAAAAACTCCTGCTATCTTGCCTCCAGAATGCTACGGTTTCTGAAGGGCTTGAGCAGGCCTCCCCCCACCCCACCCCCCTTTAACTGGCTGTCAATATTCTTAGGGCAGTGAGCATGGTTTGTCTTAACTAGCCTGTTATTGTAGTGGAAATCTTTTGTGTGTGTGTGTGTTAATTTTGCTGTTTACTTAGAGAATCTCAGTAGTAGGAGGAAACCCTGCCTTTCTTTGAGTAAGCCCCTTATCTGTGAATAATCCTTATTTTTGTTGACCAAATTATCTTTCTCTTTTGAGCAGAATTGGGCTGCCACATATATATGAAATGTGATAATGTGACACTTAGTACTGTAGGGTCTGCAGCTGGATGGAAAATACGAGAAGCCCAACTCACTCACATTGCTGAGGCACTGGGAGCACTCCCTTGCAAACATTTTTGTTTGCTCGCGTACATAGTTATTTATAAGACACACGCTGTTGGCAATAATTGCAGCCACATGGAAAGCTATGAAATATGGCGTCATCCTGCTTTGTGCTGTTTCGGAGGATTAGCGCTCAGGTATTACCATCTCGCTCCATGATCTGCACTAGAACTTTCAAAGTGCTGCTGAAATCAGTGATCATATCTACTCTACTGGCGCCTTGAAAGGCCCAGTCTTTCCAGGTGACTGGTGAGGCACAAATGTTAGATATCAGCAGAAAATTTGGAGAAACCTTCTGGAGAAAGCTGTTGTCCTGCACTTGGCACCTCGGTGTTCTCCTGAAAAAATCTACTCTGTGGTGCAGATAACAGGGGAATCTCCTGGGTTCAAGGATCAGCAGGGTGTAGCTGCAACATTTTGAACACCACCTTCCTTTTGATTTAACTGTGGGTAAACGTATAAGCCTTGTGGTATCTTGTGCTGATAAAATGGGTGGTGAGAAAGGAAAACAGCATCAGATTTGTTAAATGTATGCTTTATGGTGCAGAGATGACATTTTGATGCTCCGGGAAAGGTCCTGGAGAGTGCATCCGTCACACAAGCGATGAAATCATTATAGTTAAAAAGGGAGCTACAGATTGTGCTGGGAACACCTGGTAGCTTTTTAATGAGAGCTGCCTTTTTAGCTTTGAATGAAGAACAGAGACTTGTCTTAAGCTGAAACTGTCTTCTTTCAAGCAGGCAAGACAGGAATCTCAAACAAATATTCTCCAAACTTATGACTGCTTTGTGTGTGCCTCTCTTGGGACCCAGAAACTGGAGGAAGCTTTGCTGCAGATTTCAGTCGGAACGCTTTCCTCTCTTCAGGCACGGAACAGAATAAGGCCGTCAGTCCCTGTGACTGACAGGCAGTTGGAAACCTCTGGTTTGCCTTGGCCTTGTACAGCTGGCTGCTGCATTTCAGGCTCCAGCTTCCAGCATCTCCAGGGCAGCAGCGGCCAACTTTCTGACAGTTTTTGACAAACAGGTAGCATCACTCTGATGCACACTGCAATAGGGACGTAGCCTGTGGTTTGATTTTGCCTCTGGACTAGTCAGATGAGGAACAGGCAGCAGCCGGCTGCTGGAGAAGCAGGCAGGAGTTTAGACTGGGTGCTGTGTCAAAGTGGGGCCCCTCTAGCCTTTGTGCCCCAAACTCTCACTACCCATGCTACGTGCTTAACGACTACACAATGCTCGCTTCTCAACATTTTATGTTGGGATTTTGAAGTTTGTGATATTTTGGCGGTCTTGAGAAATACCTTTTTCCCCCGGTAAGCTGGACCTCTGTGCCCTACTCGTTCCCTTTTATTCTTCTTGAATCTAGGATTCTTGTAGAGCCTGTGCACTTGGAATGATTCTGTGGCTGGATTTCCATTCTCATACAGCATGGAGCACTGGGAATGATTTGTCATTATGACTCTGCAACTTTTGCCAAACCATTCCATTCAAAAACAACAACACAAATGACTTAGTTCTTCTTAGAGAGCAAGGTGGTGATTTTGACAGTGACCAGAGCCCCCCCCTCTCTCTCTCTCTCTCTCTTTCTCTCTCTCTCTCTCTCTCTTTCTCTTTCTCTTTCTCTTTCTCTTTCTCTTTCTCTTTCTCTTTCTCTTTCTCTTTCTCTTTCTCTTTCTCTTTCTCTTTCTCTTTCTCTTTCTCTTTCTCTTTCTTTCTTTTTTTGGCATCCTGAGAGCTTGGGAGATGAGGGAAGGGAACTATGATGTAGGAGCTGTCCAACTGCAAACAGCCACTCTCCTTTTCGTACAGAGTCGGCTCTGTCGGGACATCTCGCTCTATGCTTGAAGCATCTCTTCATCTTCTCCCCCTGTCCTTTAACTGCTTGTTAAAATGTGTGGCAGTTTTGACATGAACAGCAACTAGAGACCGGGCTTGTCACTTGTAAGCCCCTTTGCACTTGTCATTTCACCCAGGTTTACACCTGAGCCCTCAGACGTGTCAGGCTCTTATTTCCCCCACCCCACGTAGACTGTTGGGACCACTACATTGCATTCCCATTCACATGCCAAAGCAGACATTTGCTGGCTTCTGAGACTGCAGAAGGTCAGCCTTCCTGAGACATCTGAATCTGAGATGTTCTCACATCTCCTGGCTGGTGTGTCAAACAGCATCTGCTCCCCTGGCACCTGTTGGAGAGGCAGGGAAAGAAAACAAGAGAGAAACTTTCACAGAAACAGGTGACCTGTGCACATTTTCTGATGGGAATTTGTGTTGCCATGGAGACAGCTTCTCCAAATAGCTCCCTTCCACCTCCCCCAAGCAACTGAGGCGCGAGCGAGACATTTTTGCAGTGTCTGGTTTGAAAAGATTCCCTTAATGAGAGTCTTGGGTCAGGCGAGCTGAGCGGAGGAGACCCCCTTTCTGCTTCTTTTTCCCTGCAGGATCCCAGAGAGGAGGCAAATGGGCTTATAGGAGAGAAGGGTCTTCAAAGGGTCCCCATGTTCCATATGAAATGCAGGCTCTGGTTCCTTTTTAAGACGATTTGGTTCAGATGGATCAGTTCTCTTGCTAGGCAAATGACTTACCAACCCATTTCAAAATGGAAGGCTGGTGAAATGGTGGAGAAAGATGATGGTGAGGAGGAGTGCATCAAGGTGACTAGCTTGGAAAAGAAAAGGGGTCTTGTGAAACCAAGATGTGGACTTAATGAGACTCAATGGGGGATAAACAGGCAGTGAAAACAAATCTATAAGAAGGAGGGGAGTGGATGAAGATGATAAACTGCTGGGGAGCAAGTTCCAAGGAAGACCTTTCGAACGTTTACAGAAGTTCAGTGGGGCTTGAGGCAGGGGACTTGTGGCTCAGATTATGGCTTCCTGAGGTATGGAGGCTGCTCTGCTGATCAGAGAAGGGAATTGCAGACAATTCCAGATAAAGCCCATGATCCTCTTCCCCTGGAAAATCAAAGGACCAACCTTGTGCCTCTGGCTGACATAAAGCTCTCATAGGCCATCGCTTTAAGCGAGCATCAAAACTGACCATGCATAAATGGCCATCACCACTGACCTCCCCTAAGTCTGGACAACTTGTCACTGAGGCTTGTCACCCCCTGATACTTCCTCTGTACCATTGGACTATTGGTCTGCCTGTTCCTGTGCCTTCTGCCCAAAGCACCTGAGTGCTTCACACAGACCTCTCCTGTTTTCCTGCCTTTTGATGGCTTTGAATACTCTGTGCTAGTGGCCTTCAGCACATGGACTGGGGTCTTCAGGTGAATCATGGTGCTCTGTTTGTGGGTTGAGCTATCATTTTTAGTGCTTTTTGGAAGGACCTGGTGGTAGTGCACATATGTAGACAGCAAGTGTCCCATTCCTCCTCCTCCTTTTTTTGCTCACATTCTGCGAGGAGCAGCAGCACATTGAGGTGAGGTGACTCAGCATTGGAGAGGATTACTTTTTAACACAGGCAAGTTTAGAGACTCTGGATGCTCATCTTCCTGCCCACATGCTTGCAGCTCTGTGGGCCCTGTGCTGCTGCAGGGGTTAAAGATGAGTCCCAGTTAAGCCTGGAAAGGTTGGGAGGCTACTACTTTATATATAAAGGTAAAGGTCCCCTGTGCAAGCACTGGGTCATTCCTGACCTATGGGGTGACGTCACATCCCGATGTTTACTAGGTAGACTTTGTTTTACGGGGTGGTTTGTCAGTGCCTTCCCCAGTCATCTTCCCTTTACCCCCAGCAAGCTTGGTACTCATTTTACTGACCTTGGAAGGATGGGCGGCTAAGTCAATTTTGAGTCGGCTACCTGAAACCAACTTCCGTCGGGATTGAACTCAGGTCGTGAGCAGAGCTTTTGACTGCAGTACTGCAACTTACCACTCTTCGCCACAGGGCTCCTGTACAATATATAAATAAGTATTATTATTTTAAAGTCACTGTACAGAGATATTCCCGAGGAAGTGTATTAACCGATGAGCTGCAATACTTGATGGGTTCCACATTCATCACATTTTCAGTAACTGTTGTGGTTGAAAATGTGGTAGCTGTGGAGTCTGGATCACTTCTCACTCAGTTATTCAATAGGTTATGTGACTGCAAAAATCACTAGATGGTGGGAAAATGCTGTCAATCTGTATCCAGCTTTAAAAAGAATATAAGAAGCTTCATGAAGAGAAAGATAGACTCAATGGAGAGAAGTAGACAAGGGAGCAATGGAGGAATTAAGAAAAAAAAAGAACATTAGTTGATATAAAGGGGGACTGAGTGTCTGCTCTGATAAACGGGTAGCTGTCATGCTAAAAATCGGTTCATGCAAGCTGTCCGCTCATGTGACTGGCGTAAAATGGGAGCCATGAACTCAGATGAGACCATGGCTTCTCTTTTACGAAGATAGCAATATGTGAAGCAAAGGAGAACTGCAACCACATGAGAGTTTGCAATCTTCATAATACACTATTCATGAGAATAGGCTTCTCAAGCACACAACATGGAATATGGGAACAGACTCTGTGGAGGAAGTAGAATAGAGCAGGATAACTGGTTGATGGCCTAGGACAGGGGTCCTCAAACTTTTTAAACAGGGGGCCAGTTCACTGTCCCTCAAACACTGTTGGGGGCCGGCCGCCCCCCCCCCCACCCAAACGGGAAGGCAGCCAGGCGCCCAGGCAAAGAAAAGTTAACTTGCGGCAGGAGGACGTGCCGCCCCTCCCCCAGGTGCCTCTCCATGGCCGACACTCCCCCCTTCGCTGGGCTGAGAGACCCCCACCACCGCGTGCCCCCCTGCTTGGCAAAGAGCACCTGAGGGGAAGGGGGAAGGGTGTGGGAGGAGGCCGGCGAGAGACGGGGGTCTCTCAGCCCTCCCCTTCCCAAAGGCGCCGCCACCCAAGCTCCCCGCGCGGGGCCCCCGGCGCTCGCTCGCCTCGCTCCTGCTCGGCTTGCAGGCAGACGGGGATGTTCTTCCAGCCCGGCATGGCTCCTTCAGAGCGGCGGCGGCTGCGGCAGGAGGAGCAGCGGCGGCGAGAGGCACACTGCAGTCCAAGGCGGCACCTCCCATCCCCCGAGCCGCGCGCGCCTGGGGAAAGGAAGGCAGCGGCTCTTCAGCCACAGCGGGGGAAGGCGCAGAGTCAGAGGTGGCTCCCGGGTTGGCACAGGTGTCGCCGCTCCGCTGCTGCCGCAGACGCTTTATACGTCGAACGGACGCCTTAGTTTGGGGAAGGGATGGGCGCGGCGGCGGCTCCAGAGGGAGGAGGGGGCTGGGTTCAGGACCCTGACGGGCCGGATCCGGCCTGCGGGCCGTAGTTTGAGGACCCCTGGCCTAGGATGTGAGCTGTGCAAGAATTGCTTGCATATTTCCATTTCCATTAAGTCCAAGAACCTTTATTTGTTAATCTCTTGGTCCTATTCTGTCCTGAAGGTACAGGGATGGATGGATTATTATGACAGAAAACAAAACACCACATATATCACATATATAAAAAATCACATGTATAAATTAGAAAATGCAATTTGCATCTTGATTTATGTGCAGAAGATTCTAGGATACCCAGGACAGCCAAGTCTAGTGATCTTCCCATTCTTTTCTTTTATTATGGGTGCACTGTCACCTATAATATCCCTTTATGGCTATCCCAGTGGGAGCACGATTGTTGAAACTATCAGGCCAATTACCAAAGAGAACTTACTGTTCTGTAGCCCACCTAGGCTGTCTGTGTTCACTAGGTATTTCTTCTCAGAAGTTCTGGAATCTGACTGACTCCATGCATCTCTGAGGATTTGAAGAAGAAATGGGCTCATCGTACAATAAGATTCTCGTTCTTTAAATGCTAATGTATAGACCACAGAGATGATGGTGTCATTTCAGCACCTCTAAATAAATAAGATCACAGAGGCCACATTCTGAAGGGCACATCTCACATTTATTTTGAGTAGAATTATGAATATTGAAAAAGCTAGGGAATTGAGTTTTCAAGCCTTTCGCTGAAGTGACAGTTCAGAGCTGCCAACCCAGTTCTGTATGAGATTTTTGCAGCCCAAATCCCCCTTGTTCTACTTGGAGTATCTTCAAAAGAGAGAGGTATTAGTTTGTTACACTGTATGTTTGAGCCCCATGTGCATATCAAAATGCAGCTGCCTATTCTTGATGGGTCGTATGCACCCATGATGTCATGCTTGCCTCACAGCAGCAGACAATAACTTGTGTTAGTGTGTGTAACCCATTCAGGAAAAGGTTAAAAAGTCATTTCTTTCTTTCTTTCAAAGGCTCAGATGAATTTGGAATGCAGAAATGGATAAGATCCAACAGAACTGATTTTGTGATTCTAAAGTGGGGGATAAATTACCAGACTTCTTTTCTGAAGTGTCACATTGTAGTGGAAGTAGGTCCTTGTCAGAAATTTAGCATGTACTTGCTTTGGCTCTACAGTATATAAGGCAACTACACACCATCTTTTGTGCTGTGACTACCACCTGAAATGTATCACAGAGCTAGGACCGAGCAGCATGTGCCCTTGGTGTACACATGATGAAAAAGACTTGTACTCAACCTGAGTGCTACCAGTTTCCTGCAAACCCATCTGTCTAACTGTTGACCCAGGCATGACATACAGAATTTAGTTCTAGCTTTGATCAATGATCTGTGGCTACAAATTACTAAGGTGAACTGTACCCTATTGATCCCATGAGGTCTTTCAGTTGCCTTTGATGTTGCTGACTATGAGGTGTTGATGTCATGCCTGCAGGGTCTGATGAGAATTTGTTGAACTACCTTTTGGCCCTGCATATCTAAGAGACTACTTTCTTCTTTGTATCCCTTTAAACTTTTCAGGGATAACTGACAGCAATTTGATAATCTCTCTGTCCTTGGAGATTCCACGTAGCTCATGCCAGAGCATTTCCCAAACACAGTCTATTTTTGTTGGCTTTTAGCAAACTAGGTATGTAATGAGATGGGTGGGGGTGGAATTTTTAATAAAGTCTGAGTTCTGTGAGACTTAATGATTTGTGGTTTGTGGGTTTTGTTTTGTTTTATAGAAACTGTTTTTATTTTTTCTGTTTTAAACATCTTACAACCTGTCCTGAGCCCAAAAACGTATAAGCACATTTTCAGTGCATTCCTGAGCTCTAAGGACGAAAGCCCTTAGGAGGCCAGGAAGGTGCTGCGTCAGCGTCTGGGCCCCCAGCTCCGGCATCCGGGCTACTTATACTGGCGTTAGTGGCCCAAGCTCCGGTGGGAAGGCCCGGACACTGGTTGCCAGGCGCTGCCATGACAGCGCCGCTCCGGGACGCCAATGGGACCTTTGGCCAGTGTCCCACCGGCGTAGAAGGCTGCGCTGGTGTCCCAGGAGGTGTCCTGGCATCCTGGAATGCGTTCCTGGGGCAGGCTGTGGGGAGGAGCTGCCGTTAGGCAGCTTTCTGTCTCCTTTTGTCCTGTGAACGCTGGCGCAGAGAAGAGCTAAAAAGCAGGCGTAGCCTCGTTTTTCTCTATGGGGCGAAAAGACCCCGTTTTTTTTAAAGAAAAGCCGCTTAAAGGCTTTTTTGGTGTTTTTGGTGTGCGCGGAACGGCTTTAGGAGGCAGCATGGCTGCGCCTCTTCCCCACCGTTCCCCCACGCCAAATCTCAGGAATGTGCTGTTTGTTGACTTAAGGAGGCATAGGTCCTCTCTGTGGCTCCCCAGCAGCCCAGTGGAAAAGCTGGGAATGGAACTTGTGCATGCCGACGTCTTGTTCCCCCCTGGCAATTTTAGCATCATTTATTCACTAATTTCACAGTGGTGAAAATACATGTGAAAAGGTCCTGTACTGCTCACTTTGATGCAACTGCTTTTTCGTGTCTTGCAGAGCGTCCGCGCTGAGCCTCTCAGCCTTCTGCTGCTCACTGTGACCTGTTTGCCTTTTCACGTCTCCCCTTTTATCCACAGTCAGCTTCTTGGTTCTGTGCTCTTGTTAGCACAGGCGTCACACTTGTGCTTGGCAAGTTGATTCACCTGTGCACTTGTACCCTTCTTTAGGTGAATGCTGTAGAGCAAGTGGTCCTCTAACTGCGGCAGATATGAGTAGCTTACACTGGAGTGTGGGCCAACTGGTTGCTAGGCAACCCTAGCAAGGTATGCACTGCGTGCACTTAAGGAGTTAGAGGTCGGGGATTTGTGAACAAAGTGGTATAGGAAAAGGATGAGTGGTTGGTTTACTTACGTCACAAAGTCACTAAGGCTGAAGAATAGAGGACCATTCTGTATGTTTTCACCACTAGGATTACCAAGGGATGGAATATTTAAGGGGCTTCATTCTAGATGAAAGGCTACAGGTCTCTGGAATGTGGTTTATTACTTTTCTTCCCTTCCAGCATCCACACTGGTGAGTCTGATCAGGACAAAGCAGGCAAAAAGACAGACAGATGTGGCTAGCCTTCTCTATTATGTTATCTTCTCACACAAGATATCTTTTCATGGTTGGTGTCTGGTGCTTCCAGTCTGTAGCTGTTAAAATGACGTGAAGGCTTGGAGGTTCTGATGTTTTGATGTGTGGCATGAGGATAGGAGAAAATGTAAGAGGGCTACATGGCTCCAGTCATTTTTAGAAGCCTGGTCTGTCTTCCTGGCTACCAAGTTCTCCGAACAGCAGGTCACTGGAAGCAAATGAAAGCTTCCCTAAAGATGCTGTCCCAAGACGAGCAATTTAATGACACTGTGAGCAGTCTATTAAACTGTAACCTGTCATTTCAGAGAGCGTTTACAAATGTTTTCAGTTTAATTATCCCTTCATGGCAATTGTGTTTATGTGTGTGCCTTTACTTTTGCTCATGTGTGCTGGGTTATGAACGTCTTCACGAAACAAAAAATATCTGCTTTTCATTTTAAGGACTTTAGGGCTCTGTAGTTTCTGCCCTGTGGCACAATGGATAGCTTGAGAGGTGTTTTTAATTGCTTTCGTGCTGAGAAGGCCATCTGCTTGGTCTCTGTGGAAGATGCCAGAGTTCTAGGCCAAACCTTGCTGGATAGGCATTTCCACTGCAGTGTTCACAATGAAAGCCGACTCCAGTTGGGCCTGTTTTATTGAAGCATTTATCAAAACACTAGGTCACATATTGGCCAATCATAATGTGTTACGTAGTCGTGCAGCATGATTTTGCTCCGTCCTGCTGTTAAGATGCTGCTGGGTCCCATTTCTCAGTCTGGCTGCGGAATTAAGAGTTTGGCCATAGTACACCAGAACCTGGATTTGGTAGAATCCTGTGGATTCTGCTACAGGGCCTGGTATTGTCAGCTGCATTATCTACGTACTGCCCCGCTGTAGTGCAAGATATCGTAGCACCATACCACTGCTGGAAGCCTCTGTATACACCCAGCACAACCACAATATCAATAAGCATTTCTTACTGTTGGAGACATGCACAGGATGCATTAATATTATATAATACAGTCCTTTACACCGGTACAAGAAGCTTCCATCATGCCTTGCAAATCTGCAACACTGGGCAGCCTATGGATTCATGGGGCGGGGAGATCCATAATTTAGAATGGAGACAAAGATCCAGCAGTTTGAGATATACAATGCTGATCACCCAGATATTTTCTTAGAAGTAGAACTGAGTGGTTTTGCCCATCTCTGCTATTGTCAGCTAACGTAGTCTTTGGGACAAATACTAATCCAGTTTTAAGATGTTCGTCTTGAATAGCTGCTTTGTGTGCAATGTAGCAATTTGAATTCCAATTTCTACTCTCCAGTTTCAGAATATACATGGTGTGATGCAGTGACAATTAAGCCTGAAGAAATCTTCAGAATCTGATATTTCTGGCTAGTTTAACTTATTAAAATGTCGGTTGTTTTGGGGAGTTGGGTCATTTGTTCAGGATTGTTGTAAATACTGGAATATGGACACAAGAAGCTGTCATATACAGAGTCAGACTCGTGGTCTGTAAAGGTCAGTCTTGTCTACTCTGATTGGCAGCAGTTCTTCAGGATCTAGGTCAGAAGTCTTTTTTACGTCACATGTCACCTGTTCTTTTTAACTGGAGATGTTGGAGATTGAACCTGATATGCAAAGGAGACACACTACCATGGAACCACTGACCCACCCAAATGTACCCTCCTTACGTAGTGACATTTAGATATATCGCTTAATATGCTCAGGTGGGATTTTTCTTCCACTATGTATATATGTCCTGAGTTGCTTAATTAAAAATGGAGCATTAGCATTGGGAGAACTGGGAGAATGTCTCACTAAATAAATCAAGCATACTGCCAGATCTTTAGGGCTGAATTTAATCTTCACTGAGCTTCACCATAACTAACTGTAAATGAAGTATACTGTAGCTTTGATTATGTAGCTGCCACAGAAATGTAGGTGTTTGTATACTTATTTTCATAGTCAGCTGTCATAGAGTCTTCTCAACGTTACAAACTAAAACAGTCTATTCTGAATCTCTACAATAATCAATATTGGATTTAGACAGGTGCTTTAGATTACAGGTTTAATATTGCTCATATTTTAGAACGTGAGTTGACCTGTTGCTAGCCAGGCAGATAGGAATTGCTCATTAGTTCTGCTAGGAATTATTGTGACTCTTGATGAACAGATTTTGCAGATTGCTATTACCTGGGAACGTGAGAAATTGTTTAACTTGACAAACTGATTCTTGTGATTCTGGGATATTGTGAAACACATAAATTTATGAGCAATGGCTAATATTTGCTTCATCTTTTATTCTTCTACAGAGATAGGTCACTCTGAATAAAATTACCAACTTTATATCATCAGAAGTCTCTTCTCTGTATACTTGATGATATGTCTCTGCATAAGGTAGAAAATCTTAGGAGACTGGAAATTGACAACCTGAGAATCATAAACCAAGTACAAAACATGACAAATGCTTACTAAATTTTAAACAGTACGCACTAGTTTTGTGTGCCCTTACACTCTCAAATAGGTGACGTTGGAAATCTGTGGTGGGTAGGATCAAACAATGTGTAATTTAATTGGAAAAAGAAAGCTTGGGTTGCCACTTTTGGATCACAATGTACCTGTCTCCTTTTTGATTGAATTTAAAATAATTTTAAAAAGACCACGGACATGACCAGGGGGATTTAACTTTTCCATATCCAACAGTGTGGTCCCAATCCATAATCCCTCTCTCCCCATCACTTCTGTTTGCAGCTAAATTACACCTTGGAGAATCCAGTCATGGGTCCGCAATTTCTTGTATAGTTTGACCAACAGTATCTCTGAGATAATCTAAGACAACCAAACCTCTTAGGCAGATTCATTACAACATTGGGCTAAATTAATTGTCTTCTTGCTAAATATGAGCAAAACTGGACCAATGTCTAAACACACTTTTCCCTAAATGCAGTGCTTGATTGATTGATCCCAAGCAGTTCTTCATGTCTTTCTTAAGCAATCTTGGAGCAATCTGTGCATACTGAGAAACTCAATGCTGCCACAGGTGAGAAAATTATTCTCTATGTTGCTTTCAAAGGAAAGCTTGGGGTTTTATGGTACAGTAGAGGCAGAAGGAAAAATAGGATAATGTTTTTGCAGGGTCATCCACATTCCAAACTAAGGAAAACCCCTTATGCATATCATGGTACCTCTGAGATATGGTTGATGTTGGCAATATCTTAAGCTTTTGGGCATAATGATTGCAAATCTGCAATAGGACACCACGCTCTCAGATGCTTTGTCTGGCTGCATTGTATATTGTTTGTATACATTATGGCATAATGAAATCAGTGAGTGAACCATCTGTGAATCACCAACTATGTATCTAAGCTGTTCCTGTAAATCTGGCCATGGTAAATGTGAATCCAAGGTATTCATACATGAGCTTCTGAATATTCACCAAATATCTAATGACACGGGCAGCCCATTCCTGAAGGGGGGGGGTAGATCCACAGTGGCCGGGAGCAGTTTCCCTGCTGCCGGATGGAAAATCAAACTATTTTAAACTTTTTTTTTTAAAGAAAGAAAATGCCCCCATAGAAAGCAATGGGGCTATGCCAACAAAAAAGTGTGGCTCCCTGCCGTTGGCATGTTTCCCCCAGGATGGCATAAGTGCCTGTTTAACAAGAGGTTAAATGGGCACTTAGGCCGCCAAGAGGTCATGACAGCTCCTAAGGAGCTTTGTACCCCCCTTCAGGATTGGAGCATCAGTCAAAGTAAATAGAACACTGATCAGTTCCTTAGTCATTTAGTAAGGGTGGTTAAGGGTTAGATTTCCCCTACTCTTTGCTGGTATAGTAATGGATCTAGAGGAGATTCCAGTCTACATCATTAATTGTGAATAGGAAACTAGAAGGTGATAGTTATTAGATTAATTAACACAGAACTCAAAGATCTACTCTATTAATAACAACAGCCTCCAACCCCCAAAACAAAGGAAGGGAAAGCAGTAGCAGAGGGAATTTTGATGGGCCAAAAGCAATAAAATGGATTTCAATAGGGAGAAGTGTAAGGTACTTCACCTAGGCAGAAACAACATAAGGCACAGGTACAGGATGGGAGATAGTTGGCTTGACAACAGTACATGTGAAAGAGATCTGTGAGTCTTAGTGGACCACAAACTGAACATGAGTCAACAGTGTGATATGGTGGCTAAGAAGGCCAATGCAATTCTTGGCTGCATCAATAGAAGTATTGTGTCTAGATCAAGGGAAGTAATACTACCACTGTATCCTGCATTGGTCAGACCTCACTTGAAATACTGTGTCCAGTTTTGGGCTCCACAATTTAAGAAGGATGTTGACAAGCTGGAGCGTGTCCAGAGGAGAGTGACCAGAATGGTCAAAGGTCTGGAATCTATGTCCTATGAGGAGAGACTTAAGGAGCTGGGTTTGTTTAGTCTGGAGAAGAGAAGGTTAAGGGGTGTCATGATTGCCATGTTTAAATATTTGAAGGGATGCCATGTTAAGGAGGGAACTAGCTTGTTCTCTGTTGCTTCAGAGACTAGGACATGGAGTAATGGATTTAAACTAAGAGAAAAGCGATTCCACCTAAACATTAGGAAGAACTTTCTGACAGTGAGGGTGGTTCGACGGTGGAATGTGCTGCCTTGAGGGGGTGGGTGGAGGTGGAGTCCCCGTCTTTGGAGGTCTTTAAGCAGAGGCTGGATGGCCATCTGTCGGGAGCGCTTTCATTGTGGGACCCTGCATGGCAGGGGGTTGGACTGGATGGCCCTTGTGGTCTCTTCCAACCTTGTGTGATTTTTGTGATTTTGTGATGTGATCAGGAGTTTTAAACTGTCTTATATGTTTGTGTAGGAATATGCTCATTTTTGGTACAGATTGTTCTGTGGCATATTTGTAGGTGATATAAATCATTCCTTAAGTTTTTACACATTAATGGAGAGAAGAAGGTGGGTCAGAATAGTATGAGGCAGTTGTTGAAAGGGTCAGTTTAAATCTGATACTAATCAGCATAGAGCAGGGAATATTTGTATGCAAATACTGGATGGATTGAGGAAGGTTGCAAGTGAATTGCCACTTGACTGTTAATATTATAATTAACTGAACCTGGGGTAGTCTGGCATTATAATCCTTGGTAACTTTATGCTATACTGGAAAGGTTTTTTTGTTTTACTTGGTTTTGTTTTTTTGAAGGCAAGTTCCAATAAAACAGCTAAAAACAAAGAACATTGGGAAGAAACTGTCTCATTCAGGGTATGTTTGTCTCAAACCATTCAGGTATTTATGGTAAAAACCAGAATCTCACACACAGTATGGTGGAAAGTGCCATCAAGTTGCAGCTGACTTATAGCGATTTTCAAGGAAAGAGATGTTCAGGTGGTTTGCCATTGCCTGCCTCTGTGTAACAACCCTTGACTTCCTTGGTGGTCTCCCATCCAAATACTAACCAGGGCTGACCCTGTTTAGCTTATGAGATCTGACATGTTCAGGTTAGCCTGGACCATCCTGGTCAGAGCCAGTGTGTTATAATGGTTAAGCGTTTCGTCCTTGTATCTGGGAGACCCTGGTTTGAATCCCCACTCATGCCATGAAAAGTTGCTGGGTCACCTTGGGCCAGTCACACTCTCTCAGCCGAACCTAACTCACTGGGTTGTTGTGATGATTATTTATTTATTAGATTTATACCAGACCCTCTCCAGCACAGCCAGGCTCAGGATAAAATGGAGGAGAGGGGAACAATGTAAGCTGCTTTGGTTCCCCATTGGGGAGACAGGTGGCGTACAAATGGATTAGATATACACACACATACACACAGAAAGAGAGTGAGAGAGAGCTAGAGCACAAACCTTGAGAGTATGGATTTAAGGTGAATTACAAGGAGTTTTGATTTCCAGGGTCATAGAAGGTGGCCACTGTACCTGCCTTTGTTTTCCATATGTAGGTTGTATTAAATTTCTGTTTTGCCTTAACACCTCAATAAATTCTGTATCACAAATAAAACAAGAATATCAGTGACACGTTTTGTAAACTAATAAGACTTGCAGTTTGAAGGGCTCCAGAGACTACCAAGCAATCAGCGGTCCTAATGGAATTCTTTTGTTTACAGGTTATTGGGAACGTTATGGAGGAGAATCTTCTCATCTTCTGTCATATGTCAGGGAGTGATTCAGTCTTCCCTGATTGCTGAATTAGATAGGGAGTAATGGTACTACTCCTGACCTGGATGGCCCAGGCTAGCCTGATCTCGTCAGATCTCAGATGCTAAGCAGGGTCAGCCCTGGTTAGTATTTGGATGGGAGACCACCAAGGAATACCAGGGTTGCTATGCAGAGGAAGGCACTGGCAAACCACCTCTGTTAGTCTCTTGCCATTAAAATCCCAAAAGGGGTCGCCATAAGTCGGCTGCGACTTGACGGCACTTTACACACACACACAATGGTACTACTGATTGCTGGGGTGCTATATATGTTGGAGTGGTACAATACTTTGGTAGCAGTAGGACTTTTGTATTGTATAATTCAGAATAACTGTATTCTTGTCTAAACCTTGTGTTGCCAACCTCCAGGTAGTAGCTGGGGATCTCCTGCTATTACAACTGATCTCCAGCTGATAGAGATCAGTTCACCTGGAGAAAATTGTATGATGGGTTTATTTGGGGGGGGTGTCTCTGTGTATCACACTAATGGGCTTTGTGCCTGTGCAGAGCTTTGATTCAGATCGAGATTTTTGGAAGCAGATGTCCTGTGCCTTCAGAGGTGCAGCTGCACGTGCACAAGTCTAAGGGGGAGGACTTATACTTTCCTGCTCCATTTTCTTTCATCTGCTGCAATGGAATTAGTGTTGGGAAACCTCTCTCCAGAGCTGTTCCTCTGAGGGCCAAATTTCTTCTTAAGAAAACCTTTAACATCATCATCCCTTCCTTTGTTCTTAACTTCTGTTTTCACTACTTCTCTGTCCTCTGTAAGTAGTCTTCTGTGATACCCTAACACCTATACAGTGAGCTTTCAAAGAATGTCATCAGCTCAGGAGAAAGATGCCTGTGACTGACAGTCACATTGTGTCTCTCATGTTTTGAAAGAACAGCAGATTGTAGAGACCTTTGTCCATTACCTCAGATTTACTAAACTGGCAAAGTAAAACCAACCCACCAGCTCTTAGCTACCCTCTGAGAGAGACATCTCAGTTTCTAAGGCAATGGCAGATGGATCAGGATCGATGGCACAGAAGTCACATGCCTCTGTCTCAGTTCCTCCACCTCCACTCCTAATTTTGATCCTGAACTCTTACAGGGACAAATCTAGCTTTTCATAGAATAATAGAGTTGGAAGGGGTCATACAGGCCTCCTAGCCCAACTCCCTGCTCAATGCAGGATCAACCTAGAGCATCCCAGACAAGTGTTTGACAAGCAGCTGCTTGAAGACTCACAAAGAGGGGGAAGCTCACCATCTCCTTAGGCAGCTGATTCCACTGCTCAACTACTTTCACTGTCAAAAAATTTTCCCCTAATGTCCCACTGGTACCTTTACACCAGTAATTTATACCCACGATTGCGAGTCCCATCCGCTGTGGCCAACAGGAACAGCTCCCTTCCCTCTTCTAAGTGACAGCCTTTCAAATACTTAATGAGAACATTCATGTCGCCCCTCAACCTCCTCTTCTCCAGACTAAACATTCCCCTTAGCCTTTACTCATAGGGCTT
The DNA here is from genome assembly GCF_029931775.1 of Euleptes europaea. Classification (NCBI taxonomy): domain Eukaryota; kingdom Metazoa; phylum Chordata; class Lepidosauria; order Squamata; family Sphaerodactylidae; genus Euleptes; species Euleptes europaea. The sequence continues at coordinate 72,998,231 of NC_079312.1, read as the reverse complement.
GATCTCCAGGCCCCTCATCATCCTCGTTGCTCTCCTTTGCAATTGTTCTGCACTCCGTACCGATCCAGCACAAACATAAGTCCCCAAAGCATTACGCTTGATCCCCAGCTGCTAGGAAGAAGAAGAAAAACAAGGAGAAATGGCAGTTGGAGAACAGGTTCCTCTGAGATTGGTGTCAGCCCATGCACTGGGCACTTTTTTCATATTTCTGCCTCCCAGAGCAACTGCACACACATTTCTCAATTTCTCAAAGTCACTCTGATTGCTATGTCAGCCTCTTATTCAGGGCCATTCAACCTTCATTCACCCGGTGCTAAAGAAGTTCTTCTTGGGCCTCCTAAGACTCCTGGCAATACCATCCTCAATGGCATAGTACTTTTAATCTCTCCTACCCAGTAGTTGCTTCACTCTCCTGGATTATGGGACTATAGAAGAATCCCCGTCAACTACTCTTGGGAAGGGGTTGTATTTTCATACCCTCCTTACATCTGCCGTCTAAATAAGATGCCAAGGGTCTGCACCAGATGGATCTGTTGCTAGGCTTCTAATGCTGTGGCCATTGCTGGAGAAACTGCCCCTTCCCCGCTCCAGGAATGAGTGCTTCAAATGGGCTTGCTGACCTCACTATGCATCCTGTTCTCTTCCCTCTTTGCCTGAAGGATGAACTTTTAGGTATGTCTCTCAGTGAGCACTGTAGTGTCAGCTGCTGCAACCCTCCCTTCATCAGGGTCTCTCCCCCTGCTCCACAGATGTAGTGCTGCCACCACTGATACCACCTCCAACTGCCTGCTCACAATGGCACTGAATTCCATATGATGTGAAAACAGTGCTATAATTCTTCCACCAGCAGACTGAAGAAGAACAATGCAACAGCCACGCTAATAGGAACCAGTGCAGAAAACACCTTTTTATTTTTCATCTCAAAATAAATGTTAATTCCGTTTGCAGTTTGTAGCAACCCATATAAGTGGCACCTGGACACCTGGGTGGTTCTCATGGCTGGGCTTTGACCCCCCCCCCCCAATTAATCTTCTAAAATATCTGCATACTTGCAAGTCTGGCTCCTCTGCTGAGAGAGCTACCAGGATTTTGGAGAAGCCAACTGTGTTCCATAGATGAGACTGATCTTATCCTTTGGAGCTTCATTCTGGACACTGAACAATAGGCTTGTTTCCTTTTCTCTCAGAACAAAGATCAAGTTCATAGTCCGGGGAAGCACTGTCTATGAACCATCTTGCCACTTCCACTGATGTGCGGATCTCTACGATGTTTATTGACAGCTGGTTTTCAATGGCTTTTAACTGACAGGCTGTGTGTGAGTTGGCAGTCAGCAGCCCCCCAGCTCCATGTCAGTTTCTATCAGTCTGTGGATTCTTGGTAACTTTTAGGCGGTGATGTTTTTTGAACAACAAAAAGCCTCTGAAGGATGTCTGGGGTGTGGTGAGATACAATGACTTGCTGAACACTTTTGATATCGCTGTGGCAGAGGTTTCTTACTGCTTTCCTGGAATTTACCTGTCATGTGTATTGTGCTAATATTTGGGACATGCTGCATGCTAGTATGAGATTGCTGTGAACGAAATTAAAGCATTTTTCCTAATAAGATGGGGGGAAATTCACCAAAGAAAACAGACTTGGCAAACATTGTATGTCGCCAGCTGGATTCATGTGCTTCAGTACGGAATTAGAAAACATCCAGCCCACCAGACGGCATTGGCAGCCATTACGAGGCTTGTCATGATGACATAAGTATATTTCCAAGGCTAATTTTAACCTTCAAGAGAACTTTACCGATGGCTCTACCTCGGTGGTTCAGAATGTGTTTCCGTCCTTGATTCTACAGTAACTTAGTGTTCAGATTATTTTATTATAATGCCATTTGCAGTGATGCTTTTGAAGAAGGCTCAGAGGCTTCAGTTAGGGCATAATAAAGTTATATACTTTAACCAGAGGTCAGAGAAGAAATAACACCACATTGGATTAATGAATCCGATTGCCAGTTTGCTCTAAGCTCAGTTCAAGGTACACATGTGTGCCTTACAAATCAGGATCTTGCAATACTCTCAGACCACCACTTTCTTCCAGACATTTCTCTCTATTGAGGTCATCATAAGAGGACGTGTTCCGCATCTCCCCTTTTGCTGTGGTGAGATTTTGAGGGGGCACAAAGCAGAACAATCCCTGATACGCATATTGGGGAATGCCCTCCCTTAACAGATCTTGCTGATGCTCTTCTTTACCTATCCGCTGCCAGTTTAAAACTTTTGTTTTGTAAGGCATTTGTGGGCACTGGTGTATCAGTTGTTGTCTTTTTTTGTTGTGTGTTGCCCTTTTTTGAGGTGAAAGGTGACTCTTAAATGCTTTGAATTTCTCCTGATGTGACTCTGTCAGGGTGAGTTTATAAAGATGGCAGTCATCACGTACCCCCATCCAGAATTGGGTACGTCTGTGTTTAATTGCAAGTTTTTGTGATGGGGCTTAATTGCCATTCCCTACTCTGTAATCCTTGAAATTGACCATAGACATTGTTGCTGAAAATACCACATAACTATTGGTAGCATATTGGTGTGTGTGTGTCAAGTTCAGCTCTGGAGATTTGTGCCTTGTATCACACCTCTTCATGCATAGGTGCTATTGGTAACTTATTGGGCCAGACTAAACTGAGTAATGTGTGTGTATTTATGTGTATATATGTGTGTGTATAAAATCCAAATTATTTTTACTAGCATTACTTTGGTCTAGTGAGATTCCCCCCCTTATCTTTAGTTCTGAATCTCTCATCAGTCAGTGATTATATCCACTAATTATGTATTGGTATAGTACACACTTTTAATAAGAAAATGTAAACTTTTGCCCCTAATTTCCATGCTTGTCTAATTCACTAAATCCTTGTGTGTGTGTGTGTGTGTGTGTGTGTGTGTGTGTGTGTATGTGTTTGTAAAGTGCCGTCAAGTTGCAGCTGACTCATGGCAACCCTGTTTTCAAGGCAACAGACATGGGGAAGTGGTTTGCCATTGCCTGCCTCTGCATGGGCTGAGAGAGTTCTGAGAGAACGGTGACTGGCCCAAGGTCACCCAGAAGACTTCATGTGCAGGAGGGGGGAATCGAACCCTGTTCTCCAGATTAGACTCCACTGCTCTTAAACCACTACACCATGCTGGCTTTTGTATGTGGTAGCTGTTAAATGGCGAAGTCAATCAATTAGCCCTTTTTTTGGCACAGTAACTGATCTCTTGAATGCTGCGAGACATACCAAGATTACAGCTCATCCCTTCCTGGCTAAATCCACATTTCAAAGCTTTTCAGAAGGTTATGAGTTGAACTCTCCACACATACTGGTAATGTAACAAAATATTCTCAGGGCTAGTCACAACGTCAAAAAATCAACTTGTGGTGGCTTTACCATATTACTGTTAAATAAACAGGGTCATATGAATTGGCTGTGGGCTGTTCTTTAGAACGTTCCAACGACAGTGAAATCTGAAGATAGACTGCAGCAAGATGAAACATTTCCATTCCTGTTCTGTCACATCATAAGCTGCCACCACTGTGCGTTTATTTATATCTTGTAAGATATACAAAGGAGCCCCGTGGCGCAGAGTGTTAAGCTGCAGTACTGCAGTCAAAAGCTCTGCTCACGACCTGAGTTCAATCCCGACAGAAGTTGGTTTCAGGTAGCCGGCTCAAGGTTGACTCAGCCTTCCATCCTTCCGAGGTCGGTGAAATGAGTACCCAGCTTGCTGGTGGTAAAGGGAAGATGACTGGGGAAGGCACTGGCAAACCACCCCGCAAACAAAGTCTGCCTTGGAAACGTCGGGATGTGACATCACCCCATGGGTCAGGAATGACCTGGTGCTTGCACAGGGGACCTTTACCTTTAAGATATACAAGTCAGGAAGTAGGAGGCATTTACATATTGAATTCAGTGGGTAAAAAGGGGAATAGTTAGGCTCAGTTCTGAAACTTGCCTGGTATGACATGGTGGGGCAACTTGATGACTGATGAAACTATCCACAAAGCAGAGTTCTGCAGTGATGTAACTGTGCCAAAGACAAGCATTGTTGCAAAAATGGTTGTGTGGATGAGCTGAAAGGCACTTACATTATATTCAAGGATGGTTTCAGAATGTGGGGCTGTCAGTTCCAGGATTTCCATTTCTGTTAGGTTTTATGCGTTTCTCTCTTTGAGATATCTTTTTCTATTTTGGATGGTCTTATGGGGTTTTCAAGGTAAACGTTGATCAGAAGTGATTTACCAGTGCTTTCTTCTGCGCAGTACTAACCAGGGTTAGCTGTAGTCACATTGCCGTTGTCTATGAAAGATGCTCTGCCAGCGTCATCTTCCAGTACTGCTGCTGCCCAGTAACTAACCTTCAAGGATTCCTCTGCCCCCATCACCATTGGAACTGCCTGTTCTCTTCTGTGAATGTGGCCATTGATCCCTTAAGGGGGTGGATGCATCTTTGGTGTCTCAGCTGTGACCATTCCGTCTTGAGTGACTCTGCTAGCAGTTTAGTCTCTTGATAGAGTCTAGACCCCTGACGGTATTGCTCTCAGCTTCCCTGACACACACAAACCCCCTCACCACGGTAAGGTGTGCATCCAAAAGGGGGCAAGAGATGGATTGACTCAATAAAGGAAGCCCAGCCCTCAATTTGCAGGATCCAAGCAAGGCTGTCAAAGATAGGACATTTTGGAGGACATTGGTTCATAGGGTCGCTATGAGTCGGAAGCGACTTGACGGCACTTAACACACACACAGATATCTTTTCCTGGTGATTGTTACTACTTGTTTATTCTTCTTGCTCTTTAGAGCCTAATAGATAACCTGTAAATTGCTGCTGGCTATCCCTTGTATCAGAATCTGGACACTGTGTTGTGCTGAAAGGACTGGTGGCAAATTTTTTCATGTCAGATATGTTGAGTGACTGGCCAAACATTGTACAGCTGTTGGTGTCTCAGGTCACTGAGAAAACTTTCTGCCATAACTTCTGTCCTAGGCTCAGACTACCTTGGTAGCAACAGTATAAACTACTGTGAGAGACTGGAGATGGAACTGGCATATTGTTAACAAGAGTTCTGCTGAAGCGAAAGTGGAAGACTTAATTCATGTTCCACTCAAAAACTGCTACAGGTCTGCATCTACAGAGTCCGTGATCTCTTTTCCTAATGTTTACAGACATGCCATGGAGCAATGAGTCACATGTTAAGGGAGGCTCTGAATCTGTTGAGGCTATTTGTTAGGTAGGGATTAGGAGAGTTTCACATTCTGACGATATTCCCAGGACAAAGTATATGGAGTCTATTGGTTAATGAAACCTTGGAGTCATTATGTATCATCCATAAGATGACGTTTCAAAGGTCATCTTATGAAAAAGAGTCCCGGCTGTCATTTTTATTAGTTCATAATTAACTAGGAGATCTCAAAGATGACTTTGGTTGTGTGGCAACTAAGGTATATCAGTTTTGTGACCTGCAAAGGATTATAGCCAGTCATTTTCTAGGAGTTCAGCTGTACTTTGCCAGTTTTCTCGTTCAACTCTGAGGTTAATGTCTCAAAGGAATATGTGTATTTCTTCATTGGATTTTGTTAACACAAATAGCAGTTGATGTGCATATTTTTGACAATATCAGAGAGATGTATAATTTTAACTGCAGCGCCTTCCCGACCCGTGTGCTGCTGACCGCTGGCCATGAAAGACAATTGACAGTACAATGCAGAAAATGATGTAATAACTGTTTTATGGTCTGGAAATCATTGTTTTCTCTAGCCAAGGTTCTGGGTCCCGCTTCCTAATCTGGGCAAGAATCAAAGAAGTATGCAGCGATGCAATTTAGGCAAACTCTCTCACAAAATATAGATGCAAAATGTGGGTTCCTTTTTAGATGGTCATTAAATAAACATTGCTTTTTATTGAGAAAAAGCAGACAAATGTAGCACTGTTTAGCAGATGCCTTTCTTCATTAATCGGTGTGGATGGTAATAGCAAGCAGGGTTCAAGACTTACGTGTTCTGACAGTTCTCTGTTCAGGCCATTTCAAAGAGATGTCTGTGATGAGATTGTCTGCATAGCTTCTAGGCTACCTTAACTTGGATCAAGAGACAGTGTGGTGTAGTGGTTAAGAGCGGTGGTTTGGAGCAGAGGACTCTAATCTGGAGAACTGGGTTTGATTCCCCACTCCTACACATGAAGCCAGCTGGGTGACCTTGGACTAGTCACAGTTCTCTTAGAACTCTCAGCCCTACCCACCTCACAAAGTGTCTATTGTGGGGAAGGTGATTGTAAGCCGGTTTGAGTCTTCCTTAAATGGTAGAGAAAGTTGGCATAAAAAAACCAACTCTTCTTCTCCTCCTCCTTCTCCTCTTTCTCCTCCTCCTGCTAACAGTGTGGTCCTAAGCAGAGTTGTGCCATTCTAAGTCCATTGAGGTTGGTGAGCTTAGAACACTGGTTCCCAACCAGGGGTCCGTGGACCCTCAAGGGTCCGCGAGAACTAAATTAAGGTCCGTGAAACAAAGTTATAAACCCATAATAAATTAATATTTTCAATTAAAAGTTCTCTATTATAATATATATATATTAAAATATTATTCTAAGTTTAATGTTTAACTAACAGTGATGATTAAAGTTTATTTTCAAATTCTCTGAATTTTTATTTTGAACCTTGGGGTCCCTGGACCGAACAAAAAAGTCCTAGTGGTCCCTGGTCAAAAAAGGTTGGGAACCACTGGCTTAGAAGGATGTAACTCTTAGGATTACACACTGTAACTCATATAGGCTTAGCAGGGAAGCCTATATCTTTTATAAACCTAACATATCTCTTCTTGGTAATAAGGTCGTACCTCCGCACCAAGTAATGGAGTAAATTTATTTTTATTTATTTAGCAAATTTCTCCAGGGAAAATGCGTTCTAGGAAGGCTTACTATATAAAACACAATAAAAACAAAATATTAAAAGTTCTTAATTATAATTCTGTGTTACAGACCCAACCATAGCATTAAATCATAGACCACTGAGCAGCTTAAAAGAACAGTTAAAAGCCCACTAAAATGGTGTTAAAAGACTCCTTAGTTAAATGCTTGGGTAAACAGAAATGTTTGGATTTGGTGCCTAAAAGAGAGCAGCATAGTCACCAGGTGAGCCTCAAGGGGAAGAGCATTCTATAAAGGAGGTGCTACTACTGAGAAAACCCTGGATCTAGTTGCCCCTGCCTCACCTCTGAAAGCAAAGGCAAAGCTCCACTTGATGGCATTGCGTGGACACAATGGAGGTGGAGAAATGAGCTCCCTTCGTCACCTTCACCGCCACAGAGTAATGTGTTCTCACAGTCAAATGTATGTCCTGAAATATATGTAGAGAGTAGAATGTTCTGGAACAGCCCTATAGATGTTGTGGTGGTCATGAAGCCCTAAGCTGCTTCCTGGGGACATTGTAGTCCCCAGGACAACAAACCTCCGGGTACTTAATGTCAAATCCGAGACTGTTATCATCAGCTCAGGAGACCATTGGACAGCGGGGAGTGGGGGGCACAGAATTGGGAGAGAGCTACTCCTCCTTCTTTAACACCCAGGCTTCTGTGATACATACCAGGTCGGTGGAGCTGAGTAGCCACGTCTCTGCTAGGTGAGAACATGTGAATTGAGAACCCTAGGACTAGCAACTTAAAGAGAATTAAAATACAACAACTTGCATCCCTTGTGTGACAGAGTAAACACACATATATCCCAATTAGAACTGACTGCCCTGAAAGCTTGCGATGCCAAGTTTGGGCGCTTTGAAATGGTATGTAAAACACCAGAATCATCACAGGAATGAAGAAAAACAACAGTGAAAAGGAAGAATGTGAACATGGGTATGAGAGTGTTCTTTTCCCCAGCTATATTAGTAAAAGATTGTGCATTTTAGGCACCGGCTTGTGAAGCATGTCTGACTGGGAGGTCTAAATCCTTATATGGAGCCAATTGAGGTGAATATCCATCACTTGTCAAAGACTTGCTCATGGGGTCAGTTACCACTTTGTCTTAGCCATGTGGTTCCCTTCTTGCCCACATGGATTGTTGAATGTTTGATCTAACTCTCTTTGCACAGTTCGAGGGACATAGTCATATTACAGCCCTTCAGAGTAATATAGAGACAGTACCATGTCAGAAAATAGGCGTACAGGACCACATGTCTAGTTCTTAGTATTATTATCAGTTGCATGGACAGAGAATACATTTCTTGTGCATCTAAATACATTTTTTGAAATCGCTGTGTTGAAACTGTTGCCCTCTTTCTGGGGCACCGTCATGCTTCATGCAATTAATTAATGAGATCCTCCATGATCTATTGTTTAAAGGAATAATAGTTTATTTGGATGATATTCTAATTTATTCTAAGGATCCCGGAGAGCACCGGGAGTTGGTGCGGGAGGTGTTGCGCCGTTTGAGGGAAAATCATTTGTATGCTAAGTTGTCCAAATGCACATTTAATCAGAACCAGTTGTCTTTTCTCGGATATGTTATATCTCCCCAAGGTTTGACTATGGACCCCGAAAAGGTTCAGGCGGTCTGGGAATGGGAACCTCCCAGGACCCGCAAGCAGGTACAACAGTTCCTGGGATTCTCGAATTTTTATAGAGGGTTTATACAGGACTTTGCCGAAATAGCTTTACCAATCACTGACCTACTTAAGACCAAGGGTAAGGGACAGGAGGCCACTTTTGCACAATACCAGGTTCCTTGGTCTGACCGGTGCCAGGCGGCGTTCGAGGCTCTGAAGAAGCGTTTTACCTCGGAACCCGTTCTGGCTCACCCCGATTGTTCTAAGCCGTTTGTCCTTCAAGTAGATGCCTCGGAGAAGGCAATGGGGGGTGCCCTCCTTCAGAGGGATGAACAGGGGAGGCTTAGACCCTGTGCGTATTTTTCCAAGAAGTTCTCTGGCCCTGAATTAAACTGGCCAATTGGGGAGAAGGAAGCCATGGCTATCAAACATGCCCTCACGGTTTGGCGACAGTTCCTGGAAGGGGCAGCGGACCCGTTTGAGGTTTGGACCGATCACCGGAATCTTGAGGCTATCTTGGGACAGCGGAAGCTCTCGGCTAAACAATTGCGTTGGGCAGATTTCTTTTCTAAGTTCCGCTTCTCCATTAAACATATGCCCGGGAGGGACAATTGTCTGGCCGACGGGTTGTCCCGGATGCCTCAATACGAATGCAGAGTCGAACGGCCGGTGGGATCCCTCTTTACACCGGAGCATCTGGGTTTGAATCTGGGGAGGGGGAGCGCTGGAGTCCTGAGCGCGGGAGTCCTGACCAGAGCCCAGTCCCGTGCAGCGGTGGGAGGCTCGACCTCTGTTCCCTCCCGGGCTGAAGTGACTTCGGCCACCTCACCCCCGGCGGCGTCGAGAGACCCTTCAGATGTACCCACGGACGAGGGAAGGGGATCCTCCTTACACGAGCGGGGGGACAGGGCGGAGGGACCAATCACAGCCTCCTCTCGAGAGTCGGTTCTCTGCACCCCCCAGATCTGGGCGATCCCGGTAAACCTCCCCGAGACCGTCATAGGCAGGTGGGAGGGAGCCCTTCAACGCGAGCGGGGGAATGGATCTCTTCCACTCCAGGCTGCAGACGAGTATGGTGCCTACAAGGGTAAACATTATGTGCCCCTGGATCTCCGGAGAGAGGTAGTGGAGTGGAGCCACAGTGCTAAGTTAGGGGGGCATTTTGGGTTCGTAAAAACCTTGCACCTGATAAGGAGACAATTCTGGTGGCCAGGAATGCGCCAGGACATCGAAGTGTTCGTCAGGTCTTGTCCGACGTGCGCAACGAGCAAACGCTTGATGGGTAAATCCCCAGGGCTGTTGAAACCCCTAGAGACTCCCGAAGCGCCCTGGCAGGTGATTGGGATGGACTTTGTGACCGACCTTCCGTCTAGCCTGGGAAAGACGGTCCTGTGGGTAATCACAGATCTCTTCTCCAAACAGGTTCATCTCGTCCCGTGCGAGGGGATGCCCTCAGCGCGTAAGCTGGCCCGACTATTTGTACATCAGGTCTTTAAATTACATGGATTTCCGCGCAAGGTCGTGAGCGACAGGGGGTCCGTGTTCGTATCTAAGTTTTGGAAAGCATTTTTGGGACTCGTGGGTGTGCAGCAAGGTCTGTCTTCGGCTTATCACCCACAGACGGATGGGCAGACGGAAAGGGTCAATGCGGTGGTAGAATGTTATCTGCGTTGTTTTGTAAACTACCACCAAGACGATTGGGTAGACCTGCTGCCGTTGGCGGAATATGCCTACAATAACTCGGTGCACTCTGCCACTGGCATAAGCCCGTTCAAAGCAGTATACGGAATGGATTTCGGACCCTTGGGGGCTGTGCCCCTACCTCCGGGCGGCGACCCCCCCGAGGTATCTGTATGGGCCAACACGGTGAGGAACACCTGGCCTTGGCTAGTGAAAAACTTGGAGCAGGCTAAAGAAAGGTACAAGGCGCAAGCAGACAAACACCGAGCGCCTCATTGGGAGTTACAGGTTGGGGGGAAGGTGTACCTCTCCACCAAAAATCTCAGGTCGCTACGTCCGTGTAAAAAGCTGAGTCAAAAGTTCGTGGGACCGTTCCCAATCTCCCGAGTTATCAATGAGGTTACAGTTGAGTTGGAACTGCCAAAGACCTTGCAGGGCGTGCATCCGGTATTTCATGTAAGTCTCTTGAAACCCTTTGTACCGGCACCGGAATGGCACCCTGAACCCGCGGCGGCCGCCCCGATCATGGTGCAAGGGGAACAGCACTTCGAGATCTCCAGGGTGTTAGACTCTCGAGTGCGAAGGGGCCAGCTGGAGTATCTCGTGCATTGGAAACACCTGAACTCCAGTCACGATGAGTGGGTTTCCGCTGTGCACGTACAAGCCCCCACCCTGGTAGCGGAGTTTCATCGACAGTATCCCGCCAAACCGAGAAACTCCGGGGAGGGGTCTTTGGGGAGGCGGAGTGTCAGTGAGGACACCCAGTCGGACCCGGGATGAGTAAACTCTGTTCTCTTTCCCCCCCCCTTCCGTTCCCATGGGAAAGAGGGACAGAGACTGGAAACTGTAACACCTCCACTTCAAAGCCTTCCCGTTGTAAATCTGAGATCGATCTTCCTAGTGTCATTTATAACACCTTGTGGAAGCTTCAAAGAAACTTGTTGTTCTTGCATTTCAAAGTCTACTTGTAATTAATTCTTTGTATGTTCTATATATGCTGTATTTGTCTTTCTCTGGTCATTCTGCCGTTGGACATCTCAAGGATGCTGATCTCGTAAGCTTCTCTGAAATAAACTTTAAACTTTCTGTAACGTCTGAAGTGGAGTTTATATTACTGGAATGCTACGTGGTACTGAAACCCTGACATGCCCAAATCATTCTGTGTGCCCAGTCTGCCTGGGTAAGGGCATCCTCTTTTTCACACATGTACACACTAAGCCAGTGACAGTGAATGACAATTTTTTTTGTTTGTGTCTACACAGCAATCAGTTTTGATGCAGTAGACATCTGATGACGGGAAGAAAGATGGAAGAGAGACAGGATACTTAATTTTAAAAGTACTTTTATTAACGTAACTGATACACAGGGAAATCAGTATAAAAAAGCATGAAAACCAGTACAATCCTGTCAAAAGTAGCAACTTAAAACCAAATATCTAATTGAAATTAGGGTGTGTTTCTCCCAGAGACAGTGTTAACTGGGGGAGGGGGAGAGCACAGAGGAGGAAGCCACCTGTCAGGGAAAGATAAAGCAGCTGGAAATGGGCCAGAGGGAGAAGAAAGCAAATCATACTTTACTTGATCTTGCAGAGGACCAACAGTATGTCCATGTTGGTTTGGAAGGTCATCTACAAAAGCTTGATCTAAAAATGTGTCCATGCCTAATTTAAAACAATCAAGCATTCACTTCCAATTTATCTAAAGTACTGATGTATAGTGGAATGAAGTCCAGGGTCCATCAAGATGAGAACAGCTCTCTCATTAGCTTACCCTGATGTCACTCTCAACACAGTTGCTTATTATGGGTTAAAAACATAAGAACATAAGAAAAGCCATGCTGGATCTGACCAAGGCCCATCAAGTCCAGCAGTCTGTTCACACAGTGGCCAACCAGGTGCCTCTAGGAAGCCCACAAACAAGATGACTGCAGTAGCATCCTCCCACAGCTCCTAATATAATAGGCATTCTCCTCTGATCCTGGAGAGAATAGGTATGCATGCATTGTGACTAGTATTCATTTTGACTAGTAGCTACAGATAGCCATATCCTCCATGAACATGTCCCTCTTAAAGCCTTCCAAGTTGGCAGCCATTACTACATCCTGGTGCAGGGAGTTCCCCAATTCAGCATATAATGGGTAATATAAGAGCAAGCCTTATGTGTTTTATGTGGATGCCTGGCTTAGTGCTAGCTATCCATCATCAACCATAAAACTTTCTGGGGAAACCTGGTTGTACATAAATCATTTGGAACTGGGGTGAGCAGTGTAGTGGCCATTTTTTGGTTTATTTGCATTATTTATAGTCCGCATTTCTCACTGGACTCAACGGGGATTACACAGAGTGAGTCAATACAATCAACAATATGGGACATTAAATAAACAATGAAATAAGATTTGGGTTAGAGAACCAACTAGAAGTCTACAAATCAGAACTGAAGCAAAGCATAAGTGTTAACATGACACATTAAATGATGCGAAAATATACAGTGGGAACCAGCCCACAGCAAACTATACACCGTAATACAGACCACAGTCGCCAATAATTTATCCAAGTAACTTTGTGAAACCTTTTGTACAGTGCAGCCCTATTGCCTGCTCAGAAAAGCCCTCTTGAATAATTCAGTTTTGCATAGTTTACGGAAAGCCAGGAGAGTGTGAGCCTTCCTGACCTCCTCAGGCAGGCCATTCTACAAGGTGGGGGCCACAACCGAGAAGGCACGTGAATGGGCAGTTGTTGATTTTGCCCATTTGCAGGTTGACACTTGCAGGTTGTCACCCAGCAAGTTCCCATAGCACAAGTGGGGATGTGAGCTAGGTTTTCCAGGCCCTCGTTCAAGACCTTAACCCAGCACCATGCTGGCTTTCACCCATACTGGCTCTCACATTCTGCACTGGGGGTGTGCAAAAAAACAACAATGGTAAAATGTGGATTTGGGTATATTGGACCCCAGATTTTTCAGGATTCCCAAATATTCCCAAATTCCCATACTGGTATGCGGTTTTTCCCAGATTTTTCTGGAAATCTGAAAACATTTGGCTCCATTATAGCTTATGGGGAATCTTTCTGGGGCTCTGGAGGGAGCCTATTTTTTGTAGAGTCACCAAATTTTCAGCATATCTGCTGGTGGCTCTCCTTAGAAGAACCCCCAATTTGGTAAAGATTGGGTCAGGTGGTCCAATTTTATGGGCCTTCATTTTTCCTCCATTATTTCCAATGTTGGGGCCCATAAAACTGAATCTCCTTACCCAATCTCTACCAAACCTGGTGGTTCTTCTAAGGAGGGTCACTAGCAGCTATGTTGAAAATTTGGTGCTTCTACCTTAAAAAATACCCCCCCCCCAGCCCTGGAAAGATTTCCCATAGGCTACAATGGAGCTGAGGGTGGGAGTAAAACTTGAAAGCCCTGCAACCCAGCACGAATGTGCTGATCAAAGCAGAGTAGGTAAGTGTAAGGTGATGCACATTGGAACAAAAAAATCCTAACTTCAAGTACACGCTAATGAGGTCTGAATTTGCTGAGGCTGAGAGGGAAAGAGACCTTGGGGTCATAGCTGATAGCTCAATGCGAATGTCAACTCCATGTGCCACATCAGTAAAATAGGCAGACTCTGTGCTGGAGATTATTAGGAAGGATATTGAAAATAAAACAGTCAATACACTCCTGTATAGATCTATGATGCAGCCTCGTTTGGAATCCCATGTGCAGTCCTGATCACCATATCTCAAAAAAAGGACATAGCAGAGCTGGAAAAAGTACAGAAGAGGTCAACCAAGATGATGAAGGGGTTGGAGCATCTTTCCTATGACGAAAGGCTGACTATGAGGAAAGGCTGGGACTTTTCAGTTTAGAAAAGAGGAGGGACATCAGAGGAATGCCTCAGGGTTCAATGCCCTGTCTTTGGTCCTCCATTGTAACTGGTTGGCCATTGTGAGAAACAGGATGCTGGACTAGATGGACTACTAGTCTGATCCAGCAGGGCTCTTCTTATGTTCTTCCTTCCCTTAGGAGATGTTTCCAAAATGACCTTTTCACTTGCTGGCTATTTGTGAATTATAGGATCAGGTCAAATCTTTCATTACTCTAGATATATACAGCAGCTCAGATTTTAAAGCTGCCAATATCCTTCCCAGGTTGTAAGCAGTGAGAGTGTTTTTTTTTCTTACAGCAGCTGCATGTTTAAACCTCTGCAGCTTTATACAATTGTCAATTTGGTTGCAAAATCAGTTCATCTGCATTTCCTAATAGAAATTAATGGTTGTGCAAAAAGCAGAGATATTGTATTTGGCTTTGAAAGAATGACTTGTGTTGGACACAAGGGAAGACGAATATGCTTGTTGGTACCTGCCCATCAGATGTGTACATATACACAGTCCAGAGCACTAATGTATTTGTTGTGTAGATGTTTTATTGAAGTTTGGAGCAAAGATACTGCCTCTCAAATACATGACAGGCTTCTTCATTGATAAAGGGCTCTTCCTAATCTGGAATGCTGATAACATTAATACATAGATAGTAACATATACTTACATAGCATATTTAAAGTCTTCAAAGGGCTCTACAGATTTATTTTAAAGACCATTTTAGTCTACTTTTTTCCTAAAAAGACCTCAAGGTGGTTATAATGATTTTGTAAAAAATGCTAATAATGCAAAAGCCTTCCTGACCTCCACTCGAAGGCTATCCTACCACACAGGAAGTACCACTCTTGTTTCAGATAGATGCTGCTGTAATCTGCCTGCATGGTGGAACTCCAAATAGACCTTGCCTGGGGAGTGAAGCTGCCACTGAGGAATGTATTGGGATAGGTGGTCCTTAAGTTATCTTGATACTAGGCCATGAGGGACTTTGTAGGCCATAACCATCACCTTGAATTGGGCCTGGAAACAAACAGGCAGTCAATGCAGTAATTTATATACAATGCAATATATATATATATATATATATATATATATATATATATATATATATATATATATATATATATATATATATATATAATTTTTATAACAAAAAAAGAAAAAATACAATAATAATAATAAAAAGAAAATTAAAAAAAGAAAATACAAAAGAGTAGCTATATATACTTATTAATACATCCATGATTATAAAATTATATAGTTCAACAACCAAGATACCCTTCAACCCTCCACCCACCTTAAAAAAGTGACCCATCACCCGACTTCCGAAGAAGTGTCTAAACAGTTTTAAAGATATCTATTAATAGTAAAATGTGAAAATATTAAAACTAGTTTCTATAACTCACTAATTATAATAGTAAAATCCATTTTTGCCAGTTTATCCCAATATGTGGCGGCCTTTGCCCAAGTTTTCTTAAATTCCTCCGTATCTTTTCCATGTAGGAATTCCGTTAATTTGGCCATCCTCATATATATCCATAATTTCTCTTTCCAGTCACGAATTGAAGGTTTATTCACTTGCTTCCAAACTTTAGCTATTACAATTCTTGCAGCAGCAAAACTATATTGACAAATGACTCTATCATTACTACTTATATTTTTTTGTGGAATTCCCAGTAAACAAAATGCAGGTTCTCTTTTTACATACCCGTTAATCAAATTATTAGTTTCCCTAATAACTTTTTTTTTTTTTTGGAATGCAGTAATTTTTAACCCTGGTATCATATGTGAATTTTGACTAACTCCAGATGTTAATCGTGGAAAGCCTTACAATAGTTTTGTAAAGTATGCCTATATTGTTAACCTCATGTTGCACTGGTGGTGGCTGAGATAAGTGTGGTTTGGCTAAAAGCCAGCTAGTGAGTTTATGATTTAGGTAAAATTTAGTTTGGGAACTTCTGGCCCATAGCTTGCACACCTTCCACAGTATTAATTCTACATAGAGAAGTGACTCCCTAAGTGTGGTTCATCAATGGGCTGTGGGGAGCAGAAACTGCAATATCCAGTCTGTTTTCTCTTGTGTGCCTCCCCTGCCTTTATCTTCATCACTTACTCAAGTTGGGGTAGAACATTTAATATTGCAATCATTTATAAAAATATATTTAGGTAATATGGGCAGTGAGCCAGTTTTTAAGTGTTGGGCTTTATCAGGGTTGCAAAACCACACATTTGGCTTCTTATACCAATGCTCCAATGTATAAATGCACACTTAATGTGATTTAATGATTGTTTGATCATCCAGATGTGAAATTTGGGCTTGTTTGACCTACAGTGCTCCCCATATATGACAACTGGGGCCAATGTTTCTGTAACCTATAATTTCAGATAATAAGTATTTATAAGGCACTTGTATCTATACCAGCTGGGCCCTCAGTGCAGTACTGAGAATTTTTTTTCCTGGCATAGCTTTTTTCAACTGACAGGCTCAAGAGAATTCAGGGTCTTGGTTTCCCATGAAGGCTAGAACAAAGGGGTACAAAATGGTTTCCAAATTGTCAAATTAAAGCTTCAGTGTAAATTTTGGTAGCATCATGTCCTTGAGATGAAGGCTCTGGGGAAAACACCTAAAAATAAGTCCTATTTCTCTCCACTGCACTCCAAAGCAGATGAAAGTACTTCTGTTTAGGGTTGCCAGGTCCCTCTTCTCCATTGGCGGGAGGTTTTTTGGAGAAGAGCCTGAGGAGGGCGGGGTTTGGGGAGGGGACAGACTTCAATGCCATGGAGTCCTATTGCCAAAGCGGCCATTTTCTCCAGGTGAACTGATCTCTATCGGCTGGAGATCAGTTGTAATAGCAGGAGATTGCCAGCTACTACCTGGAGGTTGGCAACCCTAGGGTGCCATTATTAACCCACAGCTAGGGAGAAGAGATATGGTATGTCCTCCATGTTTAGTAAGGATGAGCGAGAGCATTATTAGGGTTGCCAAGTCTCTCTTCACCACCAGCAGGAGGTTTTTGGGGCAGAGCCTGAGGAGGGCAGGGTTTGGGGAGGGACTTCCATGCCATAGAGTCCAATTGCCAAAGCGGCCATTTTCTCCAGGTGATCTGATCTCTGTCAGCTGGAAATCAGTTGTAATGGTAGGAGATCTCCAGCTATTACCTGGAGGTTGGCAACCCTAAGCATTATGCATGCTTAACTGTTCCTGGCTTGAGGGCAGGGCAGACTCATTATAGGGATGTGTTGAGAGAGGACTGTTCTGCATCCCCTTAGTTACCCACTCTGGTCTTGAGCATCAGATTAAGAAATTGTCATTAGCTGTTAGAGATTCTTGTTGCTGTGATAAAATAAATTTGGCCCTTTTCCCTCCCAGGTAATAGTGTCTAATCTCTTCATTCTGTATTCTCTTGCAGTTCTTGAAGGCACTTGGAACATGTCAGAAATGACTATGTGATGAGGCTTTGTTTTGTTTCATTACATTTAGAGCCATGCTATGGTAAATGTCTACTTGTAATGATGGAAATTAGGATGATATCTAATAATTCACCAAAGGCGTTACTTTGGCCATGAGATTTATTGATAAATGTCAGTGTTTTCTAACATTCCCCACTGGCTTCCTTAAAAACTACCTTTAAATGCCAAGATTCTCATCATATGCGTGTGTGTGTTAAGTGCCATCAAGTCACTTCTGACTCATGGCGACCCTATGAATCAATGTCCTCCAAAGTGTCCTATCCTTAACATCCTTGCTCAGATCATGCAAATTGAGCGCCGTGGCTTCCTTTATAGAGTCCATCCATCTCAGCATATAGAGTGCTATAACTGGAACTTTGATTAACCAAATTAACAGTGGCCATTTCCACCTGAGTTATATGCCCTGGGTTCAATGCTGTTTGGAAGAGGGATTTTTTTCCTGCTTCCCCCCAGCATTGTGGTGCATTCAGGCACCTCCTGGGGTTTCACCAGCTTTTCTCTCCTGCTGAAACCTACTTTGCTTAGAAGTCTTAGGAAAGACTGCAATAAAGCCTGAATGCCTGCCATATAGGTGGGAAAGTTAGGACGGACACTGCCCCTTGCAGTAGCCATTTCCTCTCTCTGCCACAGGGGACATTAAAAAATTGGTAATTGAATATAATTATATTGATATAGCACTTTCAATTGCAGAGACATGCCTTTTACCTTATGTGATAAGTTAGGGTTCAGTCATAGGAGAGACACACCAAAATAAACGTAATAGTTTATTGGCAAACACAGTGTTCCCTTTAACTTCTCCTGCCTGCAGCTCCTGTCTCCTAGCCAGCAGGGAACCTCTATAAAATCCCATCTTCTGTGTCCCTATAAAGTTTGTGACTCTGAATTATGACAATCGCTATACCTTATATCACTGCAACAGAGAGGGATAGAGACTAGCTTTTTTTAAAAGTGAAAACTGAGAATTCAGCGAACCTGTTATATTGCTATAACAATATTCAGTTGCTTGTTAAAAAAATAATAATTAAAAAAGCCCCAGTGGCCTGGGGGAGAGAGCAAGGCTGCTGCTGGGAGAATGGGGCAGGGCAATTGCGGTGAAACCTGCCTTGTGAACAGCTGAATTAGCAATGGGGAACCCACCAGTATTTCCTCAGCGCTGTACTGCAACACAGGGGCATGCACTGGCTAGGGAACCGGCCTTGGATCTAAGCTGTGCTGTGCATCCAGTATGGTCTTAGGAAGCAGCTGTTGTTTGCCTCCGTTTCCATCTGTTGCAAGGGAGTATTTGTGTCAGTTCTGAGGTTATTAAACTGCATCGAAACATGTTTTATGCTACCTCTAGTAGCAGCTTCTCAACTCCAATGGCTAGTAGGTAAGAACTTCCCTGCGCTTCTCCTGCCTTCTCCCTGATGCTGAGGGAATGAAATGCTGCCTCAAGCTATTGTATTATACAATTGATAGATGTTTCCAGCCTGGGTCCCCTGATGGAATAGTAATATCTGGGCTTCCCATGCTGCTTGGTGCTGCTTGGTCAAAAAGACAGAACTGACAAGTGACTAATGAGCAGTGAGACACATCTGGCTCTGTTCCCTTCATCTCAGGCAGACACCATCAGTGCCCTTTTGCTTGCCTTTCCCTCTTATCCTGAAAGGGAATACGAGTTGGATATTCTGACATCTTTCTGTTGGAATCTGACAGCAATGAAGTGGGACAAGGGCTGGTGGACAATCTCTGCAAATATTTTTTTCTTCTATTGCCTCAGCCATTCTATGCCTTAAATTCTCTTTAGCGTGGTTGTACTAAAAGGCCAGTATCCTATTGGTAGGAGCTAAATGTCTTCTGAATAATGTTTTTAAATTTAGAGAGCAGTGTAAGATTAAATTCTAATTTTGTGCCACATCCTGCATGTTCTCTTAACTAGGGTTGCCAACCTCCAGGTGGCATAGGGTTGCCAGGTCCCTCTTCACCACCAGCGGGAGGTTTTGGGGGCAGAGCCTGAGGAGGGCGGGGTTTGGGAGGGGAGGGAATTCAATGCCATAGAGTCCAATTGCCAAAGCGGCTGTCAGGCTTCAGCAAATGCATGGCGTTTCAGGCAATAGAACTCAAATCCAGGCAGAGCAGCGATTCAAAGTTTTATTCCGAAAGTCAATGATTTCAGTAAGGAGACAAGCAAGGCTGGAATACATGACTGGGGGGGAGAGGATACATATATAGGGCTGATACAATAGGGTTACAGGAACAAAGAGACAATGTAGTCGTTTCCTGCCGGTAACGACTTAAGTAAAACTGAAACAGAAACAATTAAGAGCAACCAGTGGAGGAGATGGCCGAGCTCTCGGCTTTGTGCGCGGGACCCGATATCAGATTGGAGATTTACACGGGCGGGTCCCAATACAATTGTAAATCCCTGGCCGGAGCTCGTGTGCAAAACGGGGGGGGGGGGAGGAGTGCACGGAGAACTCCATCTTGTTTGCGGGGAAACCATCTTGTTTGGGACCGGAGCTGTCAGAAGCCCTATCTGACAGCGGCCATTGTCTCCAGTTGAACTGATCTCTGTTGGCTGGAGATCAGTTGTAATAGCAGGAGATCTCCAGCTAGCACCTGGAGGTTGGCAACCCTAAGGTGGTGGCTGGAGATCTCCTGCTGTTACAACTGATCTCCAGCCTATAGAGAGCAGTTCACCTGGGAAAAATGGCCGCTTTGGCAACTGGACTCTATGGCATTGAAGTCCCTCCCCTCCCCAAACCCCGCCCTCCTCAGGCTTCGCCCCCAAAACCTCCCGCTGGTGGCGAATACAGACCTGGCAACCCTATCTCTAACCTACACCCCCTTGGTCTTCATATTAGCTGTCAGTCAGTGGCTGTATCTGTGGGGGGAAAGTCTGAATCCAAACTCCTAAAATGTCCTCCCATTAAAGACTGTTTCAATATGTAGCAAATATACAAGAAATTAGTCTGAACTGGACAGGGGAGCTTACTCTGATGCAACAGCTAAGGTCACCTGAGTCTAGACAACAAATGGGATGATAACTGAACATAAGAACATAATAAAAGCCCTGCTGGGTCAGACCCAGGCCCATCAAGTCCAGCAGTCTGTTCACACAGTGGCCAACCAGGTGCCCCTAGGAAGCCCCCAAACAAGATGACTGTCTAAAGGTCTCCCTTTTTTTGGTTGGAAAGTGGCAGGTATCTGGCAAGCAGAAGGGATCCCTGAAATTTCTAGTGTTCTGACAGGGTGGAGGGAAAGGGAGACAGAAACCCACTCCCTGACAATGTACAGGAGGAACAAAAACTAATGAGGCTCCGGGTGGGTTTGAATCTTCCGGATCACTGAAGTCTGACTGTCTGTAGCTCTCTGTGTTTTGTGTGTGTGTTATACGTGTGTGTTTTTCCTCCTAAAGCTTGTGAGACTTTTCTGATCTAAGGCACAGGAAACTGATGAGCTTCAAATTAAATTACATCAGCCAGCACAGCTTTACATTTCAAAGGGTTTGAGGGAGAGTGAAAACGCTCTTAGTTTCTGTTTCTTAGCAGTAATTGAAGTGATTTCTTGACAGATTGTACAATTGCAGTTGGATGCTTAATCCACAGCTGGTTGTGTGCCACTTATCTGTTTGTTATGAAGAATTCATAATGACCATTTGGAGATATGCTACAGAATAAAATTTATAAGCACAATGAGTGGGCTGTAACACTGGTTGTCTGTAACTTTGGCCAAAGGTATCAGTAGGTTCTGCTTCTTGGCATATGAGAAATATTAATCTGGTATTAAAATAAATGTAGGCATAGCTGAACACAAGTGTTCTAAACATTATTAGTAGTAGATGCTACTAACATAACATTTGTCCCTATCCATTTAATGGCACAGTTATTTCTTAATCATATCCATCCATCCATCCATCGGCTGTGTGTCTGTATATGTATATATAATTCTAATAGCGAGGTTGGCCAAATCTGAGGATACTTAAATTGGAGCTGTGAACAAGCAAGACAGATATTTCTACAAACCTGAAAAAAACCAGGTTTGCAGAAAAATGTGAAATCTAAAAAAAACAAAAAAACATTTTTTAAAAGCCCAAAATGATAAAAGGAGCACTTTTACAAAATGGATTCCCTCAGTGGCTGTTGTTAGGCAACCACAGCATTCCTGGCTTGGTTTTGGGAAGTAAAAGGCAGGGGAGGGTGCAGAGTCCTTTCCAGGCCTATTTTGGCCTTTAAGCGATGACCAGGCCTGGCAAAAACCGCTGGGTAACTTGATACCATCTGACTTGCATGACTCACCTAGGCCTGGCTGCTTGCTACTGTTCTACAGCAGCCACCCTTTGAAACCCAGTGTGGTGTAGTGGTTATGGCTTCATAGTAGGGTCTGCAAGACCCAGGTTTGAATCCCCATCTTGCTATGGAAGCTCACTGAGTGATTTTGGACCGGTCACATATTGTTAGCCTAACCTACTTCACAGAGTTGTTGTGAGGACAAAAAGGAGAAGAGAATAATGTAAGCTGCTTTGGTGCCCACTGTGGGGAAAGTCAGGGTATAAATGAAATAAATCAATAATAAATATAGCTGAAAATGTGAGGCAGATAAAAGTAGGGTTGCCAACTGCCATTTAGCAGCAGGAGATCTCCTGCTAATTCAACTGATCTCCAGCCGATAGAGATCTGATCACCTGGAGAAAAATGGCCGCTTTGGCAATTGAACTCTATGGCATTTAAGTCCCTCCCCTCCCCAAACCCCACCCTCTTCAGGCTCCACCCCCATAATCTCCCTCTGGTTGCAAAGAGGGACCTGGCAACCCTAGTTAAAGGTAGGTTAGAAAATGGCTGAGACGGACAGAATGAGGCAGGGAAAGGGGAGAGGATATGGGGTTTGCCTGGAGGAAGGAAAGAAGAAATTGTTCAGGGATAGGGATACAGGGGAAAGTGAGGTGCTCACCACAAGTCCTTGAGGGTTCCTTACCATGCAAGTAAGCCTTACCCACGGGCTGGCACCACACAACTGGGCCACAGTTTTCCTAGGCAGAGGCTGGCAGGGAGGGGAGGGGGAAAGCTGAAGATAGGGGTAGAGACAGGTAGGTTGGCTGTTGAGTGGGAAGGAGAGAAGGAAGCAAAAAAAAAAGGGGGGACAGAGGCTGTGGTGATTTTCAGGGAAGAAAAAGAGGAAATAGTGGGGGAGGGGGACATAAGATGCCCCCCCCATCGCAAGTCCTTGTGGCTTCCTGCTTGTTATAATTAATAGTGAGGCATTTACTGTATCAAATGCAGGCCTCTGGAAAGAATGCTGTTAGTAAATCACCTCTTGTCAATGTACTGTTACTGATTTTTTTCTTTTACTGGAGGATTAATTTCTCTGTTTAAAAATGGCAGGAGGGTTTGTACTGGGATTTGTACTGGGACCACTTAGTAGAGAGACACCTCCATTAACTTGCTCTTTGAAGATATTTTCTCTAGTAGATTCAAGAAATAACGACTGTGTGGCTTTTCTTATGGCCACTTGAAACATCTCACATCCATGGTCTTTGGTGAAGGTATATGGCAATGTGACAGTGTGTAAGTACAGCTAGGGTTGCCAATTTCCAGGTAGTAGCTGGAGATAGAATCATAGAGTTGGAAGAGACCACCAGGGTCATCTAGTCCAACCCCCTGTCAATGCAGGAAATTAACAACTACCTCCACCCCTCACATCCCCAGTGACCCCAACCCTCCACCAAGCAGGATCCCACAATCAAAGCACTCCCAACAGATGGCCATCCAGCCTCTGCTTAAAGACCTCCAAAGACGGGGACTCCACCACCCTCCGAGGCAGTGCATTCCACCGTCGAACAGCCCTCACTGTCAGAAAGTTCTTCCTAATGTTTAGGTGGAATCGCTTTTCTCTTAGTTTAAATCCATTACTCCGTGTCCTAGTCTCTGAAGCAACAGAGAACAAGCTAGTTCCCTCATCAACATGACATCCCTTCAAATATTTAAACATGGCTATCATGTCTCCCCTCAACCTTCTCTTCTCCAAACTAAACAAACCCAACTCCCTAAGTCTCTCCTTATAGGGCATGGATTCCAGACCTTTGACCATTCTGGTCGCCCTCCTCTGGACACGCTCCAGCTTGTCAACATCCTTCTTAAATTGTGGAGCTCAAAACTGGACACAGTATTCCAAGTGAGGTCTGACCAACGCAGAATACAGTGGTAGTATTATTTCCCTTGATCTAGACACAATACTCCTATTGATGCAGCCCACAATTGCATTGGCCTTCTTAGCCGCCATATCACACTGTTGACTCATGTTCAGTTTGTGGTCCACTAAGACTCCCAGATCTCTTTCATATGTACTGTTGTCAAGCCAACTATCTCCCATCTTGTACCTGTGCCTTATGTTGTTTCTGCCTAGGTGAAGTACCTTACACTTCTCCCTATTGAAATCCATTTTATTACTTATGGCCCAGCTCTCCAGGCTATCAAGGTCATTCTGAATTCTGACCCTATCCTTCGGGGTATTAACTACCCCTCCTAACTTGGTGTCATCTGCAGATTTGATTAGCATGCTCTCTATCTCATCATCCAAGTCATTTATAAAAAAATATTAAATAGTACCGGTCCCAGGACAGACCCCTGTGGCACCCCACTGGTAACTCCTCTCCAGGATGAAGTTGTGCCATTAATGAGCACCGTTTGGGTTCAGTTGGTCAACCAATTACTAATCCACCTAACAGTAGCAGTGTCCAGCCCACATTTCACTAGCTTTGTTTCAAGAAGTTCACGGGGGACTTTATCAAAGGCTTTACTGAAATCAAGGTACACTACATCTACAGCATTCCCTTCATCTACCATACTTGTCACTCTTTCAAAAAAAGATATGAGATTAGTTTGGCATGACCTGTTTTTGAGAAACCATCTGGTTTTTGAGAAACCATCTGGGTTTCTCCTGCTATTACAACTGATCTCCACCCGAGATCAGTTTACCTGGAGAAAATGGCCGCTTTGGCAATTGGACAAATTTGGCAATTGAAAATGGCAAATGGCATTGAAGTCCCTCCCCTCCCCAAATCCCGTCCTCCTCAGGCTCCACCCCAACTCCCCCCCCCCGGTGGCGAAGAGGGACCTTGCAACCCTAAGTACAGCTCACTTTTCTTTTCTTTTTAACCAGTACTCCTTTGAGCTGACCTGAGCCTGGCTTGCTGGGGAAGGGGGAGATATAAATAAAATTCTATTCTATTCTATATGTCCATCCAGTTCCAAAAAACCAGTCACTTCCATTTCTGTTATTTTGATTGCGTACAGACCCTCATGGGATTTCTGTGAAACCCCGTTTGCAAACCTCTTCCAAAAATCCATTAACTGTTTTGAATACAGAATTTCAATCAATTCTTCATCCACTTTATTGCAATTATATTTAACCGGAATGTCTCCTCATTCCTAATAATGATGTTATGTAGAACTGTTTCAAAATTTTTGCTCATGTTGTATTCATTGTATTCCAAGTTAGATTTTTAAGTAAAAGAAAATATTAGATTGAGATTTGTTTTTAACTATCCTGCTGTATTGTTGCTCTCTAGATGCTTATGGTGGATCTATTCCATAATTTGTTCCAGTATCAACTGTTTTTGTCAATTCCCAAGACATATTTAAAAATCATCCACTGATAGCTGTTTGAATGAGTCTTATTATGTTACCTGTATCCCTGCCCTCTCCCAATGCTTCTTTGGCTGATCTGGCAGTTTGCCTTATTTAGGAAGACTGAAGCAAAATGGTCATTGAGTAATTGTCCCATTTCCTTAACATAGTAGTTAGTTTCTGTGACTCATGAATAAACGTACGATGCAGTCCTAAAAACAGTTTCCCCAGAGGCCTGAGGAGGTTTCTGAACAGACTTGTTTAGGATTATTCTCTGTTTTATTTGAAGCATACTTGTAAAGTGCTTTATCCTACAATATTTCTAACAAAAAATTGTTTCCCACTTTTTGAGTGTTACACGTTGCATCAAGTTGCATCAAGCTACCTCATCAGTGGTGGCCCCTTTCTCTCTTTTCTATATGCTTCTTTTAGAATTTCAAGCACAGAAAGCTAACTTATTTTTAGGACCACATCGATCTTATGCAGTTCCTCCCAATTATTCTTCTTTATTGGAAGGTTGTACAGTTCTTTCTGCACTGAAATTGGTGCATGTGTGCTTTTAAGAAATGTCAGACTGCCAGTCTTCTTTAAATTCTCTCTGTGGAGCCTTACTATTTGTATTCTGTGCATTTTAAATCATCAGTGCAGATAGCTAATATTTGAATTTGGCCGTTCTCACTCTGCTTTCATTATAAGTATAAACTACAGACTTTCATAGTCACTTTCCAGCTGGTCACATATTTTTCCAACTCCTCTAACTCTTCTTTGAGCAAGCTTTTTAAAAAGGGAATTGTCCTTGTTATGTGTAAAACACAAAAACAAAAAACAAAAAAAGAACAAAAAACAAAAAATAGCCATTGGAAGTTTTTGTTGTGTTTTGTTCTGTTGTTTTCCAAACTTGATTCTGGGAAGGTTCTAGCCAAAAGTTTGATAACTTTAGACAGCTTATGTCTAGTACTAGAATTTGGGTCCCAGCAGGCAACATAATTCATGGCATATCATTTTTTTGTATCTGGTAAAAATACTCATACTCTGTCTTTTGACTGAAATAGCCCACAAGTTGACTAACCAAAAGTAAAAAATTAAAACACTTTAAAATATAAAAAGCAGCCACCTCCGAAGTACAGAATAAGTAATCGGTGAAAATAACTTAAAGCAGAGACATTAACAATATACTCTCCCAAAAAGGCTCAGTTTTGACCCAGCACTGGAAGGGGCAAAGAAGGGACAAAGAAAAATCTCCCTGAGGAGAAAGCCTTGTGATCGTTATTTATTTATTTAAATATTAATACCCTGCTTTTCTCCCCAACTAAGACCCAAACAGTGCATTCCTGAAGGGGGAGGCGAACCCTGGTGGCCAGGACAGCGCAGCTGAGGAGCCTCCTCAGAGGCTTCCCAGCCACAGCAGAGGAGAAAAAAAGCCTTTTTTCCAAAAAAGGGGAAAGCAGGCTTGTGCGACCTAAAAGGCGGCGCAGGACCACCACCATCCCCGACGGTGTTCCCCGGGTGAAAGGGGTATGGAAGCTGCCTAAAGGCATCTCTGCCCTCGGGGTCACGCCAGCTCCTAAGAGCATTCTCTCCCTTCAGGAATGCATTGAAAGTGATGTGTCAACATCATCTTTCGCGTCTCTATTTTATCCTTAAAACAAAAACCCCTATTGGTAGGGTTGCCAGGTCCCTCTTCGCCACCGGCGGGAGGTTTTGTGGGCGGAGCCTGAGGGGGGCAGGGTTTGGGGAGGGGAGGGACTTCAATGCCATAGAGTCCAATGGCAACCATACCTACTGGCCCAAAATCACCCAGCAACTTCCATGGCAGAGTGGCGATTCAAGCCTGAATCTGTAGAGATTCTAGTCCTGGCTTGACAAAACGGATCTTTTTATTTACCATGGAAGATATCAACAAATGACCATTCTATCTTAACTTCCTTTCAGGTGTGGTAGTTAGGGTTTGGTTCACCTCAGGGATTTGGACTGACTTTTGGGTCCCTTTCAGCTCTGGTACTCAATAATAGGAGGAGTGGTAAAAAAAATCCTTCAGAGGAAAGGTTTTGGAAGAGCAGATCACAAAAATGCTACCGAAGAAAGATAATGATGTGAATCTCTTGGCTAGATTCACAGCTGAAATTAATGGGGGTATTTACTGCCAGATTCTCTCTCTGTCTCTCTCTTGTGATAAGTGAATACCCTGGCACAGCAGAAAGTCACTCAGGCTATTGGCTGGGAAAGAGGGGAAATGGCTTATTCCTAGCCTTATACCCTACTGTTTGATTTTTTGATTGATCTGTGTGGTTAAAAATGTGATCCTGAGCTTGTTAATAGAAAGCAGAGCAGCTGCAAAGGTCACTGGCATCAGTTTCTAACCTTTCCTCACCCTTCTGACTGTGTTTAGTTGGGAGGGGAGGTCACTCTTACGAGAAGCTTGTTTTCTGTCTCTGCGTCTCTCCTGCCTGACAGCGCAGGCTGGTAATTGGCTTGCCTTCCATTCTGGCACCGCAGTGGAGAGCTCTCAGCTAGTTCGCTCTCTTTGGGTTGAGGTAATGAGACCTCCTGGGAGAGCTCACATGAGCCCCCAGCTGAGCTGATTTAGTATTTGGGAGGAGGCTGATTGAAAAGGGAGAGCAGGATCACACGTATGGCTTCTTCCCTCCGCTGCTTGGTGTGCTGCCTTCCACGCTCCTTGACTCCTTTCCAGTTGGACCTGAAATGCCATGCTGCAAAATGCTTATGTTAATAGCACCTTATCACTTGCTTAGACTTCCTCTCACTGAGCAGTGAACCTAGATCTGAATATGGAATGAAGTTATTAAGTATAGCTGGGGAAGTTCCTTAGTCCCTGCAGTTCCCTACTTCTGCTGAGCTCCATATGATATCTTGTAGGCATTTATCACCTTACTTAATCTTCATCCTACTGTTTTTTTGTCTGTCTCTTTTTTGGCAATATAAACTTTCACAGCTCCTTATCGCTTCTGAGAACACTGAAGATTGGGCAACATGTTGTTTTTTCTCTCCAGGTAATAGCCATGTTGTATTTCAGTACCTAAATGATAAGCAAATGGTTGGACATTACGGGGGTTACCGCACTTTGTATTCGCAGCGATGTATTAAGAGTTTGAAAATGTTGTAAAAAACATCGCTTTAAAAGGGGTTTTGGATACCACGGCTTATAAATGGTTGGAAAATGTCTTCACAGCTAAAGGGGCCAAAACAAAGTGCAAACAGTATTTTTTATAACGTTTTCAAACTCTTAATACATTGGTGGGAATACATAGAAAGTACAAACAGTATTTTTTATAACGTTTTCAAACTCTGGGAATACAAGTGCGGTAACCCCCTTTCTTCTATTGGAGTTAATGACTAATTGCAAATGGTTCATGCAGTTGAGGATCCTTTTTGCCTTCAGAAGCAGAGATGCATCACTGGAGTTTAAAGCTCTTATTTCAGTTACAGGGTTTTGTTATTTGTTTTGGTGAAATGCCAAAGAAAAGCTCCCCACACAGACACACAACATTGAGACACAGTTAGTTTTCAACTGGTCTGTTTCACTTGAATGTCTAGCAACATTATTTGTAAATAATATGTGAACTTGTTGTCCTAATTCATGAGAATTTTGTAGTACTTCCATTTGGGGTTAAAAGTCAGCAGCCCCACAAGATGTAATAGCATTTTCAATATGTTGTGAGCTGACAGAAAGAATATAGAGGAGAGTGGAAGCTCAATGGCAAGCCATCCCTGACCTACGTGTTTTCACTGGAATGTATATAGAGCTTACACACATGTAAATGTACTTGCATAGGGCTCTTTCCACACTTTAGGGCCCCCTGAAAAAATAGCAGTTCTGGTCCTCCGGGGAGAATTTATATGCACATACTTTACGTATGCTTCACTGATCGCACATAGGTTGGGACAGAGCTTGCAACCATAATCCTATCTCCCCACACACATATCAGTTTATTTTGTCTACTTTGAATGTTTGAAAGTGGCTATAATTGAAGGCTAATCTAGCATCACCAAGCAATAGACAACTGCTTTGATTGCCACAGATCTTGTGCATCCATTTCATTTGTTTTTATATATAATTTCCTTGCAGAAGTCGTCCCAGGGTGGTTCTCACAATATAGTTAAGGTACCACTATTAAAATTGTAAAACAAGCACACAAGCAAACAATTAAAGTTCAAAATTTACAACATTCCAACAAGGGAATAAAGCACCATCACAGCTATAATTTATATATTTAAATATTTACAGCCCGCTTTCTTCCCCACAGGGGACCCAAAGCAGCTTACAAAAAAACAACAACCCACAAATATAATTAGACAAACAACTGGCAACAAAAAGAAAACCCAGTACAACCCCAGAGCCAGCCATGGGATTCACCTGGGCTGGCTCACTCAGGCCACAAGCTGCGAGCCATGGATTAAGAACCAAGAGCCAAGATTCTTGGGCTCTTGCCTTTCGGCTTGCACCTTTGGCCTAGCCTAGGCTGTAATGCTTGAAAAAGGAAAAGTTTCAGCCTTGATCCTCTGCAGCTGGCAGACAAAATTGTCCCCAAGATTCCCCTCCTTGCTAAAAGAGTCTCTGACCACACGCAGGCTTTAATATCAGTGACAACAACTGCAGCCACCTCCAACTTAATATCATCATAAAACGGAGATATGCCCTCGATTGTTCTCTAGGAAGACAACCTCTTCCCATTTCTTTCCATGTAGGGGTTTTTTTTTTTCAGTTTAATGAAATCTTCAGTGTAATAATAATCTCACCTCTGCTTAGTATTTAACTCCTTTCTGTCAGTGGATGTGCCCACACCCACCTTGGCTGCCATAACCAACAAAAGAGCCACTGTGAGCTGCAATTACCCCTTGCAAGCCAGTGTGTGGGAACCCTGCAAACAGGGATCCTGCCTCCACTACACACAACACACCCTTCATTTCACCACCTTGCAGTATTATGGGGCAGCTGCCCCATACGTTCAACAACCTTCCAACAGCCTCCCGGTTTACAGGAATGTAAGGAATACTGGCATGGTCGCAAAACTGGGGATATGCGTGGGTCTCGTACTTTCAGCAGCTTTGTCCTAGTCAGCTAAAGGAACTTTGGAGCATCAGCAATAACATCTTTTCCGACTGCTAGCAAGAAAGTACTGGATTTTAGCTCCTCTGGCAGCCCATTCCAGAGTACTGGTGTGGTGGTCTTGGAATGGACCACTGTGAAGTGAACCTCCTTGTTAAGAAGGCACAGAGAAGAGGCAGGCTGCGAACAGGCTCGTTCAGGGAGTGGTAGCCCTCCAGGTATGTGGGTCCTTGGCCATTAAATACTTAAAGGTAAAAAAACAGCATCTTAAGTAAAACCAGGAAACAAACTGACAACAAAGAAGCAACCAGTAAAAATAGGTGTGTGATAGAATTGGCTAGTTTTTATTAACAACTGAGTTGCTGTATTATGAACTAGCTGAAGTTTCTGGGAAGGGCTTCATTTTCTTATAACTAAACAGTGTAAGATTGTGTTATCCTTTCAAAATTCATCTCATTCACCTTGTTGATAACTGTTTGCACCAATCTCATTCCAATATTATACTTGGCTATGTTTGCTGGCATGTCTGTACCCAACTGAAAGAGCAATTTCCTTTCGCATCATTTTACATCCTTCCCATGTGTTTTAATTTTCTCAGTATTTGCTCAAAGACACCTTTTTGCCACAGCCCCCAGGTAAAAATATGTGAATACTGTTTGGATTCTACAGTGTAATACTGCTTGTCTGCTAAGATATTACTGAAAATAAAAGGTCTGAGCAACTCCCAGCTGTTTAGGATTCGTAAGGGCTTGTAAGAACATCCGTGTTTGTTGTTTTGGATTCTTCCTGAAAATAAAAAGGGAGGGAGAACTGTAAACTAATGGAATTTGTGTTGATGCCTATTGACAGACGATGGGGCAGGAGTCACTATCATACAGACAAGGGGACAAAATGGGAGAAGAGCACTGGGGACTCCCAAGGACTCTGTAGAGAACTTCCCAGCTAGACGCCTGCACCCCCACTCCATCCAGCTCTCCCAGATTATGTAAGAGTTGAAAACCATAAAAAAAACACCATCAATTTGCAACCATTTGGTATTTCGGGTACCAAACACGCTTGTCTGCCACTTCAGGTGGCCAGAGTATTGTAAGAAGCTTGTCCACTGATGACTGTGAAGCAGTCTATCTATCCTACATGACCATAAGGAATGGTAATGCTTCTTGTTGGCTGTAGGTATCTCCATCTAACTGTGGCTTCATGGCTCTGGCCAAGCAGCTGTTAGAACTGGAAGAGAGGACGGGTCCCCCTTCTAACGAAAAGGAAGGGCAGCAGTTTTATTCTCTCGGATCTCCCCGAGAGAATCCAAGAAACATTCAAATTGGGGTGCAATAAGGCACCCCACCCCAGTCCTAAATAGCGGACTGGGATGCAGGACCACCCCTGCATGCCGTGAAGAGCGGTTTGACTCCCATATTCTCTGAGAGAGCCTCAAGCCTCTCAGAGGAGTGGATGTTGTCCCGCCGGCAACTGAGGGGAATTCCATCGCCATGGACGTTTCTTTGGCTTCAAGCTTCGACTTCCTCTATCTATCAACACTTAAATAATAATCCTTTTGGAACGGAAACCGCATCTTCTGAAATCTGAGTAAGTTACAAGAACTCTCTTGTTTTTTACCTTGAAATTGCCTGAGTAAGCACTAGCTCCTGCAAGTTTTCATTACTTGAAGAACTGGAGCAAACATAAATCTTATTATTAAAGGCCTCCTATCTGGATAATAACTCTGCCTCCCCCCCCCCGCCCACCATTAATGGGGAAACAACAAAAAGGATGTAGGTAGGTTGTGCCAAACCCTGGATTTGTTACAAAAGGAAAGTCAAAACTTAAAAGGTATTGAAAGGGTATAAGCAAAAAACTTAAAATGGCAAAGCATATCAAAGGGGCTGAAAAATCCCAACTCGGCCTATACGCGGGTCAATACGGTAGGTGGAGGGAGAGGGGGAACTTACTGCTGCCGCGGCCGCCACCTTCAACGGGCCTTCACCCGGGCCAGGAGCGGCCACAGAAGGCTCCTGCGCGCTGGGGGGGGAGCCGCGGCCGCCGCCGTCACCTTCAGCGGGCCTTCCCCCGGGCCAGGAGCGGCCACAGAAGGCTCCTGCGCGCTGGGGAGGGCCCGCCACCGCCGTCGCCGCCTTCAGCGCGGCTTCCCCCGGGCCAGGAGCAGCCAGAGAAGCCTCCTGCGCGATGGGGGAGGGGGGCCGCGGCTGCCGCCTTCAGCGCGGCTTCCCCCGGGCCAGGAGCGGCCACAGAAGCCTCCTGCGCGCTGGGGGGGCCCGCAGCCACCGCCACTGTCTTCAGTGTGGCTTCCCCTGGGCCAGGAGCGGCTACAGAAGGCTCCTGCGCGCCAGGGAGGGCCCGCCGCCGCCTTCAGCGCGGCTTCCCCCGGGCCAGGAGCGGCCACAGAAGGCTCCTGCGCGCCGGGGAGGGCCCGCCACCACCGCCAGCTGATCGCCGCCTCTCGTGGTAAGTAGGGGGTTCAGGGGCTCTTCCCCCTCCCCCCCTAGGGTGGCGCTGGGGTCGGGATGGGTCTTTAGGGCCCAGGCGGCCGGGCGGGAGGGCGACCTTGGGGTTGTATAAGCCGACCCTTGGCTTATATGCGGGTGCCTAATTTTTCCCCATTTTGGGGGTGTAATTAGGCACCTCGGCTTATACGCGGGTCGGCTTATACGTGAGTATGTAAGGTAAATATTGCACACATTCTTATATTGATGAGTGCCACAGCTTGAGCCCGGCAAGATACAGCAAAACTTTCTTTGGTTCAAGGCATCTTTAAGATTTATTTATTTCATTTCATCCTGCCCTTTTTCTGAGGAGTCCAGAGTGGCATTCGTCTGTATCCCTTCTTCCACTTTACCTACACAACAACCGTTCGAGATAGGTCAGGCTAAGCAAGCTGGCCCAAGCAAGCTTCATGGCACAGTGTAGGTCTGAACCCAGACTTCCCAGATCCTAGTCCACTATACCAGGCTAGTCATGTGCTACCTCAGGAAAAAGAAGCAGGAAGTTAAGCTATATTGGCTAGTCCTCTGAAGGGCTCTTAAGGTCCACCCATTCTAACAAGCAGCACCTAACACCAGATCCCAGTATATTTAAATGTAGTGGTGCATTGAAAACTTAATGTTTGGATTGGCTGGTAAGCTTGTCTCTTGGCCTGTGATGGAACAGACACCTGTCTGCAAACACAGTGCCGACTCCTTATGCACAGGAAGATGACTTTGGCAAATGAGCACTTGTGAACTGCTGAGTCATTACTTTGACAAGAAATTTCTAGTCAGATCTCACTAGATCTGACTAGAAAGAAGATTTCCACTCTTCTACAGCTAAAATGTTTTAGGCAGCTTTGGCTTAGGTGTTAGACAAATGGAAGTTTCATCATGTATTCTTCAGCAGACTGGCAATTTGAAATTGAGTGTATGGCCAAAATCGAGTTCACTTTAGCTGGGCTTTTTAAATTCAGCAAATTAAAAGGTTGGATTTGTGACAGCAAAGAAGAAGTCAGTCTTCAAGTTAGTGTTACAATTTACCTTTCAATAACTGGAATGAGGGGAAGATAGTATGTTCTCTTGTATCCTTTGTACCTATATAATGACGGCCGTATAAGAAAACCAGAAGTATGAGGGCAACTGAAATACAGCATGTGATCTCAAATCGATATATCCAGCTAATGATGGTAGTAAGCACAGCAGATTTTTTTTGGGGGGGGGGGTTCAAACACATCCTTAGACTCCGATTGTCTGCTGTCTTCTGACACCACAGCGCATTCACAGACTAGCTAGTTAAGATGTTGGTATATACCTGAATGGAGAATCCCTGGGCTTGTGTGTTCCCTGTGCACTCTGCCTTCCTTGTCCCTGGCTTAATACCCGGTGACTAAAGACTTCCGCATTTGTGGCAAAATGTAGTTTATTGTTATATCTAATCTACAAACCTTGATTTGCTCCACAGAATGGGATTCCAAGTTAGGGTTAAACCAAGTATGGAATCCTGGTTTGTAGGGAAAAGAGCAAACCATCGCCTGTGTTTCAGTTGTAATTACAAGCTTTGCTTTGCCACAAATACAGAAGTCTTAAATTTATTACACCCACATAAGGAGGGAAGAAGGGGAGAGGGAGTGTGCAAATCTGTGGATCCCTCCAGCTCATCCATCTAAAAATAGCATGGTTTATGATCTTTATAAGCATGTTTAGCGGAATTTTCTTCCAAGTCACTGTATTGAAGACTGCAGTCTTAATGTAGAAATTCGTTGCTTCACATAAGTTATAGTGGAATTTTACATATTTAAGGCAAAAGTGTATTTAGGGGAAAAGTGGGAGCTTGCAAGGAACTTGTGGTGAGGGGCATTCCCCCACCATAGTTTCCTTTCCTATCCCCCCTTTGTCAAAATTCTCCCCCTCTCTTTCTGCCCCCGCCCCATATCTATTAATGGCCAGCAATGGCAAACCGCCTCTGAACGTCTCTTGCCTTGAAAACCCTACAGGATCGAGTTTCTTGGATGGTGGGCATTGTTGCTTTCTGGCTACAGTCCCACTGGAGTTTTGAAGAAACGTGTAAAGCTGGCAGTTGGAAAGCAACAGAAGCCTCTCTCTTATGACACCTGCAAACTGGTGTCTAAATGATCATCACCCATATTGCTACTAAAAGCAAGGGGGGAAAACCATAGTCTTCTCAATAGGAAAAAAGTTATTTAGTGTAGCGGTATAAAGAGGCAGTGAAATAGTATTTATTACATTTCAGATTGGACAAATAGTTTTACATGTAGATTTGATCTGCCTTGGGGACTAGGAGATGAAAAATAGAATCCAAAAGATACCTTCAATCTTAACTGAAAAGACAAACCTTGAAAAACAGGGTCATGTTTCAAGGTATTGGTGATGCACAAATGTCCATACATTAGAATCCATATACATTTAGGGCATATGCAGAAGTATTGCAAAGTGATGGAGATGTCTGAACCTTGCAGTTGGTAAAATGAAGGACCAACATAAAATTAAATGGGTACTTGTAACATTTAAAGGGAATGGAGTCTGGTGCTTCCCATTTTTCTCATTCCTGAGAAAGGAATGCATTAAATGTAAATATGTCCTTTTACAGATGCTCTTTATATCCACTGAAAATGTGGGGGTTTCTGCTGTATGATTATGAAGAAAGGCATTCCTGGTAGTCTGATTTCCAAGAAAGGCTAGCTAGGAAGGAGTGCCCCAACGTTTGTTAGGGCAGGCTTATTGCGTATCCCTCTCTCCTTTGCTTGGGAAACCTGCAGTATAATTTAGTAAGTTAAGTAGTACACATGAGAAAATGTGTGTATGATCTGCCCAAGTGGTAGTGACTGACTGCTGATCCCTAAATCAGATTGGTTGAATTGAGGGGAATTCACACAGCAAGATTCACACATGTACATTGTTGCACTTAAAGATTTTACCAAGTCTGACAGCTATCACTTTCCAGCTCATCTGGCTGCATCCTTGTATATATGTATGTTTGTGAGCGAGGGTGTAAGCTCCAGGAAGTGTAAGGCAGACAGACAAGGTGTAAATTGCATGGTGGGTTGTCTTAGTTTAGGTGAAAATGAAAAATTCTCCCACCTCTTGTGCCAGAGTTTCTCAGTTTCCAACTGCCTGTAGATTTGAAATGTTTTTTCCCCTTCCCTCTGCTCCAGAGGGCATCATGTAAGCTGGCTTTTCTTCTGTTTCAGCAGTCAGGCTTGTTATTGATTCCCGAGATGATGCTCGCCTTATATTTGTCCTAACAGAAATATTATGTCTTAAATTTAAATTGAAGCCTCTAGCAAAACCTGAGGGGTAATGAAATGTGTCCGATCCTGAGTGCAGAGCTGCAAACAAAGGATGTGGATGGGAGGCATCAGTTTCCAAGTGATTCTCTTTGTTGCTTGAACTATTTGGCCATCCTGTCTTGATTTTTAATTTGAACTACAGTTTGTCTTGCCTTACCCATTTGACATTTAATTATTTGCATGTATGTCATCCAGGGCTGGTAGTTGTTCTTCAGCACAATACAGCATTTATATGCCATGCATTCCATTCTGATCCTGCTTTAAAATGTTTTAGTTCAATCCCGACGGAAGTCGGTTTCAGGTAGCCAGCTCAAGGTTGACTCAGCCTTCCATCCTTCTGAGGTCAGTAAAATGAGTACCAAGCTTGCTGGGGGTAAAGTGTAGATGACTGGGGAAGGTAAACAAAGTCTGCCTAGTAAACGTCATGATGTGATGTCACCCCATGGGTCATTAATGTCCCGGTGCTTGCACAAGGGACTACCTTTACCTCTTACCACCTATTGGTGAAATAGCCCTCGCTGGGGTGGGCTTCAGCAGTTGTTTGACTGTATGAAACTATCATATTGCCACTTTTCTTCAAGTCTTACAAGTTAAACATCACTTTTTCTTATACCTGTGGGCAATTTAGACTCAAGTCTTGTCCACCAGCCAAAACACATTATTTTCCATCCGCACTAATGTCATTCTGGGTATTTCTGCCTTAAATACAATGCCTGTCTTTATAAATCTCACATCCCCAAATCAGCCAACTCGGGTCTTGGTGAATGTATTGAGGCTTAATAAGATCATAGGTCATGATAATATGAGTAGGCTTCTGTTTCTGCTTTGTTTTGGTTTTTTTGAAAACCAACAATTTAATTCATTTTATATTAATCCTTTCATTAAGTTCCTACCCAAAGGTTTGCATTACCTATGCCCTGTTGTCTCAGAAATGAAATCAGAAGCTACTGCTTATAAGGAAGAATTATGGAAACGTTATTCATGAAATGTCGTTACATACCAAGCAGGTAAACCTTTTAAAATAATTATACTGCTCTATTTCCAATTGGACTGGCCAGTTTATAAAACAGTGAGACAAACAATTATCCATTCTTTTGCCTCAATTCAGTCACCTTACTGACCCCGTGTGATATCAGTGGTGTTGCTTGCAAGGTCTTTTTCAACACTTTTTACTTCAGCTTGATGTTTTAGACAAAGCACAGAGTGTTCACATCATGTTTCTTGAAGAAGTATCTCATCTTTGATATACCAAAGAACCAGAATTATTCTGAGTAGTTATAGAGGTTTAAAAAAAAAGCCTTAGAAAATTATCTGCATAGAAATAACTCTTATGTATATTAACATCTACATGAGAACTGCTTTTCAGTGTCTGCTAAGGTCTGTTTCTCATCCTCTACTGAAACTACCAGTTCAAGCAGGCATGCTTTTCTGCTGTCTGAAACCTCTCAACACATCCTTGTCCAGTAATAGTAAGTAATAATACATAAACGTAGGAAATTTAGAACTGCTCTCCCATACCTCCTCCTCCTGCTGCCCACATTCTTATCCCAGGATAGATATGACATTGCCATAATCTACCCCGTGGAGAATCATCATGTCTGCTTAACGCAGATGGAAGCCAACTGGCTGCCTGCCCGTCCCTTGACCTTCAAGGATTCTTGCATTCTTCTACCATTATATACATTTCCTCTGTTTTCATATCAAGGACGTACAAATGCATCCCATGCTCCCAAATTTGCCGAAAAAGAATATCAGATCCTCAAATGGGCACCTTTTCCAATAAACATTCTCCCCTCCAGCCACTGAATCTCCACAGAATGAGTGTAAATACAGTGATAAGAAAGGGACATTCCCTTCCTAATTTAGTATGTGTGTGGGAGGTAATTTTGTGCTGTTTCTTGTGCATTACCCAGTCTACAGTTCCAAACAGTATTAAATTCCCAGCCTGGAGGTTCTTTCCTGCTGCAGTTTCACATTTGACAACCTCCCTCTACCTTTATTCTTCTGGTGATAACTTCAGTTGCCAGGTAACTTCGGCGTAGACTAATATATGTATCAGCTGTTCTGCAAACTCCATCCTATAAGCCATTGATTTTCTTGGGGTTGCTGTCACCAGAAAGAAAGGTACAAAGAGGGCATAGCTGAAAAGAGGCATGAATTCCAAACTTCATCTAGGGCTGAACCCTTGGACATTTGCTGAGCTGCTATGATCTCTCAGAATGCTTTGAAGAGGAAGTTTACACAGAACCAACCCAGAGACAGAACAAGCTGGCTGCTCTTAGTGGGGAGGGGTTTGGGGAAGTAGAGGACGCTGTATTTCATGCATGCCTTTCTGGTTCTGTGGCGCATTCACTTCTCTTGAGGGGAAAACAGTTTAACTTGGAAGAGAGCCTCAGCAGCTTAGGTTTATGTACTTTTGGTGTAGGGTGGTGCATGGACATGAAGAGGGATGAATTTAGAATAAGCCAATTAGAATAAATCTTTCTGCAAATGTTGTGGGCTTCCATTTGTATTCCATTGAGCCTTGTTACAACTAATGAAAAAGTAATTACTCATTTTAATAAGGTAGTGAATTATCTCTAGGCAAGAGAGTTGCCATTTAATCAGCTGTTGCCTTTATGTGTTTTGAATTATGTCTAGAGATCCAGTAATCATGACATGGAGAAAGACTGTGTATGATGTCAGGGACAGAGGGCACCTTTCCATTTCCCCCTCTGAGTCTGGATTTCTTGCAAAGGCAGGAGGCTGAAGAAAGAAATGGAAGGATGGGGAAGAGGTTAATATAGGTCATCTGCACAATGCAAGGCTATTTGTCGTTACTCTGAAACATAATTCATATCGGTACTTGTAGGTTATATCGTGTGAATATCTGGGATGAACTGATGGATGTGGTTGAATTTTCCATTTTGCCATACTGAATGGGGGAGGGGGGGTGATGCCCTGTCAGCACAGACTTTTTTTTTTTTACAAAGCGGGGTCCAGTTTTTTACTTCCTATGACACTAGGTGTAGTGGTTAAGAGCGGTGTAGTGTGGTGTAGTGGTTTGGAGTGGTGGACTCTAATCTGGAGAACTGGATTTGATTCCCCACTCCTCCACATGAGTGGCGAACACTAATCTGGTGAACTGAGTTGGTTTCTCAACTCCTAGATGTGAAGCCAGCTGGGTGACCTTGGGCTACTCACAGTTCTCTCTGAATTCTCTCAGCCCCACCTACCTCACAGGGTGTCTGTTGTGGGGAGGGGAAGGAGATTGTAAACTGGTTTGATTCATCCTTAAGTGGTAGAGAAAGTCGGCACATAAAAAACAACTCTTCTTCTTCTTCGAGATCATGAAATCTGGAGTGATGGGGTTATAAATGTATGAGGAGGGGGTACAAGAAAGATGCTGCCTCTCCTTTCCAACTATACATGCTTCCAGCCATGTCCAAATATTTTAAAATATTTCCCCTTTTCCTCCTCTATTCGTATAAGAAAGAAAAATACTTTTATATATCAATGCTAACTATCACCCATTATATGTTCCCTGCTGCAGGGTGGGGCCCCAAGAATAATTTATCTGGGTCAAATACAGAGTTATAACAGCCCATCACCACACCTATGTACATATATTTTTTTCTTGTTAGATGCCGCAACAAGATGTAAGGTTGCCAACCTTCAGGTAGGGCCTGGAGATCTTCTAGAATTACAACAGACTTTCAGACAACAGATGTCAGTTCCCCTAGAAGAAAAGCCGGTTTGAACGGTGGGCTCTATGGCAGGGGTGTCAAACATAAGGCCGGGGGCCGGATCCGGCCCCTTGAGCTCTCTTATCTGGCCCGCAAGGCAGCCATCCTCCCAGTCCCGATCTGGACTAGCAAGGCATGGCCCGGCCCGACCAAGTGACATTTGTGTCATATCCGGCCCTCGTAACAAATGAGTTTGACATCCCTGCTCTATGGCATTGTACACCACTGAGGTCCCTCTCCAGGTTCCACCCCCCCAGATCTCCAGGAATTTGCCAAGCCAGAGGTGGCAACCCTAACAGGATGGCATGATCTGCTGTATGAACGGCTGCAGATAAATCCAGTAGGAGCAACAAAGACGCATGGCCTTTGTCTACATTTAGACAGAAGTGATCATCAGCTAAAGCTGCCGGGGCTGTCTCCATCCCATAGCCCGGCCTGAAACCAGACTGAAAAAAGGGTCCATGGCACTTGAGTTATCCAAGAAGACTTCAGTTACAGCTCACTTTGCTCCCCACTCCTGTAAAATGCTTTTTTTTCTCCCCTGCACCATGCTTGAACTCTGCCTGGTTGTGAGCTCTTCCCATTACCTCTCAAGTCCTTGTGATCATAAACTGCATAATAAACCCTGTTGGAATGCAGACACAGAAGTCTTTATCACATTTTTAGCCCACCCTTTCTCCAAAGGGCTCAAGACAGTGTACATGGTAATTTTCTCCCTTTTATTTCTGTAACAACACTGTGAGTTAGGTTAGGTTGAGAGAGAGTTTTGTGAACACAGCTGAATGGAGATTTGTGCCCAAGCCTCCCCAATCCTAGTCATTGGGTTGCCAGGTCCCTCTTTGCCACCAGTGGGAGGTTTTGGGGGCAGAGCCTGAGGGGGGCAGGATTTGGGGAAGGGAGGGACTTCGATGCCATAGAGTCCAATAGCCAAAGTGGCCATTTTCTCCAGGTGAACTGATTTCTGTCGGCTGGAGATCAGTTGTAATAGCAGATCTCCAGCTAGTACCTGGAGGTTGGCAACCCTACCTAGTCATATTCTCTTACCCACTATACCATGCTGGATCTTAATCTTACACCATACCTTAAGGTACAAGAGTGCATTTTTTATGGTTCAAAGGCAGTGTGGTATAAGAACAGGAGTAAAAGGAAAGAAATATTTAGCTTACTGAAATGTGTTCCTAATATACTTGGGCAAGCCTACATGTTTCCACAAAGAACTTACAAAGTGAGTCACAAAAGAAGTTACTGATCTTTTCCTCGTGGCAAGCTGAGGGAATTGGGCAAGAGACCTGTTCAATAGGTAACTGTCAGAGAACAAAACATACTTTCCATGGATATATATCAGTGGGCTGGGCAGAGCAGCTCCTGCTTTCTTTTCAGAGGGTGGAATTAGCTGAGTCAACCGGGGGGAAACTGCTTCTCTCAAGTCTTCCCTGGCTCTGCTTTAGACATCTTGCTGCACTGAAGATACAGAATACATACTTTTGTTTTCCTTTTTTGACATGTATCGCACAAAAGGACAAAAGTATAGCCCTTTAATTTCTGCCTCCAGGAGAAGGGGTGGTACCGTCCAAAAAGTTTATAATAACAGTAAGAGAACTGACCCTTTCACTGGGCAATAATTTTTAGATAGATCTGGGCAATCTCTAAGGGGCATTTTTCACAGTAGATTTTGCTTCTGTTTTGCCACGGACTAAAAAAACCACACGATTTAAATGTTTTTTTCATGGCTACGATTTATCCCCGTCAATTATCTGTAGTTTTGGTTTTTCATGGGAACAAAGCACGCTGTATTTGACAACGGTTTGGTCTGTCCCTTTTGCAGGAGCCCTCCCCTTCCAACAGGCTCATTGTTTATGCCTGCCCCCAGCTCCGCCCAGCAGATTACCTCGTGCGGTTCACCAGCCCCAGCGCAAAAAACAACCACCAGTCCCTCTGGTCTCCTCCATTTTTCTTCCACCCTCGCTCTGTTCTGCTTTTGGAACAGTCAGATTCCAAATGGGGGGGGGGGCAAATCACCCACTTTCCTCAAAGCTTCCCTCTATTTTCTATAGGTGTGGAACCCATTGCCCTTTAATGATAGACAGGATTGGGGGGGGGGCAGGGAATCCATGGGCCCAGAGAAGTGTTTAGCTGAAAGTGGGAATGGCGGGGGGGGGCGGGGGGAGAGAGGAAAGAAGGCCCCTGGATTGCGCGCTGGCCATGATCCGGCCACATTGCATCGTGAGAGACAGGAGGGCTCCTAGCTTGCATGCCAGCCCCGATCTAGCCAGTGTGCATGGCGAGGGGGGGAGAGGAAAGGCCCCTGGATTGCGCGCTGGCCATGATCCGGCCACATTGCATCGTGAGAGACAGGAGGGCTCCTAGCTTGCGTGCCAGCCCCGATCCAGCCAGTGTGCATGGTGAGGGGGGGGAGAGGAAAGAAGGCCCCTGGATTGCGCGCCGGCCATGATCCGGCCACATTGCATCGTGAGAGACAGGAGGGCTCCTAGCTTGCGCACCAGCCTCGATCCAGCCAATGTACATGGCGGGGGGGGGGGGAGAGGAAAGAAGGCCCCTGGATTGCGCGCCGGCCATGATCCAACCACATTGCATCGTGAGAGACAGGAGGGCTCCTAGCTTGCGCGCCAGCCCTGATCCAGCCAGTGTGCATGGCGGGGGGGGGGAGAGAGGAAAGAAGGCCCCTGGATTGCACGCCGGCCATGATCCAGCCACATTGCATCGTGAGAAACAGGAGGGCTCCTTGCTTGCGTGCCAGCCCCGATCCAGCCAGTGTGCATGGCGGGGGGGAGAGGAAAGAAGGCCCCTGGATTGCGCGCCGGCCATGGTCCGGCCACAGTGCATCGAGAGAGAGGAGGGAGATAAGAGCAGGCTGGCCGCCACTCTTCAGAAGAGTGATGGGAGTGAGTTTTGCCTTGGGTTTTCCGCTCTCAGGATGCACATTTTTCCCATCTGAATTCTCAAAAATCCCCCCTCCCCGCTGGGGTAGAGGGGCCAACAGCCCCTTCCCTTGAACATCCCCCCCCCACGGGTCCAGCTGCCCTAGACTGAGCTGCCACCACCACCACCCCCAGCGCGCGAGGAGCACATGGCGTGGCCCCGCCGGTCTCCCCCTGGAGCCGTCCGTCCGACGTCCCCCTGGGCTTGGAGGTGTGGGCCCAGCTCCAAGGCCCATCCCAGGCGAGGGGCGGGGAAGGCGTGCGGGGACGGAAGGAGAGAAGTGCCAGGATTCTAGGCAGGCAGGCAGGCAGCAAAAGGGGTGGTATTCTTGTCCGAGCACGAAACTCCCCCAGCCAATCACCGTTCTTGGGGGAGGAGAAAGGAGATGTCCCGGGGAGTGAAGAAAACATTTTTTCATGGGCATCCGAGCAACAAAACACGCGTCCACAGGAAAGATCGTCTCAAAAGTGGTTTGGATTGCCTCTCTTTTAATGCGGCTTATTTTGCTCAGTGGGGGGAAATACGGATCTCCAGTGAATAACCAAAATTTGACTCCGACGCAAATCAGCTTCGAAACAGCAGCAAATCTCCTTGAAGAATACCCCAATGTTTCTTACAAGGGGATGTACTGAAAGAGGCGCTTATCTCCTCACAAGGGGCTGCTTTAATGATGTGAGGAGAGGATACCAACTTGACAATAAAGGGCAACGTACTTAGTGAGCTTGAATGCTAATCAGTAAATCTTTGGTGAAAATAGGGCTGGAATGTCAGTAAACTTGTTGCTAATGGAGCCAGAAGAAATTTATCTAATTAGATTGTTTCCCCACAGTGGATAATATAGTATTTTCGCTATGTTTTATCCTCGGTGAGTTTAAAATGTGTCTGTCTCCAGGGACGGTTGAAATGGCAGATGGGCAAGCTTGTGGAGGGAGTAAAATAAAATCCAGCTAAGCAAAGCAGAGCTGACCCTTGAAGATACTTGGGTCACAGAAGTTCAGATACGGTATAGTTTTGGGGGCCCCCGCTTGCCTCTGCACTTGTGTCTGCTGGGCTTCTGTCTGTGTGCCCGTGGAGCGAATAGAAGGAATTTATCCTAAGTGCCAAATCCTGTTTTGTTTAAAGGTTAAATAATAAAATGAAATCTCTCTATACACTCCAGCTCTCCTTAATTCCTTTTTATTACATCCTTTCACAGAGCTGTCACTCATCAGCCCAGTAGGAAAGGAGGGGAAGCACTGTTATTTCCCTCGCACCCTGGGTTCGGTTTATTTCCAAAATGAGAACCCAAACCAATAAAAAGCAGATTGTTTAGTTGGAGAACTGGGTGGGTAAAGATGCAACAGTGCCTCCACGGGGCTGATTTATAATGAAAGGGGAAGATTAAAGGGAGAGAAAAGCAGTTTATGTTTTTAAAAATACCGTTTTTGTACTGTATTTAGCAAATACAACACAGCTATAGATGTCTGTAGCTTCCCTCCTTTAGGCAATCTAGGATGAGCTGAGTGAGTCCAATGTGAGTTTTGAAGCAAGACAAATGTAAAGAATGCAGATTATGTGTCCTATGTTTCATTTAGTGTGGCAACCAAAGCAAACAGACTTCTCAATTAAAAATACATTTCCAATCATACTTACTTTTAAAAATTCAGCCCATTCAAATTAATTTTAGGTCAGCCTGGATTGCGAAAGGCTCTTTGGAATCCTGTTGTCATTTTAAAATGTCCCCCCAACATCATCACGTTTCAATCAAGATTTCACCCTGTTTGTTTAAAGGCAGTGGTGCATGTGGGGTATGTCCAGACTGGTATAGTATTTGTTTTTGACCATTTATAAAAAAACAAAAATAAATCCCATAGATGCCCACACTGTGAGAAACTAACTTGTCCTGTTTCAGTGAATTAATGTATTCAGTTATCTCAGTTGTTTCATTGCACATAATATTTAAATGGCTG
Organism: Euleptes europaea; assembly: GCF_029931775.1. Classification (NCBI taxonomy): domain Eukaryota; kingdom Metazoa; phylum Chordata; class Lepidosauria; order Squamata; family Sphaerodactylidae; genus Euleptes; species Euleptes europaea. Next base: position 72,953,607 of record NC_079312.1, on the reverse strand, counting down.
ACACATTATTATGTTTTTGTTTCACTTTTCCAAATGTTGATTATATACAATAGAAAATTCAGAAATATGTCTGTGTATTTATATCAGATAGAAAGGTCAACTCTGCGAGCTTATGTGTTTGTTTGTTTGCCGTCAAGTCACAGCTGACTTATGGCAACCCTGTAGGGTTTTCAAGGCAGGAGACATTCAGAGGTGGTTTGCCATTGCCTGCCTCACTCCCCTGATATTGCATGGAGGTCTCCCATCCAAATGCTTGCCAGAGTCAACCCTACTTAGTTTCTGAGATCGGGGCTATCCATGTCAGGCCACTGTGAAATTATACAGTGCCAATATTTATAATGTGCAACTTAATACTTAACTTCCTGCTTTTGAATTTGTGTCATGATCACCAACAGAAGCCGAGTGCAGCCCTAGCTGTTCCAGGAGCTGAGCTGAAATCCAGCCCTTGGAGCCATGGCTCCTTCACTGGGCTGTCCCATCCTCTCCCCCCACCATCCCTGTCAACTTCCACTGCTTGTAAATTCTTTGTCTGTGCTTCAAGCTACTTACATTTTACATCCCCTGCTTGTCTTTCCTGCTTCTGCTGTTGGCCTTCTAAGACTCTTCTCTGCTTCCCTACTCTTGTTAATACTGCTGCTTGTTTCCCTTCATAACTATGTGACCCACCTGCCCATCTGTTGGTTTTCACTGTTTTCTTGGCTTATAATCCTCATTTCAGTCTTCTTTGCCAGATGTCTCCGTTGGAAAAGATCCTCCTCCAGCATGCGGTCATCCTTATTGTCTCTCCAGGGTTTATTATAAAAGTCAAACACTTATTTATAAAAGCAAAGGCCAGTACTAACCTTTTTTGCGCTTACTTGAGTAGGGAAGGCTATCAAGTAGGGTTGCCAAGTAGGGTTGCCAACTCCAGGTTGGAAAATTCCTGGAGATTTGGGGGTGGCTTCTGGGTAGGGTGTGATTTGGGTGCAGGGAGGGACCTAAGCAAGGTATAATACCCTAGAGACACCCTGCAAAGAAGCCATTTCTTCAGGGGAGCTGTAGTCTGGAGATCAGTTGTAATTCCAGGAGATCTCCAGTCCCCATCTGGTGGTTGGCAACCCTGTTGCCAGCCTACCAGCTAGAACTCAGTTCAGCCTGTTCTTTGCCTTTAATGTACTTTTTCTACAGAAATCAGCAGCCAAAGCTTTTTTGTGGCATAGATACAAATATTAACATCTGCTAATATATGCAAATCAAATTAACAGGAATTTGATTTGCATACATTAGACACCATTAGAAGGTACAGAAACCACTAGAAGGTACAGAAACCATTTCCTTCAGTTGAATGTTGCCCTGGTGTCACCTCCTGGGTCATCTTTTGAAGGAGCAACAATGCCGGATTTCTCTCCTGTGTTCTTGTGGCTGCTGTTAGGGTTTTTTTGGGAGTGCTCAGAGAAAGAACCTGGGTTATTGAAAACATCAGATAACAACCAACAGTAGTGTAAATGGTGATTCCTTACTGAAGGTGTGTGTGTGTGTGTGGGGGGGTGACTTAGTTTGATGGGAGAAACATGATAGACCAGAGAATTCAGTGGTCATTTCTCCCCATCTTTTTTTCTGGCTCTCCCTGCTATTTGTTGGATATATTGCCTGGAAAACCATGCTGGTCTGTCTCTTCCTGTCCATCTCTCAGCCAAGGACAGCCTAATAGTCCTTCCCCACATGCACTGGGTCTGAAATTGCTGCTGCAGAATGATAGGTCAGTTCAGGTGATATCTGCCATCTAGGTTCTGCTCCTGGGTAAGGGGCATATATCACTGATCTGGCTGGGCAAACCTGATGACATTCATCTCTATCAGTAGAGCTTGGCAGGATTCTTGGTGCAATATTGGCTTAGATTCAGTGATTGAGTGTGTGAAGTGCTGTCAAGTCACAGCGGACTTATGACAGCCCAGTAGGGTTTTCAAGGCAAGGGACTAACAGAGGTGGTTTGCCATTGCCTTCCTCTGCATAGCGACCCTGGTATTTCTTGGTGGTCTCCCATCTAAGAACTAGCCAGGACTGACCCTGTTTAGCTTCTGTGATCTGATGAGATCCGTGATTAGAGAGGAGGAAACGTTGTGGATCAATGTAGTAACTACAGCATCTCCTCTTTCCTAATCTCATCCCTGAATCTAAACTGATACTCCACAGTCCTCTTAATTTTGAGTCCGTGTACTTGGTTTTCTGCAAGTGCATCAGATTCATGGATGCTGGAGGTCTCTTCAAAGATCTGAGGGGCTACACACTACATCTGAGGCTTTTTTTATCTGAGACAGCTCAGAATCTGATGGCTACCATGACAATTGTGGTTCTTTCCAGAAGGTTTAGTCTCACAGCAATCATTCTTTGGATTTTCTGCACTGGGCAAATTCTAAAAGTGGCATCATAAGCAGAGCTATTGCCTTCTAAGTCTACTGAATTTAATGGGCTTAGAAGGGTGTAACTCTGTTTAGGATGGCACTGTTAATGTAAGAGACTTTCCCTGAGGAATTTGCTGTTGGAAATCTTTCGATCATAATAAATGCTGAAAGCAAAGCATAAATGGAGGGAAACTAGGGTTAGAGCACATCTTCAGAACTATTCTATGGCAGTTGTGGTAGCAAAACCAATGATATCTCTACCACCACTGTATTTGTACACAGCTATTCTGAATTGGGAGTAGTCTTCATCTGAATTGCTGAGGTAGTTTGGAATCCCTGGAAGCGTACTGTTGATTGTTTGCAAGACATTTTACAAATTAAATCATTTGTATCCTCTCTAATTTAAGTACCAGTGTTTGCAGCATAATCATCAAATGTTACCAGAGGTCAATCTAGTTACCAGCGCACAGGTGAATTTAATTGGTTGTGGCCTGAAGTTGCTGACTAGATATTCAGAGGAGTGTGACTGACTCAACCTTTGCTTATCCTGGATTAATATATCACATTGGAGGGGAGATAACAAACTAGGTACAGAGAAAGTGTGTTCTGGACATCTAGTTCTTGCCTGAAGAAGCCGTCTTTGGGACAATATGGTCTTAACAAAGAAGCTTGGGGCAAGTTACACATGCAGAACCTATACAATTCAAGACATTCCTGAATGAAGCTGTATCTAGCTGGTTATCTAGACCAGTGGTTCCCAAACTTTTTGAGTCATGGAGCACATTTTAGGAGAGAAATTCATCACGGAGCACTAATTTTCACCTAGCACCTATCTACTAAAGCAATTGACAGTAGTATTTTTCTTTTCAATCTCTTCATGGAGCACTAAGAGATGTTTTGCGGAGCACCAAGTGCTCCGTGGAGCACAATTTGGGAACCGCTGATCTAGACCATCTAAGTCTGGTTTATGTCCTAGTTTTAATAATGAAACTACGTTGACCTCTTCCAGTAGAGAGGCAGAGGGACTATGACCATGCTGATTATCCCCAGCCATTCAGTGGTTTTTGATACAATCAACCACGGTATCCATCTGGGATGGGAACTGGGGCCTTTACACTCTGGTAGTTCTGTTTCTGTCTTGCTGGCCAGTACCAGAGGCTGGGATCTAGCTGCTCAGCCCCTTTGTATTTATTTTATGGAACCCCACAGGATTTTTTTTTTCATCTCCTGTGCTACTTAAAATAAACACAAAACTGTTGGGTCATTTTAACGTTTTGAAGTAAAGGGTCATCAATGATGACACACAATTCTGCTACTTTCCCCCAGATTAAAGTGGATATTCTGAACAGTTGTTTGGAATCAGTAAAGGGATGATGGTGAAACCCAACAGAGGAACATGAAATGAATGTGTGCCCTAGAATGAGTTTCAGAATCTCCTGCAAACAAACAACATTCCCCCAAGGCAGGAAGACTGGAAACCACTGCTTGGTTTCAACTCTAGCGTGAAATCTTTTAATTCAGCTTGCATTTTTTAGTGGCTATAATGGACAAAATGCTCTTGCATCCATCAGTAAGATGTGTTCGCCCACATGTTGACTCCCTTCAAAAGGACCGTTCATTACACTGCTTGATTGGTTTTCTCCCCAGCCTAGTTGCTGTCCAGAATGATGATTTGTGTATATGGATCTTCATTGGATATCCCTGTTTTAGTTTCACTCGTTCTTGCTTCTTGATGAACTTTCTTGACTATTCAACATGTCCACTACAACTACTGACCCTTTGAGGTAGGATGGGTGTGTGTGTCACAAAATTACATTAATGGAATGAACCATAAAATCCAAACCTTACTCTTTTCAACAGAGGCTGCTGTTGGCCAAGTCAAAGTCTGCAGTGCTTCAAACTATTGAGAACAGCACAAGAGCAATGATTTATGAAACATCTATTTAGTGGTATTTGCATTTTTGAGCAGCTGAGCCTGATAAAGCCCTTCCCATAGTGGCCTGGCTTGCCTTCTGTTTCCCAACAAAACACCACGGGAGCATTGTGCTGAATGAACAAATCCTTCCTCTATTTTTTAATTTTGACAGGATTCAACTTGTATTTTAATGAATTCAGGTTGAGCTGTAAATTAAATTTTAATTAGAGCAAGTCCCTTTTACTAGCAATTAAAAGAGCTTCCTCGGTGGAAGACAGAGAGTAGCAGTTGAGCTGGAGTTGTGGGGGAGGGATGTCAGGGAGAGATTGAAATGTTTTCCCACCTTGGCTTTGCAAGCTCTCATTTGGCAATCTGATCACTTTGATCATGGAGATTTGGAAACTAGGAATAAAATGTATCCTTGAGTCCCAATGGCAGAGTCTAAATGCCTGAGAGAATCATATTTTTTCTTTTCTGTTTTTCCTCCTTTTTTGCTTGAGCCATTCACTGACAATCCATATTATTTTATTTATATATTTTTATTTACAGAATTTGTAACCTGCTTTTCTGGCCTTACGAGAGCTGCCAAGGCAGCTAACAATTTAAAACATGCATGATAAAATACATTATAAAACAATTAAAATAAACCCCTCTCCAAAACATACCTCATTGAAACAACTTTTAAAAGAGTTAAAAATTAAGGTTAAAATACACATAAAACAGTTAAAAATCATACAAAACATAAAACCGTGGTTAGGAAGGAGGGATCATTGATAGAATACCAAACCAAACAAAAAGTCTTCACCCACTGGCAGAAGATGGCAACAGAAGGAGATAGATGAGTCCTCCTGGGGAGAGAGTTCCAAAGCTTTGGTGCCATGACCCAGAAGCCCATCACCTGGGTTGCCGTCCATCTAATCTCATTTGAGGGTGGCACCCAAAGCAGGGCCTCCAAAGATTAATGTCATGGTTGGGCAGGGTTATAAGGGATTACTGTAGGTGGGCCTTCAGGTATGTTGGCCCCAAACCACATAGATTAAGCTACAGTTAGTCCCAACCTGGTGCTTCATAAATGCCATGTAACAGTTCAATTCCTCCACAGCCTCTCAAGGATCTGACAAAAACAAAAGCTAGAGTTGTATTTTGATTATCATCAATGTATCGATGATTCTGTTCCAAATCATTGAACAAACTGAACAACCTCTTTCAGCAGTTTCATGCAGATTTCAAATAGCATGGAGGATGTTTTGACCCGTTTCATCCTATTCAAGCAATCTAGTAGGGTACTCTTATGGCTGAAGGTCAAAAGCCAATGACCCGTCTAATAGATCCAACGGCTTACTCCTTCTGTCCATGCCCCAGTGAAGGTCATCTCTCAGGGTGACCATCTCCATTGCAAATCTGGGGCTGAACCTAGATTGAAAAGGATTGTGATAATAGTTGTTACCTAGGAAAACCTGGAATTAGACCGCTAGCGTGTGCCCAAATACCTCGTTGGTCAGATTTGTTCATGCTGATTCCTTGAACCAAAACAATGTGTTCTTCTTGTAGGGGGTGTTAAGAAGAGAGGGAGAGAAAGAAATACTAGAAGCATATACAAAGGCAATAGAATTGTCAGCAGAGTATTGGAGGAGGAATTGAAATGCGTTGCCTTATCAGAATCTGAAGGGATACCTGAAAAGTATGAGTCAGGTGGATTCCAGAGGCTTGGGAGTTCATTTTAGGTGCACCACACCTTCCTAAGCAGAATACTGTAGTTGTCAGAGGATGGGTTTGGAATCCTCCTTACAATCCAATCCTACTTACTCATAAGTAAATATAATTGATTACATTTTTACTTCCAAGTAAATATGCTTAGGATTGCAGCCTTGCTTGCCTCTAAACTCTGGAGGGAACAAGGCAGCACTCTGAGGAACTGTGGGTTTCTGGTTTGTGTAGCTTCCAGCTAATTCTTCATATTCCAGCTGCTTGCTGTGTTTGGCTTTTGGGCCTCTGTAATAACAGAGCGTTTATCTAGCTGCTTTTCAGAGTGGCTCCCCTAGGACAGAAAAGGTTGCTGATAGAGTTGGACTGGATAAGGAAAAGTCTTTGCACAATTAGTCTTCCAGTTTTATATCACAAGATCAGTGATGAACTTTGTGATTTTGAACAGGTTGTTCTTTCTGTGGAGAATGGATGTATGAAATCACCTATTTCCCTTAGTCTATATCTACTTATTCACCTTTCAAACACAAAATTTATCTACTCTGTGTCAGCTATCTGCATATGCATCTTGTCATAATTTCTGCCTCTTGCTCAGAGGTGGTACTTTAGCCTTTCCCATGAGCTCTTTTTTGTTTTTTGCTGTCACTTAACCAGTAGCTTGGGTGGAATTAGACATAGCAAAGCACACAGGGCTGCCGCTGCAAATGGCATCCTTGCAACTCACTATTCTTCAGTCCCAATAATGCCTATGAAATGCTGTGTTTCCCCTTCCCTGTTGCACATCACTGGCTGGTGAAGCTGGAGAAAGTCATAATATGATGATGTCATGTAATGTGGAGAGTTTCATTACACATTACAGGGGAGAGAGGGAGAACTATCCTTTTCAGTGGCTGCCCTGCGTCATTCTATAACATTTAGTTCCACACTTGCACAAGAGTCAGAATGGCACCATTGGTTGGTTGAGCACTGAAAACCTGCGGCAGCCATTTCCAGGATATAATGAGCAAACCTACTTTGTTTTTTATTTCCTTCTGACTTCTAAACACTTCTCAGGAGTTTAGTCAGCACTTCTTGGAACAGAGAGTATCATAAGAAGCATTACAGCCCCCAAACACTTCACAGTCTGGGCACCAGCAAAAAAAACAAGAAAAGCAAGGAAAAAAAGAAGAAGAAAAGAGCTGAGACTTAAGTTGTCAGGCAGTGGCAAAAGTGGGCAGGAGAGAGCCATTGGGACTTCCTTGCCCTTTATAAAGGAAAATGATGTTGTGCCAGACTATTCCAGAGCACCAGCTGTGGGGCAGCAAGCCAGCTTATGTTTGCTTGTGTTTCTTGTTAGCTGCCCTTTCAACCAGATGGAGAAATGGATCTGGGCAAAAGGCACCAGAGCCACAGAGAGAGCTAATTAGTTGGGGGCATGGGGAATAGGAACGTGTGTGTGAGGCAGCCCGGCCCTCCTCCCCAAACAGGACAGGAGTCAAGTGGCAAGGAACGTTTCTTCCCTTTCTGGTTGTTGATGTGAAGGAGCTAATTCTGATGGGTACAGAGTGCTTCCATCTATGTGCAAACCTTCAGAATTCGCCTGCTACCTCTGAGCTTTCATCCTCCTATCCAAGAGCTGACTTGCTTTTTTCCGTTTTCTTAGGTGCATGCTGGATAGTAATTTTGATGTACTACTGTAGTTATACAGTATAATTTGGATCCGGTTTTCTGATTCTATCAGGTTTGTGTGTTTCTTTAAACCCAAGTTTGTGGATATGAAGGCTGTAGGAGGACGATTGATATAGAAGTGTCCGTGTTTGGTTAAAAAAAACCCCTAAAGAACAGGCCATTTAAGACCCTCTTTCCAAGTCTTGCTCTCTGTGTCTTTGGCTATAGCAGTGCAGCAGTTGCAACCACAGGTAGGATTTTTTTCCCCAGTCCTGGCACCTCACTTTTGGAATGCCCTTTCACTTACCCAGCACCTACCTTACTGTCCTTTAAGTGCCCGGTCAAAAAAGTTTTTTTTACTTAGGCTTTTAAATGAAGAGTTCCATTTTTAAGTGGTTTTATGATCTGTTTCTAGCCTAGGACCATTGCATGAATATCATTTTCATAATGTTGCTGAATGTTTTTTTTATGCCCCTGGCTTGTTTTATTATTTGTTTTGTTATTAATAATACAGAGGCTGTTATTTTCATTATTATTATTTTACTTGGTGAACCTCCTTGAGAAGGTCTCTGAAAAGGCAGCATATACATTTGCTAAATAAACCAATAAAACAGTATATATGTTTATAACCTTTATACCCAGCTTATGTTCCATCACAGGACTCAAAGTGATAGGGTTCTCATCCCATCCAGGAACTGACAAGACCCAGGCTGCTTAACTTGTCAAGTATGCTGTATCTCATAGCTTCCAACCATATCCTGGAACCAAAATTTCCATGCCCTTCACAGCCTCCAAGGGCATCCAGACCCCAAATATTCCAAATGCTATAAAAACCAACCTCTGTGGTACTTGTCTGTCGGACCCTCTCAGCTTGTCATTGCCTGACTGGCCCCCTGGCAGTCTCTTTTGACTGGTGGGACGGCCACTAGCTGGATCAATGGGGCTGACTGGCCAAGGATGTGCCAAGGCAGGGGAACGGCAGCACCTGGCTTCAGTGTAGCACTGTTGCTGTCATCTTGCTATCCTGTTGGGCCTGAGGGACATCTTAGGAGAGGTGACCCCCACAAACCATCGGTCCACTGGAAACTTTCCCACTGGCCATAATAGCTAGTCCACCACTGTTTAGAAATCCTATCACCCCCATTTTCTCCATTTGCCCCTTCTATCTTTAAATTTACCCAGCCTATACCCATTTAGTCTTATTAAACACTTTTCTTTGTATTGCTAGAGGAACACCAAGGGGAGCATTCTTGCTGACAAGGTTATACCAGCTCATTGACCAAATGCCTTGCCTAATAAACTCTGCTTTCTCTCTCCTTCCACTCCATTTATTGATTAGATGCACTATTAACAGAGGCTCTTTATAATTTCTAAATCAGCCGCTTCTCTAAACTGCACCATTGATTTATTGCATTGTAGAATTATCACTAAATTATGGTACGTTTCCTCCTTTTTCTTTCTTGATGGGCTCTATAGGTGCTCGGTATTAATTGCCTTTTGGCCTGTTTCCTTCTCCTAATCAACTCTGGCTTATTTTCTCAGTGAATTAACCTCTCAGCCAGCTCAGCCCTTTGGTTGACTTCTTGCCAGCCACCCGCCTGCTCTTGATGATCAGACTTCGCCATAACTTTCAAGCAAGTTCAGTTCTCCGCTTTTTGTCCCACTATTTCTTTCTCCCTTCTCTGGTTACTTCAAATTTCCCATTAAAAAAATATTTTGCCCCTTTTTCTTTTTTTGGTCCTTTTACTCAGTTTCCTCTTCCCTTCAATCCACAGATCTATTTGCCTCTGATGCCTGCTTTCTCTTGCTTTTGTAAAACCCTATTCCCCTGTTTCCACCTGCTGGTCTTTAGGACCAGTGCGACTTTCTCCCTTAGCTGGTACTCTACATCCATTAATAATCCCATAGTTCCCCTAACATAACCATCTCCCCTCAAGCTGCTTTCTTTGAAAAAGGGAACAAAGGAGTTTAATATTAATGTCCATGACCTCTTCAACATCTTTTTGGATAAAAATGGAATCCTGACTTTGAATACTGCCTCTACAGCTGGTGTCTCAGTCACTTCTTTTTCCTATCATCTTTGTTTTAAATCCTTAACAAGAAATTGGAGGATAGCATTGAAAATCTCCTACTTCCATACCCTTCAGTATGTTTAAATTTTTGATTCACGAACACTCAGTTCTTGTGTTTTTTTTATTTTTCTGTCATATTATGCTCAACATTTTTGCAGCCTCCTTGACAGCTGACTTGCTTTTTTCTCTATGGAATCTCCATTATTCACCTTCCATGGTTTGATTATTCCAGTGTCAGGCTCTTTATATGTTCTGATGGCCCACCATTTCTTCCTTTAGCCTTCAGAATAAATACCATTCAGCAAAATGACCAGTTCCTCCATTGTCTGCTATGTTTTCACTTCTATGTATCTCCACTTCTAGGTAACTCCACTTTGGTTTTTCTATAGTCTTGGAGAGAATATTTGCATCATAGGCAGCACCTGGAAATAAAGTAACACAGGCAAAATCTATTGCAGACTGACTGATGCAGGATAATTACTACCTGTAGAACTTCATGACAAACATCCAAGTTGGCCTATAGTTGAAGAATTATAAGATGGTCACATTTTCACCTGACACAATAGTGGCATTTTTGAAAGCCTTCTTTTATAGTTAAAATGATTGAAACCATCCCAACAATCAACCAATGACTCTCTTTTCTGTCTTCTTACACTGAAGCACAGTCTGTCTTACCACATTCTAACCAATGATGATGCTTTAAGTGAGGTTGGGACCAAACCTGTAGCAATGAGAGCAGAGCCTCTTCAGTTTCTTGAACAATTTGGTGGGACTGACAGTCTTTCACAGGAAGAAATTTCAAATGTGGCAAAGTATCTTGTTAGAGTATGGTCCAGAAACACTGATGTGGACAGGTTTGATGAGCTGAGATTTATTTCATATACAAAGATGACCAAATCCCTGGATATGCTCACACCTACTTTAAACTCCAACAGAGAACATATTCAGCTGGCATTTCAAGTAATCAGAGAATCACTTATACTCTCTCTCCTAACCAGCCTATGGACAATGGCTGGGAGTAGATGGATGGGCATCTGATATCAGTAAAGTGTCCCAGGCCCATACTGGAGGAACTACTGACATTGTGTGGCTGTAAAACTTGCAAATGTAATGCATTCAGGTGCAAGAAGTCTGGACTACTTTGTTCTCTGTTTTGCAACAGTCAAAAGAACTGTAAAAAGATTGCATAGTAAATTTTCATATTAGGACAGTAACCTTTGTTTAAGAACGAGAGTTTAACCAGTATGTAAGCATTATAAATATCAAATAATCACTTGAATATTTTGTTTATTGTTATTTAAGGTAGCAGAATAAATAATTTTCTGTACTTTTAGGAGTTGTCACCTTAACAGTTCTCTTTCTGCATTTTGTCCCAATATTACAAATATGTAAAAATAACAGTTTGTTTGGATTTATCATTCCCGCCCCAAATATTACAAGTTTTAAAAATAATACTTTTTACAACAAAAGGAATAGTATATTTATCAACACAAAAACATATGGTTTGACATGGATATGAGCATCCTACAGGAATGTGAAAAAAAATCTGCCATCTTGCAATATGGCAGCTACAGGGAAAATAGCTTTCTCCACAACTAATAGTGTATTTGGCTTTATCAGCCTCTAAAACATGTATTTTGCCACCAGTATGGACATCCTACATGAATTTTAAATATCGATATAATCATATCCACCATCTTGGAAAATAGCGGCTACTGGAAATGCGTCCCATAATTGGACTGTTTCAGTAGTGCCCTGAAACACACACAAACAAAATTATCTGTACGCTTTGGGGTGTGGGGAGCAGGGCTCTATTATGGATCCAGAACTATGGGAGTTATGCCCAGCGCTCTAATATTTTAAAAATTCCTCTGAAGTTATGTATTTCTAAGGAATAAGATGATGTCATTATGCCACATCCAATCATTTCAAATTATAGGCTAGTTGCTGTGATCATTTCTATCACAAATGTGTTCTCATTATATGGAATTGAAATATGGGGAAGAGTTCTGAGCTTTGATGTGGTTTGTGAACTTTAGCAACAAGGAACTTTTACTGGAATCAAAGGAAGTATGCTAACAGAGGACTGGTACAGGGCATTGGAAACAAGGCTTGCCACTATCACAAGTTCACTGGTTGCTAAGTTACTGTAATTGGAGAGTCACATGCAGAGTCCAGCCCCTGACCCTCAAAGATGAGGATGGATAGTACAATGTTCACCATAATCTGCTCCATCCTCTTTCTGACAAACTTGAAGCCATCCAAGACAAAGACTCTTGGGAGGTTATATAGTCCCATTTTGATCCCCCCTCCCCCATGTTCTCAAATGTTTTAAAGACCCCTTTCTTATTGTCTGGAATACATACAGTACTGCAAAACCGAGTTAGCACAATCCATTGCTTTCTTTTCTCAAAAGAAACTGAAAGAGGAAACACATTCGGAAAGGCAAGCGGAAAGAATGCTGTGGGGTTGTAGCTAGCAGGAAAGAACGTTAAGTACTGTGCCTTCCACCCTGCTGCTCACCCCAGGCCTCACCCTCCTCTCTCTTGTACTGTGGTAATCAGGACTTTGCTGTTGTTTCGTAGTAGATGGGGAAAGCTGGGCAAAAGAATTGGTGGGACAGTGGGGTAGAGGGGCACACTGCCCACAACCATGGTTGCTTCTTTGGAGCTTTCAGAAAGGTACGGACATGTTATCTGGGTTGACACCTGACTCCGCTAGTTGAATTTTTTTATACACCATCAGAACCTTAGATCCAAAAATGGGAGGGTTGGAAAGATTAAGTACTATGTGTTCGGAGGGAGGGATTGACTAGATAATATTATTAGTGGGTAAAGGGTTTTTAATGTATTTGGATACACCTGAGACCTGGGCAGCTCTTTATAAAACCCCTTAAGTCCCCTGAAACAAAGACATGCTTAAAAGTTTGGGGAGTATTTTTGATGCCTAAGTGCTAGTTGGATTAAATAATGCAGACTGTTAAGTCTTTGAAAATTGTGCCGCTAGAGCTGATGGCGATAGCCAGAATATCTTCCCTAGCATTAGCTTTCTGAAATGCTGCTAGCTGTTGAGTTTGAGGCCCAAGGGACAGAGCAGCAGGGACATTTCTTGTTTAGTTTGTCATTTAAAAAATCAACAGTTATGAGATGTGTCGGTTCTGCCTTTAAAAAAATAGCTCAAACCTTTTTATTTAATACAGCTTTCAGTCTGTTTGATATTGTTTCACCTGCCCTGGGAGGGAAGCTAGAAGCCTGAGTAGGTTGGGAAGATTCTGTATTCCCTACAGCTTCTTTCAGGCATCGGTCTCCTTGTCAGCAATGAGGAAGGTTTTGTTTTGTTCTGGGTTTTTTTTAACAGCAGTGCTTTCAACTAAGTCCTGCCATATGTTTGTTCTTAAAGCAATGTGATACTAGAGATTCCGCAATCCCCTTATTTTTAATAAATAAAACAGATAAGAATTGACAAAAAAAGTCTGCACAGAAGATTGCTAGTTTTACAAGAGTACTGTTAACATGTATAAGCTACTGTGTAAGAGCATCCCCCCAAACATGTAATGTTGTTTCATAGTGAATCAGACCATTAATCCACATCGCTCAACACCCTCTTATCTAACAGTGGCTTTCCTGATGTTCTCAGGCAAAGAGTTTTGCCAGCTCCCTTACCTGAAAACTGTTAACTAGAGATGTGAGGGTCCCAAATATTTACCACATGTCTGGGAGCCATTCAGTCAACAGCCACATTTTATATACATGTTTTCATATGGGCCAAGGGCTGCACCCTGTTGCTTTTATCCTATACTTTGGTCCAATCTATATGTACCATTGGAGTTCCATTAATGGAACTCCCAATGTGGGTTGCTTTTGTTTTTGTTTTGTTTTTGGCCCTAAAATCCAGTTGCCAGTGAGGTCAGGATAAAGTTAAAAATAATGTCCTTAAGGGATCACCACCCCTCTTAAAGCGAGACAGGTCATTAAAATTATCCAGAGAAACCAAATGCTCATTTCTGTCTTGCAGCTCTCAATATAGACAGTAATAATTTCTTGGAAACAGTTCCATAATATTGTGGCCTATGAATGGCCAGCAATGGAATGCACCCTAGCAGGAGCAGGAATAACTTCTAGGTGTTGCTGAATTGAGCAAAGCTACCATAAGGGCTTTTATTAGGAAAAAACGTGCTTCAGGTATGAGGGCCCCAGGTCATGAAGAGGTTTTGACAAATAAGCACCAGCACCTTGAATTGGCCTAAAAAACAAACAAACAAAAAAAAACAGAGCAGCCAATGCTTTGATCATCAAATTGGAGCAATGGGATCCCATGATAAGAAACAGGCTGCCACATTCTACACTAGCTGCAGTTCCAAATCATTTTCAAGGGCAGTCCCACATAGAATGGGTTGGAGTAATCAGCGTGACCACTTCAGCAATGTTCAAATAGTGGAAAATTGTGAGCCAGATGTAGTTGATTAAAAGCCCCCGTAGACACCTGTTTCTTTAATAATGAAGCTGGGCCCAACAACACTTGCAAGGGTCTTCACAGAGTCCATTGGAGAGAGGGAGCTGAACCCCTTCCAAAGCAGAAGCTTTGTTGGCCAGCAGCATCTCCATCTTGCCGGATTTAGTTTCTGAGCCACTTGAACAAGGAAAATGAGGTGGTAGCCCTGGGCAGAGATCTGGCTTTTGGAGGTTTATTTAATTAGTGGAATGTATAGTTGGATGTCATCAGCATACTGATTACTGCCTAAAGTTTCTGATGATCTCATTAAGGCAGAGAGAGACTCCCAAGGACTTAAATCAGAGTGACTGTAGAAGTAAACAAGTAATGTATTGTCAGATGCTACAGTGTGGTTTGATGGCCAGCATGATGTAGTGGTCTGAATATCAAACTAGGATCTGGGAGTCCTAGGTTTGAATCTCCACTCTGCCAAGGAAGCTCACTGGGTAACCTTGGGCTAGTCATAAGTACTCAACCTAACATACCTAACAGGGCTGTTACCAGGGTAAAATGGAGGAGAGGAGAACTGTGTAAGATCCTTTGGGTTCCAATGGGGGGGGGAGTAAATGAAGTAAATAAATAATAATAACAATACTGTATTTCTAGATTCAAGTCAAGTAGCACTTTAGAGACCAACACAATTTTCAGCTCTGATGAAGGGAGCTTTGATTCTCGAAAGCTCATACCCTGAAAATCTCATTGGTCTCTAATGTGCTGCTGGACTCGCATCTAGCTGTTCTACTGCAGACTAACACGGCTACCATGTGAAAATATATTTCTAGATTCAATCGGAACAGGATCATTCTCTGTATGTTTAAAAACCAAATAGTCTTAACATGATATGCAGTACATGTTTTATTGCCTCTAAAGACTATGCTTGTTTGGAGGCCTTCAGCTGAGTGAGCTACTAAAAGTCAATGTATTGCAAAGGCTTGACTGTGCAAATGAAGACAATGGCAAAGCTTGCATGGTAATTGTTGTGCTTCACAAAATAATAGTGCTTGCAGGGGCAAAAAAGATAAATGGCCTTTGAATTAAGAAATGGCCCTTAGCCACATGGGATTTCTTGATATATTGCTCTTTAGTGCCTCTCCTTCTCCCAGAGAGGCTGCCTCAATTTTAGAGAAAATACCATGATTTTAGTACAACTGTGCTATAAAACCAAAATGATACTTGCATATATACTTGAATAGCTCCCATTTACCAGAAACAATCCTTCTGTTTTGAAAATAGTCACTGGTTCCTATTCCTATTTTGCCTTTTGTGGAGATTTTAGGAAGCCTTTTTAAAATGTATGCACTGGAGTACATGTATGCACTGGAGTAACTTGTCCCTCTAGCTTTCCTTCTGTCATCACCTCAATAACTCCTTGCCTAAAAAGTAAATGTATTTGAGTGTATTTGTATTTGAATTTTAGCTATCTTGTACATTCAGATCAATTTTGACATTGGTCTATTAAACATTCTTAAGTTTAAAAATAAATAAACTTGTTATATTCAGTTCCGGAACAGAAACCATTGCAAGATGTACTATTGATGAATGAGCAAGTGCGATATATAGTGGGCACAGAAGAGCCTTCAGCAGTGTGTAAATAGACTTTGTGTGTGCATGCACATGCTCAGGTGATGAAGATAGGGTGTTACAAGCACATACAAGAGTGTCCCTGGTTTTGTTGTGAAATGTGGGTGGGTATGTGGCAGGATGTTGATTCTGGAAGGCAACTGGTGCAGAAAGAATCAGGCTATGGCACTTTGACATCTGACATGACATGACTGGCTATATGTTGTGTTCTCTTTCAAGGGCAAGATTTTGTCTGCTTAAGCTGGCAGGAACTCTGTATATGGAGTGGATAGTTGGGGTTAATCAGGTTTTAATAATCACATTGAGGCAGACTTCCCTGCAGAGATAATAAATCACACAGTATTAGTGCCCATTTCCTCCCGTCTATCTGAAAACAATGTTAGGGGGAGGACTACTATTTTGTACAAGGAATTCTCCCCCCCCCTTTACATTGCAACTGCCTAGACTTGAGACTTGCATCCACTAGGAATTTCTACTGACACAGGGGATTGCTATTAGCAGAGCACAACTTTCTTGACTCCCCTGCCTGCTAGATAGGGTTGCCAGGTCCCTCCTCGCAACTGGCCGGAGGTTTTGGGGGTGGAGCCTGAACAGGGCGGGGTTTGGGTAGGGGAGGGACTTTAATGCCATAGAGTTCAATTTCCAAAGCAGCCATTTTTCTCCAGGTGATTTGATCTCTATCGGCTGGAGATCAGTTGAATTAGC
Source organism: Euleptes europaea (assembly GCF_029931775.1). Lineage (NCBI taxonomy): Eukaryota > Metazoa > Chordata > Lepidosauria > Squamata > Sphaerodactylidae > Euleptes > Euleptes europaea. Next base: position 72,937,111 of record NC_079312.1, on the reverse strand, counting down.
AGGAGATCTTCTACTACCTGGCAGTTGGCAACCCTACTGCTAGAGCCCAAACTGCCTCCCCAAATGCTGCTATTGGAGGACAGAGGACCCCCAGAAACAGCTTGTGGGGGGGAATTAGTGAAAATTGTCTCCCCCATTCACAGAAATCCTCCAGCATTCATTCTGCAACATTTTGTAGGTAGGAGAATATAGCATTTCTCCCCAGCGAGTGCATTCATTGTCCTTGCAATGGCTGTGTGGAATCATTTTTTTTTGGGGGGGGGATTGGACTGCTGCAGGAGTGGGGAGGTAAGAAAGTAATGCCCGATGGGTAGAAATCCTTCCAAGCCAATAGTTTGTGTACTCATATTATGGCTTGATACTGCAGGCCAGAGAAAGGCACATATTGATCTACTTGAGTGCCCTTTTGCTACTATTTTATGAACTAGGTGATCTCTGCAATTGACTCGGTACTCTAATTATAAGTATCAATAAAATAACAAGGGCATTTACCATCTATCTCAATATCAGCTCTGCCTTTGCAAGGCTGGAAAAAGTAAGGGAGGTTGTGGCAGTTACATGACAAAGGAAAAGATGCAGACTAAAGCAGGAAGGAACACTATGAGCACCTTCTAGAGTTGATTCCTGCCAGTTCCTATCCACAAAAACCTGTCATGGCTGCAAGTCATAAAAAATATGGAATCATGAGCATTAAATTATCTAATTTATTGTATATAATTTCCTAAAACTGTAATAACTATTTAAACATTTAAGAAACATACTTTCTGAGGTTGCATAAAGACCCTATTCATAATTTAAATCAATATATTCTTATGGTTATAACAATGAATGCACTTTTATTTAGGAAGTATCTAAATTAAATAGACTTTTTATTTCAGTAAATGATTTCAATGGGTCTTTATTCCTTGATGATTTAACTCATTATTGCCAAAGTGACCATTTTCTCCAGGTGAACTGATCTCCATCAGCTGGAGATCAGTTGTAATAGCAGGAGATCTCCAGCTAGTGCCTGGAGGTTGAGGAAAAAATAGACACCACTGTATAAATATCAACAGATTTGGAAATTAGTACAGGAGCGAAACACTACTTAAACAAAGTGCAAAATAGACTTATAAATAGCTACGTGCAATTACATACAATATGAGACATTATATACACAAAAAGACCTACAGAAAGTCATTCATAGACATTCATATTTTTAAATGTCCCAAAAGCAGGGTACAGATTCTTCTTCCACAGACTAATCTCATGTAGTATAATGGATGCCGATAGTAATGGAGGATACGGCCGTTTCAAATTCTTGGCAATTTAACAATTCTTCAGTCCTTCAAAAGGCATCTTGCAGTATTTTCTACCTAGTTTTCATTTCAAATTGTAGGTTATAATGTATGTCCCGCCACGGGTAACATTCAGATTCCGGTCCCAAGAAGGGTAAGGAAGCTCAGTGTGGAAACTCAGTGTGGGCCTCAAGGTCCTTGCAAGGGCAGCAAGGTCCTTTGGACCTTGTTGGAAGTTGCCCTATTGTTGCTGGTTGCGAAGGGGCCCCCATAACAGTTCAAGCTTCAGGGCCCCAAAAATGTAGGTCCGCCACTGGGTCATCATTCTCTAGTGTTCTCCCTTTTGTTTCCCCTTTCATTTAATCCGCCAAGCCTGTCCTCGACTTTTTTGCCAGTATAGCCATGCTTCAATGTCATCTCCTGCCCTCATTTTGGAGTTTGTGTCCCAGGCAGGCCCCCTAGCTGCAGAGCATAGGGTTTCCAGGTCCCTCTTCACCACCGGTGGGAGGTTATGGGGGCGGAGCCTGAGGAGGGTGGGTTTTATGGAGGGGAGGTACTTCAATGCCATAGGGTCCAATTGCCAAAGCGACCGTTTTCTCCAGGTGAACTGATCCCTATCGGCTGGAGATCAGTTGAAATAGCAGGAGATCTCCAGCTAGTCCCTGGAGGTTGGCAGCCCTAGCAGAGCAGTTAGCAAGTCGCACAGCGTTCTGGCAGAGCCTAGCTGGATAAAGGCTATTTGGGGACGTCAGTGCCAGACTGCTGCATGGTATAGCTGACATTTATTTTAGAGGAAAGAAAATCATCCTCCTTTCCACCCCTTTTCACGAATCATAGCAGTTTCACAAAGACGCTAGCCCCCTCCCAGACACTCATGCCATGCAAGCCATAATATATGTCAAGCAATGCAGCTGCTGGGCGGGCAGGACGTGGGTGTTCAGGGAACGGCCAGCTGTTCTTTCAACGCAAAGTCCACTCCCTGTGCCATGTGTGGGAGCCTCACTCCTTTGGTCCTGTGTGATTTCCAGTGTCATCAGACTCATGTCATCGCTAGCTGACACCTGTAGGGCTCCAAAGCCGCGCTGCCCATTGGACAGACAACATCTCTGAAAAAAACAGCTTGCAGTGCATTTGTCTGTGCTTGTGGGACTCAGACCAAAGGCAAGGGCAAAGAGGAGGTGAGAGATTTATCAGGCAGTCTCTGAATTAGACACCCTCGTTCTGAAAGGAGCTGCTTTATCTGTCTCTCCTGGATTATATTAATCAGAGAAGCTCTGAGCTTGTTCCAAAGAGTTACATATATATTCTGAGGGAAAGGGTTTCAGCTGCGGTAGATCCCTGCTAGGAGCAGCAGCTGATCTCCTCTGGAGTTCCTCTTGCCGGGATCAGCATTGTTATGGGCTCTAGTAGCGGGCAGCAAAGTGACTGCCAAGGAGAAATTTGAGGCCCTGAGCCCTGTTAATCTTATTTTAATACCTTCAGCTCACAGAAAAATATAATGGGGCTTCTTGTCTCCAAGGTAATGAGAAGAACAAGTTTTGAAAGCACAGATGTATTTCACGATGGTTTGTTTGAGACCACATTATCCCAAAGGCTCAGGCTGGTTTGCCATTTGGAAACAAAATAGCAATACCAAAACAAAATCCAGTGTTCCCGGTGCTTTACATTTGACAAAGAACAGATAAACAAGGCAATAAGAGGATAGAGAAATAAGGTTGTGCAGGGCCTTGTGTTTGCAGTGCTTTATAAATAATAAATATTATTATTAAATTCTCCTCAGAATTCATCCAATATTTATCTTCCCTCCAAGTATCTTTCCTCTTCTCCATATAACCTAACCTTTCGACTCAACGCTGCCATGCAGATAACAGCTCCTGGATTCACCCCAGTCTTTAATTTATTTTATGTGCATATGCATACATGTAGCTTTGGTGAACAATTATAGTAGTAGTTGAGGGGGCTGCAGGCAATGGTAGCCATGTCACAAGGATGGAGAAAGGACAACTGCAGCAGTGGCAGTGACTCCTGAAGCACCTCTGAGTTGAATTTGCCTTTGTTTACAGACGTGTCCGCCATTGAATGCTGTGATCCCATAATCCTTGCATTGTGTATAAGGGAGTAAAGTGCCACCAGGGGCACTTTGCTTACTGCCCCCATGCCTCACTCACTAACTGTGGTGCCACACAGCTCAACTGTAGGCCACAACTCCTGAAAATAACATCCATGATTGGTATAGGGCTGCAAGCCATTCCAGTAGCTGAGAAAAGGGCAGGTAAGATTGCCTATGTGTCAGTAGCATCACCTGACACATCAAGCAGCTGTAGGGTTGCCAGGTCCATCTTCACCACTGGCGAGAGGTTTTTGGGTGGAGCCTGAGGGGGCGGGGTTTAGGGAGGGGAGGGACTTCAATAGAGTCAAGTTGCCAAAGTGGCCATTTTCTCCAGGTGAACTGATCTCTATCAGCTGGCAATCAGTTGTAATAGCAGGAGATCTCCAGCTATAACCTGGAGGTTTGCAACCCAACTTCTGTTGCATATTAACAAAGGATTTTGGCAAGCCTGCATCTCTATAAGGGAGAGAGCTGCTGTTCTTCTGCTGGGAGGTGGGATCCAGCCTGGCTGATCTGTTGGAGAGGACCACAGTATCACGAGCCTTTCCTGTTCAGGAGCCTATAGGAATCCCATTTAGACCCCAGCCAGAGAGAGGGCTGAAAATGTACCCTACTGCATAGCTGTGAAGAGCCAGCAGACTGAAGGCCAACACCTACAAAAAAGGGAACGAGACCTCCAAATCTAAACCTCTCTTGAATCATAGAAAACTCCTGGGGCCACGAGGACTATCCCCAATCATATGCAGAGGACTGTCCTCCTTTACTGATGGTAGAGAGCAATCATAAATATCATAACATTGGGAAAATATTAGTTGGCTAATTTCCTGTGAAAATGTTTACAAACCCTTGACCTGGCATCTTCTAAATCTTACTGGTCAAGTACTTATATAAATTGGAAATGCAAAAGTTTTAAAAGATGCCTTATATCAGATAAAGTGTAATCCAACACCATCTACTTGGACTGGCCTCAGCTCCCCGAAGTTTAAGGCAGTGGCTTTTTCCAATCCTGTTAGCTGAGATCTTTGTCTAGATAGTGCAGGATTGATGTGGAAACTGTGCGCTCTGCCATTTATCTCTGGCCCTCCGCTGATCCATCTAGGTGTGAAGTAGTGCAATTTATGGACAAACTGGGAGAATACGGGAATATCAAGCTTCCACTTCAACTAATGGTATTCAGAACAGATTGCCGCTTTTTCCCAGTGATTTGAGACCCACTTGCTGTGGATCTTACGTTGCCCTTTCTCAAAACAATTCCACAACGTTTATTGATGTTCAAAGCAAAGGTTGTAGAATTCATAGAATAATCGAATCATAGAAACACAGAGTTGGATGCACAATGCAGCAAATTCAGAACTTCTCCCCCCAGCACCCCAAGTGACCCTTACTCCATGCCCCACAGCAGAATTCAGTACAGTTGATTATCAGTCTGCTTCAGTGTTATCTGCCAAGCACTCCCAGTCTGTTCCAATTTATTATCTGTTTCATCTCGGAGCCGCAAGTTGAGGTGGGGCTTAAGACACTGACTGACCTGACTGCTCCAACCCTTTTTCACAAGTTGCTGAGGCATTTATAAATCTGGCCCTTCGGTAAAGTTATGAAGATTGGATACGTCTTGGCCCGTATGCCAAAAAAAATGGAAACATCTCCCTTGGGTGTAGAGAAACCACTGCTTCAGAACTGTTGATCGAGACAGTTATCTTGAACTGTCCAGAGATGTACACTTTGCTTATAGAATAATGGGAATGGTAGAGGGAACAAAACCATGTGTCTTATCTCTTTTAGGAGCGGAAACTGTGTGCTCATCCCAGAATGGAGATCTATAAAGGTGACAAAATCTATTTTATATGTCCCCTCGCACGTCAAGGGGACTTCTATGTGCCTGAAATGAAAGAATTGGAGAAGAAAAGCAGAGCAGCAGCAGCAGAGACTGAAGATGCTCAGACAGATATCACAGGTACTGTGAAGCATAAATGATATAGTGCTATGATATAACAAAGGGAATCCATCGTACTCCGTAACATAAAGTACCTCTTGAGGAGCAAGTGGTTGATTTTGTAGTTATAAAGATCTGTCTTTTGTTAATTGCCAGGTGCTGTATTAGTTCTAGCACTGTCGATTCTGATTAGAAGTTGTTTTCTAGGGTCTCCAGCAGAGGTCTTTCTCAGCTCTGCTTCTTTCTTTCTTTCTTTCTTTCTTTCTTTCTTTCTTTCTTTCTTTCTTTCTTTCTTTCTTTCTTTCTTTCTTTCTTTCTTTCTTTCTTTCTTTCTTTCTTTCTTTCCCATCAAGTTGCAGCTGACATGGTGTCCCTGTAGGGTTTTCAAGGCAAGAGACATTCAGAGGTGGTTTGCCATTGCCTGCCTGTGTATAGCGACCCTGGTATTGCTTGGGGATCTCCCATCCAAATACTAACCAGGGCTGAGCCTGCTTAGCTTCTGAGACCAAGGAGATAAGGCTATCCTGGTCAGGGCAGGAACTGAATTAGCTTCAGTTCCAGGAACTGAATTAGCTTTGGCCTTTAATTGCAGAAAATAAGCTCTACTACTCGCCAAAGCTGCTTGTTTTGAAACTGTGATGTGGTTAGAGTTGCCAACCCTGAGGTGAGCCTGGAGTTCTCCCACAATTACAACTGATCTCCAGATGACAGAGATGAGTCCCTCTGAAGAAAATGGATGCTTAGGAGGGTGGACTTATTATACCCTGCTGAATTCCCGCCTCTTCTCCAAACCCACCCTTCCCAGCTTCACCCCCAAATTTCCAGGAATTTTCCAACCCAGAGTTGGTAACCCTAATTGGGGACATAGTGAACATAACAAGCAAGGCTAATTAATTTACTGTTATAGTTGACATGCTGTTTGCCCATGAAATTTCATGCTCACAATATTGATGCACTAGTAATTGCCAGAAATGATAGATGCAGGATCATACTGCCCCCTTAGTTTCCCCTTCCTTCTACAGCTTTCTCTAAAACAATATTCTCAGTCTTTTTCATAGTATGTCTCCATAAGTGAACAAAATAATGGTTTATCTCTGAAGCAGGCTCAAAGGACTTGGAAATTCGGCAGTTTACCACAGTTCAAATGTGTACCGTGTTGATGTGTGAGATCTTATATCTCCTTTGTGCCTTACCATCTCCTCTTTTAACTGTTGCCAAATTCTAAGCAAGTTCTGTCTTTTCACAGCAGAGGAATATTCCAGTGCAAATGGATATTTCTGATTTGATCAGTGTTACTTTTTTCTTTAGTTTTTTTTTTTTAATGTGAGCTGTAGATCTTTGCCACTTAGATAGATTGTTAGGGGGGAGGATTTAGTTTGGGGGCAATTTTTTCAAATGGCATAAAAGTTGAATTCACAAAAAAACTATGCAACTGTGCTACTGTGTGCGTGTGTTCCAGGTGATGGAAAGGAAGAGCCACTGGGACACGACCTTAGTCAGTGCACAGAAATCATGATTGCTTCACACTCATGCCCATCTCCACATGTTTTTGTACCTTGTTAGGATTCTTTGCCCCCCACTAGGGTTGCCAGGTCTTTCTTTGCCACCGGTGGGAGGTTTTTCGAGCGGAGCCTGAGGAGGGCGGTGTTTTGGGAGGGGAGGGACTTCAATGCCATAGAGTCCAATGGCCAAAGTGGCCATTTTCTCCAGGTGAACTGATCTCTGTCGGCTGGAGATCAGTTGTAATAGCAGGAGATCTCCAGCTAGTACCTTGAGGTTACAGCCAAATTAACACTGTTACGTAATATTGGCAAGAAGAAAACAGTGCAGGCAATTATATCACAAAGCATGTATTCATGAAAAGTGCAAAATATTAAATGACAACAGTGCTTGTACAAAAAATCACAAACATTCACAATATTACAACTATATACAAAGCCATTCACAATGTGAAGGACAATATTTCAATAAAGCCCAATGGCTATCTTCCAACGTGACAAGTCCAAATACAAGCTTCAACAAAATGGGCTGCCCATTTTTCTGGGAGCCAAGAAGTAAAAAATAAAAAATAAAATAAAAACGAATAAGTTGAAGAACTGTTGAATTCAACCAGAACATATCTCCTATAAGGAATTTATACTAGTGGGCTTTAACTGAATTGCTGAGGCTGATGAAGCCAAACTATTGGTGAAAGCGCTATAAATATCCGGGATAGCGTTCCCTCTGTCACCTATGTGGAGCAGCAAGAGGTGTTCCAGTAGTCATTGACTCTTGAAGCTTGTTGAAGCTTGTATTTGGACTTGTCACGTTGGAAGATAGCCATTGGGCTTTATTGAAATATTGTCCTTCACATTGTGAATGGCTTTGTATATAGTTGTAATATTGTGAATGTTTGTGATTTTTTGTACAAGCACTGTTGTCATTTAATATTTTGCACTTTTCATGAATACATGTTTTGTGATATAATTGCCTGCACTGTTTTCTTCTTGCCAGTACCTTGAGGTTGGCAACCCTATCCTCCACAGAGCCATGCAAGTGGAACTGATGCAGATGGTAGCTACAATTCGATTCAGTTAATCTTTTTCAAAAACAAACCTTCAGAAGGGGGATTGACAGGGGGATGGCTGCTATGACCATGTCCCCCAGGGCTTTGACCCCGCATCCCACCAGCCATTATTTCTGCTCCTCCCTCTTCCCCTTGATCCCTGGTGCAGAGGGCCTGTTCTCCATGAAGATCATTCAGAGGTGAGGCGTGTCTTGTCTCTGAATCCATGTATGGTTCATAACATTTACACTGAGACAATCATGGAACCTTGTACTTCATTCCCAGCTGGACATGCAGCACCTCTTTTGAATTTTTGTATACCTTCAAATAGCCTCTTGATAGAGTTCGTTATCCTACAGCAGCAACTAAAAGAGATTAGTGTGTGTGTATATATATAAAAAGAAGTGGTTGTGATCTCTGCAGGAGCATAAAAATCAATGCTGTCTGCCGTTTTCCTGATATTTCTGCTGTAGTATCACAGACTGTTGCTTACTGGGATCTGCCCACATGCTCACCATCTTGTGGTACAAAAATACATGTAGCTTGCAAGCGCTATTTATAAGTATTGTATGTGTTACATATGGCATAGAAATGTGCTCTCATATAAAGCACCACAAAGTTCCCTTTGAAATGTTGTAGTGAAATGCAAGCACCGTTGTTTCAATGCATCCTGTTGCAAAACTGATGACTCCCGCAATGCCCGGGGAGCCAGACTCCAAAGAGACATTAGAAAGAAAGAAACACCTCGCATAATGCTAAAGCTTCCATTCAGCCATTTGGCCAGAGGAAGGGAGGGCAAAGCATGCTGCATGTGTCGAACGTTTAAGACACAGTTTGGTTGCTGCTCAGAACCTTGTTATGGAAGGTGATTAATAGCAGTTGTGCTTTCTGATGTATATGGTGGGCTTGTGTGAAGAATTGGGTGCTAAGATAGTGATATGTGCTACAGATAAAGGAATGTCTGAAAATGGAAAACTTGTGTTAAAGCAACACTTTGCTGTTGAAATAGTTTCCGCCCCCTTGGGACAGCTTTGAGGCTATTGTTCTTTTGGCTATTCCACTTGCAGCCACTGTTCCTAAATGTAGTGATTCTTAATTTACATCTATTCACACCTCATCTAAAGGGTTTTTCTTCTGGGTCCCAAATGGTAGAGCTGGAATAGGAAGAAAACCCCTCTGCATACACTTCTGGGTTTAATTGAAAGGATATTAGAGACAGCTGCAAAGACTAAGCAGCACTATAAAGCATTGTGGTATTGTTTCAACTGTGACTACGAATTATATTTAGCTTAATTATGCTTTAAGGGCACCTCTGGTTAAAGGATCTTCAATTCATTTGTTCAGTGTATGTCCTTATCCAGAGAGCACCGCACTCTGGTATGCTATGCCAGACTTCTATTTGAGGATTTTGAGGTGGGATGTAAATTAAATTCTTTTTTCTCAGAACAGTATCTTACTGGATACCTCACAAGTAGCCACTCATCGAATTATTCTTTTGGTTGGATGAGCCAAAAGTTTGAATTTCTTCACTGTGCCCGATGGTGTCACCTTTCCCTGCTTTCTAAGTAGGGAAAAAGGAAGCCTGCCTGAATGTATATATGGTATGAAATTTCAAAATTGTGCACCACAACAGTTCCTTCTCAGGATCATCTCCTTCTATGGCCAGGAGACTATTAATAAAAAGGACTTAGATACCACAATTTTAATTTGGAAAAAAAAACTCACGTTGTGGTAAGAACTCTGTTATCAGTGTCAAGACTCACCTGAGATACATGTCAATCACTCACTGTAATTATATCCTAGTCTTCCTGTTCAGGAATCTCAGGGTTGCTCCTAGTGGTTTCCTGTCCAAACACAATCAAGTCCACACTCACTTATCTTCAGCAACAATTAATAGCAGCAGTTGCCCCATGACCATTCGCAGGATTAAAAAGAGGGCGCTTTGGAGGAAATCAGCATGTCTTTCTCTGATGGTGAATTAACCCCAACCAGTCCCTGCACATTTGGAATTAAAGGAGTGGTCTCCCAAATTGGAAAGTGTGACTTCTTAGCAGGGGTGTCCGGACCTGTCAGCCTGACATGTTCCAGCATTAGGAATCCAAATAGAAATGGAATAAATAAAATAGTTTCTTTTGATCCTCTAACCATCTTGTTTTGCTCACTGCTCCATATTAAGATTCAGTGAATTCTTATGTCAGATTTTTAAAATTCTGATCACAGCCATCCTGAAAGGAGAACTTGTTTGTGAATTGAATAGAAGGCTTTATTAGTATTATTTTCCTTTTCCTAAAGGAAGGTGTTCTTGGGAGTGGTTCAGAAAAAGTCCATCTTTCAGAAGCGTAGGTTGGAGGGTTCAGCTCCACAGTGTTGCGGAGGCCCCCAGTATAGTCATTTTATATTCATTTTTATTCCATCTTTCTGAGTGGTTGGGGGGAGGGGGGCTGGACTGACTACAGTCTGGCTTGGTTGCTTTTAATTACACAGGTTACAGGGCTTATCACTCAAGCTATAATCTCAGTGCTATGAATTCTGAGCAAAAGTATCAATATATGGGAATGGGTGAAAGTTGACCTGCCTTCCCCTTGTTGTTTTTGTTAAGTCACAGCTGACTTATGGCAACCCTGTTGGCAGGAGATGTTCAGAGGTGGTTTGCCATTGCCTGCCTCCGCATTGTGCTCCTGGTATTCCTTGCAGGTCTCCCATCTAAATAGTAGCCAGGGTCAGGACTGAGAGTGTGTGATTGGCCCAAGATCACGCAGCAAGCTTCCATGGTGCGAGTGGGGATTTGAACCTGGGTTTCGCAGGTCCAACACTTTAACCACCACACCATTCTAATTCCCCCTTTTACGCTATTTTTCACACCCATTTATGAAAAGGAATTAATTTTTTGCACAGATAGGGATGACAACAAGGGAATGCATCCTGGTGTGCATCACACTTTCTGGTATTGGGGTGCACATTCAAATGGGGCATCTTTCTGCAAACAGTGTAGTGATAAGGAGTGACGTCCACATCTGAATGCAGGCAGTGTTCCTCTGTGCTGCATTATTGTCACTGGCTGTGCATCCCAATAAGAAAGAATGCTGGCATGACTGTTTGTGGCCATCAGGATGTATTTGTCCTCATCTCCCCTCCCCCCTACATAGAGGATAGGAGGAAAGTAACTGTGAACAGGTATGAAAGAGTAGAAGTGTGTGGGAATCACAAATATTTTCACACATACACACAAAGTGACAACTAGTAGGGATTCAAAGAGCTGCTTTATGCTCAGTTGTGCATTCCCAGTGAGATTTTTGCCTTTTTTCTTTAAACATCAGAATGATTCCATGCTGTATCACAGTCCCCATCGGTTTTAAAAATGACTTGCCACGTGGCATGGGGAAGAGCAAGTGGACAAACAAGCTCAAAGCCTCTGGAGCATGTGGAACATGTTGCTTGGTCCTTTGGGTCCCGGCCACACTCTGTAGTGGTGTGAGCTGATGAAACCAGAGACACTCATAATTGATCCTGTCGAATGGAGAGCATAGAGATACAGATTCAGTGAACAGAATGTATTCTCGTCTGTGAAGGCTTGGTTCCTCTGCTGAGTGTTTGTGCTCTCTCCTCACTAACCTCATTTGAAAGAGGGCAAAGCCTTCTTGGACTTCATAGTCTTATACCGGATGGTTTGGTTGTGGATGGGAATTACTGAGTCAACCTACTGGAGAGCATCAAGTCATTTTCTACTGCAGTACTGGGGGTGGGGGGGCTGAATGTCAGCCAAGGACTGATCCTCAGTGCTGTATAGAGTTACCAGCTGATTAAGCTGTGTTAAGTGCTAGGCACAGAAACATAGATTAGCAGATATGCCATCTCCAGGTGACTGAACACAAATAAACTGTGTACGAGGACAAATCCTGAAGAATTCTGAGCATATCCCTCAGTCTGATGTACTCAGTCTGATGTACTCCATAACACTGAGAAAAATGAGGGGTGTGGCTTCTTAGCAGTCGCCCTGAGCCTGGTCTTGGCTGGGGAGGGCAGATTATAAAAGCGATAAATAAATAAATAGGATGCTCACTCTTTTTTGTTTGTTTGCCCAGCCCCAGAGCCACAGTTCTTAAGAGCATGTCACTACTCTATGGCAGAAATATGGCATTCTTGAGAATAGATAGTAGGAATGCTCTTTCTAATCTCCTTCTGTACAGGTAAAAAGACAACCTCAGAAAGGGACTTTATTAGAATGTTTTTGTTACCCCTAGTTTGATTTTAAAAGCCATCTTCATCCTTAATAATATTTGGCCCTAATATAGCACCTTTCCTCTGAGCTTCCCTAAGCTCTTTACAAACAGCTATATTAAAAATTCCCAGGTCTGCCTGCATTAATGATTTCATGTTATGAAGTTCCCTGCAGAAACCTCTGCCATTTTCCTGGCTGACTTTTGATTCTGCTGATGTCATTCAAAAGCCAGCGACCTGTAGATGTGCCAATATATAGTTTGCATTTTTTGAAGTCAAGCAGTGATCCTGTGACCTTGCGAGAAGCACCACATCTGTCTAGCTATCTAATCTATCATCCTGCCTGCCTTCCAGCTCATTCCTTTGAGATGCTAAGTGCTTACTATTTCTGCGACAGGCAATGACTGCTGATGGCTCTTGACAACTTGGGGCAGGGGGAGCGCACGGAGCTCTGCTGAACGGGGTTCAGTGTGCCAGCTTCCATACATTCCATCGCTGCATGATGACAGACTTGTCTGCTTGTTTTTGAGGACTGGTGCATTCGCACGGAAGCACGGGCGGGAAGAACAGGGGACGACTAGATACCTGTGCAATTTAGCACCGATCCCTTTTGCTGATCATTACCCACTGAATTGGCTAGAAAGAAGTGGGATGGCTTTGGAAGGAGCCAGAATGCTGGGGGTGGGGGGTTAGTCAATCATAATTAACTTTGTTTTCCATTTAATTGTCATGTAATGCTCTGGCAACTGCTGGGGGTCCTGACAGCGCTCACTGTGGCCTTGCTCTGAGCAAGGCTGTCTCCTGTGTTTTCATATGAGAATGACTGAAAGGTCAGGGTAAACAAAAGTAGCCTCTTGATATGGGTTGCAGGAACAATTACATTTCCTGAGGTGACAAGGATTGTCTCTCTCTGATGTCTCCTGCTAATACGCTTGGACAGTTTCAGAGATACAGATACCTCTCCTACGGTTCTACCTGCGATATGTGTTTGCTAAACTAAGCAGAGAAAAAGGCAACCATCCTCGCGCATCTGGAGCAGGTTGATTTCCAACAAAACAGTAAATAAGTGCTGTAATAACATTTCGACAATGGTGTCATACTGTTTTGGCATATTTCACCTCAGTCCTGTCAGTCTAATATTGGTTTCCCATTCAGTTCTGCTAGTCAATGGAGATCAGCTTCTTCCCATAAATCCTTCCTGTTATCCTCCCTGGGACTTTTCTGGAGCAGAGACCGGCAGTGTCCTCAGCTGTGCAGTGATTTTGTGATGTGCATATGAACCAAAGCAGAAGTTACCCATACGTTGGCTTGTTGTATCCCAGGATGGGATTTGAACGCTGGCCCTCAGTTATGACAAACTAGCACACTAGATTCTGTGCAAACATGGACACTTCTCGGTTTCACACATTCTGTTTTTACTGAGCTTTTGCCTCTCTGTCCGGTATGGCACCTGATGCCTCTTATTGTGTCATGGCAAGCTCTCTCCAAAGGAGGCTCACAGCTGCCTCTCTTGTGGGGGAAGGCCAGCAGCAGTCAGGCACGGACTCCCTTTTTCCACTTGTGAGCTATCATTGTAAGCTGCTGACGTTGTGGGTCCCTGTCACCCCCCCGTCCCCCTGCTGTGCCTGTCCCTACCCATCTTCGAGTGGCTTTTGTGTGGGGTTTGAAAAGCTGTGATTAACTGCGCTTTGGCTGTTATTACATTGATCTATTATTTAGTGAGAGAGGAGATGAATATTTGATAGAGCTCAGAGCCTGGCTGTGGAAAGAAGGCCAGAACACTGAAGGGAAGAATTATGGTACTGTGGTACTATTGCCACAGCAGGAGTCCACTGGAGCTGGGCAGACTCCTCTCTCTTGCTCTTCTCAAGAAAGCTTTGGGGTCAAAGACGATGCACAGAGCTTCGCTTTGTTTCGCTTTTGAAACTCAAGCTTTTCCAGGCAAGCAGAAAGCTTTCTGACCTTCCAACTTTTAAAGCTCAAGTTTTTCCAGGACAGCAGGAAGCTTTCTGACTATCCTCTGAGTCATTTTGTTGGCATCCTCATCTCACAGAAGAGGAAGAAGGTGAGGTTTCTGTTCTTGAGATTTCCCCATGCTGCTGTAAAATAATCACAGGATGCAACAGAATGAGATGGATCAATCAGACCTTGTTATTAGGAAACTTCTTCATGGGTACATTTTACTCTCTTTTATAAAGAGTGTAACCATGGGGCCTAACGCACTCAGTATATACTACATTTAAAAAACATGTTATCCAAGTTAGATCGCACCTCAGACCTCCCATTTCGGCTTGGAAATGCTTTGGAAGCACCAGACATCTGTTTTTTTCCCAAAACGCCTATACCACAATGTTTTTCGTTATGTCATTTCAAAACCGGCAATCCAAGGGGTGTGTTCAGTTACATATGCTATTCAGTTCTCCTCCCCTCTTTTTGCAACACCCAATGAAAAGCCTTTCTCCTCCCATCCCACCTTCCCCCTCCCCTCCCGTTTGCATCCACCAATCATTATTGTTACTTAATCCCCCCCCCCCCAAGTGCTTGTGGTCTTACAAAGGAACACGGGAACGTTGGAACATTAGAGCAATCATTTTTATTTATGCAGGGTCCCAATCAAACATTTCCCTCATATGGAATGTCCTTGAAGTGGATTTTGTAAACAGTTTGTGGGCTTGAGGGGGAAGGAATGCAGAGGAGGGCGAGGGCTGGAAAAGTAGCGAAATTGCTTCGAGCGGCAGATGGGGGAGGGGGAAGCAGGAGAAGGAGGAAGGGAGAGAGACTGAGGGATAGAGAGAGTGCCTGCACACACACACACACACACACACACACACACACGTCAGGGCTCTCCTGCCGGCACAAAGTTTCTCCCCACCTGTTCCTCCTTTTCTCCCGCTGCCGGGGTTGAGTGTGCCTCCCTGCTCTAAAAAAAAATAAAAATTATGTGCTCATCCCAACGAAAAAATGCAAGATCGTTGGACCAACGCCCGAAAAGACGGCAGCTCTGTGATTAGCACTGTGCAAGGAACGGCTCATTTTGGTTTGTTTTTTTTTGGGGGGGAATGCCTGCATAGGTTGTGATTAGGGTTTCCCTGCCGTGCAAATGAGGCAATTCTTAATAGCGTACAGCGCTTCTTCGGATCAATGATATTGCGCATGCATGAAAAAAAGGGGAGGGGAGGCGGGGAAGCATCAGCAACGTAGACATGATGCAGTTCTCCCCCATGCTCCTCCTCTCAACTTTTCGGACTATTACTTTGGAGGTGCGATCTGACGATAAACTGTCTTGGGAGCAGTCTTAACAGACACGGTGCGATCGGAAATGAAGAATACGCATCCAAAACACACACACCGAGCGCGATGATAATATGCTGTAAATTGTTGTTGCGTTAGGCTCCCTTCTTTTGGTAGGGAGAGAGTTTACAGTTCTTTGCCATCCTCCTTGTGAACATAAAAAGGTTAGAATATTTATGTAGTAAGACTTCAGCTAAGTTTGCATACTACCTTGCTCTGATAACTATGGGGACAAATAACAATATAGTTTATACTGGTCCCCATGTTTATTTGCACAGGGAAGTGTTCACCTCCCATCTGCTTCCAAGTCATAACAATGTTTTGTATGGTTTGTGTATATTGTCGTGTGCTCCCCACTTCCCTGAGCAAGAAGTCACAGGGAGATAGTACTTCCAGGGTTGGTTCCCTTTGGAAAAAACAAGCACTGGAAACTTGTGCATTTTTGCAATATATACCGTATTTATAAAAAATACAAGGCACAGGCAAAAGCAAACAGGCACTCGTTCTGGGCAACGTATCTGCTGCCCCACATCTGATCCCCCAAAAGAAAGATTGTGCACCCTTAGATGCTTCTCTATCTGTTTCTCTCTTTACATTTTCCAGACTCAGGGTGCTTTTTCTTCACCTGCAACTGCCTCCTCCTTCAGTTGGGCAGGCCCATGTTCTCCAAGCTCTGATAGGTACTTGAACTAGGGTTGTCAACCTCCAGGTGGTGCCTGGAGATCTCCGGCTATTACAACTGATCTCCAGGCAGCAAAGATCAGTTCACCTGGAGAAAATGGCTGCTTTGGACGGTGGACTCTGTGACATTATACCCCATTGAAGTCCCTCCCCAGGTCCTCCCACAAAATCTCCGGGTATTTCCCAACCCAGAGCTGGCAACCCTAAATTGAACAGAGCCATATTCCAGCAATTAGTCTCCACTGAGGAAAATTCACAATCTTTTTTTTATTATTTAAATAAATACAACAACGAAGGAAAACAGGAATACAACAACAAAAGAGAATGGAAATATAACATTACTAAAATACTCATAATACACATTCTTGAAAAGAAACTAAGACCGTGCTGCTAATATAACTAAAATAATAGTGAACCAAGCACTACTCTGTTTATCTAAAATCCACATGATTGTCACTTCTCTCCCTCTCTGCAATTTACACATTGGAGTGTTTTTTCCATCTTTGAAATTGTTACATTCCAACGGGCGTCCAGTTCTTCTGTATTTTTGTCATTATTATAATACGTCAGCTTAATTAAAGCATAGGTTTCTTTAACCTTATCAAGCCAATTATATGAATCAGGGAATTTTTTGCTTTTCCAATATCTCGCAAGATTTGTTCTTGCAACTGTTAGTATATGGAAAAACATAACTTGAATAATCTTTGGTTTCTCTGGAAGATAATTTAATTGAGGAAAATCCACAATCATTACAGAACCAGTAACATTATTTTTTCATAGGCCCTGGCAGAAGTCCCTTTAGACCAAAGTCCTTTTCGGTCAGACAGCAATCTCACAACAATTTATAACGGTTGATATTCTTAGAAATCCTGTGAAATAATCATTTCCATGTTACACTTAAGCAAGACTGATAAACAGCAAATCTCTGACTGATGGAAGCTTTGCAACCAGGGTCCCAGGTCCACATTTAACACTGTATCCCTTGGAACATGCTGGTGCTGGCCCAAGATCACGCTTGAAAATCACTGAGAGTACTCTCTATTATTGTCACCCTGACCTCGATGGCCCAGGTTAGCCTAATCTCATCTGATCTTGAAAGCTAAGCGGGGTCAGCCCTGGATAGGACTTGGATGGGAGATCACCAAGGAAGTCCAGGGTTGTTATTCAGAGCCAGGCAATGGCAAACCACCTCTGTTAGTCACTTGCTTTGAAAACCCTACAAGGTCACCATAAGATGGCTGAAACTTAGAATAATAAAATCTTAGAGTTGGAAGGAACCACCAGGATCATCTTGATGGCACTTTTCACCACCATACCCTCTCTTATTGTCACTAAAGTGACTCCCCAGCCCTGACATGAAAAGGCACTTGTGTGCATGTGATAGTTAAATTCAGTTTCCATATACTGTTTATTCCTCAGCTTGTCTACTAAGATCCCCAAATATCAGTGCTCTTTGTTTTGTGATATAGATGAATGACTGGCAGGAACTGAACTGAATTACTAACAGCTCCGTTCACAGCCCAGTCAAGCTACAGTGTTATCTCACAGAACTCAGTGAGATTACATTTGTCTAAATCAAGGCGCTTCATATTACTGATGTGTCAGTCAAGTTGTGTGTCATTTGGCTGGTATAAAAAAGTGCACATTTCAGTGGGGATTCCACAATAGAACCTGGCATTTTCTGTGATAGCCCTCTATCTTAAAATACAGGTCAAGCAGGTAAAGTGTTCTTAACATGATCCCTTCTGAATACCACCCAAGGGTCTACCTTGTCTGTCATTCTGAATGTACCAATGAACATAAGAACATAAGAAAGGCCCTGCTGGATCAGACCAAGGCCCATCAAGTCCAGCAGTCTGTTCGCACAGTGGCCAACAAGGAGCCTCTAGGAAGCCACAAATAAGACGACTGCAGCAGCACCATCCTGCCTGTGTTCCACCGCACCCAAAATAATAGGCATGCTTCTCTGATACTAGAGGCATACCTTTGGGAAGCTTATAATGAAGGTCATGAAGTCAGGGATGTTGAGAGCCACCATGGGCCCTAGACAAAGATTCTACCGGGGGCTCCCATATGACCCTGATTTAAATAAAATATCATTACAAAACAAATCACATGGGTGGCTGTTACCATGAACGTATAATAAACTGATCTGCATGTCCATCTGTCTGTCCACTTGTGGCAGGCATAACTCATCAGAAAATAAAACTAGAAATCTCAAAATTGGCCACCAGCTTCAGGATGATAGTGGGAGTTCCAGGGCCAAAAATGTTAAAAAATTGGACTATCCTGGCCCAGGTTATCTCCAGACACCACCACCACCACCCAGTGCTATTTGCAATGGAAGCTAAGCCAAGTTCTCACTTCTGTTCCTCATTTATAACCAAAAAAGCAGATTAACGTTCTGTTATCATGCATGTAAAAGGTGGAGGAGGGGAAGCAACCTTTTACTACTTTGATAGATTTTGGGGGAGTATTAACTCCTTTTCATAATATTAACAAAGGTTTGCTTTCATACTATTATTAAATATGTTCTAAGTTGCCAACCAGGATGGATGAGAAGGAGCTTAGAACAAGACTGAAAAATTGTGGGGGGGCAGGGTTTGCAGGTTGGAATAGAGGGATGAAAGGAGGAGAGCAAAACAAAGGAGGAGAAAAGTATGGAAAAGAGAAAAGTTAAGGACAACACAACAAAAGCTTTTTTATTTTTTAAATTTTGCTACCACACACCAACTTTGCAAGATCTGGCTGTGCAGAAAAAAACTATGGAACTGGGTGGAACTAAAGGAAGAGACAAATCATAGACTGCTGGAGATAAGAACCTTATTAGGAAGCTGCATCCTGGCAAGGACTATACCTTGTCCTGGCTGGTCTTGCCTTGCTCCAGTACTGGCTTGGTTGATGGGTTTAGCAGGATCTGAGAAGGAAGGGTTTCTCTTAGCCTTGTATTAAACATTACAGAAGTTATAACATGAAGTCAACAACCAATCACTGTTGTGCTCTATGCACACACACACACACACACACACTGCATCTAGTATCTTCAGAGATATGTGGCCTCTGAATATGGAATTCTATTTAGCTATCATGGCTGATGATCGTTGACAAGCTGATGGTCCATGAATTCATCAGATCCATTTAGAAAGCAATCTAAGCTAGTAGCCATTATTATATTTTGTTGCAGTCAATCTACTACCTATCAGTTGGGTGATTTTGTTTTCTAGAATCATGTGAGAGGGCAGAAAAGTCTCTCTCCGCACACAAATAATAATTTTATAAATATCTCATATATATCGTAGCCAGTGTGATTTAGTGGTTAAGAGCAGTGGACTCTGATCTGGAGAATTAAGTTTGATTCCCCCACTCCTCCACATGAGCGGCGGACTCTAATCTGGTGAACTGGGTTGGTTTCCCCGCTCCTACACATGAAGCCAGCTGGGTGACCTTGGGCTAGTCACAGTTCTCTCTGAACTCTCTCAGCCCTACCAACCTCACAAGGGGTCTGTTGTGGGCAGAGGAAGGAAAGGAGATTGATTTTGATTTTCCTTAAAAAGTAGAGCAAGTTGGCATATAAAAACCAACTCCTCCTCATCCTCTTTATTTTCCAAGCTTAAAACCCCTCAAAACATAGCCTTTCCTCATAGAGAAGGAGCTCTAACCCTTGGTCATTTTGGTTTTCCCTTTATAATCAAGGTGTTACTGACCAGTAATATAAATAAACTGTTATTGGCTATTCTTGTTTTTATAGAGAGAACAGTCATGTAGGCAGTCATTTCACAGTATCTTTCATCAACCCTGCCCGAGCTTCACACTCTCACACATTTGTGTTGATATCCTTCATATTGAAACTGTCTCTTTTGTAATGACTGTCACCTGGATCTCTTATCCTGTTAATAGTGCAGGTTGGAACCTTTGCACTTTCTCTGGTCCTACTCCCCAGAATGTCTCCTAAATATTATTACTTTTTAAAATCTAGCAAACATTCACCGTCCCTTAACCAGCATGTTCTCTGTTTAGGCCCTTAGCTGTGTCATTGCCAGTGTGATCTGTGTTTCGCTGCATAAAGCATATTTGGCTAAGCAAATATAATTCATTTCTAATGGGAGAGAAAATCTGGAAGCACTCAGTGGAAAGGACAGAAGAATTTCTCATTTGGGAGTAAAACTGTTCTCTGTGGACCTGCGAAAGAAGCCTAGAGTTCTCTCTAATTTGAAATCTCCATTCCCTGATGATAAGAAATATTCTAGAGAGATGCTTCTGAACAGGGGAACAGGACAGACAGGAAAAGTCACATGGTGGGTGGAAATGTCAGAACTACTGGCTAAAGCATCTCCTGTATATTTCTATAAAAGCTTTGAGATTTTTCAGGCTGAATAGTGTCGTAAATGGAAACTGCCATTTGGTACAGCTTTACACTTTTATCTGATTACAGATGAAGCCCTTACTCTCTTAGATGTTCACCTCTCTAGAGTATAGCAATGTGGTGACTTGAGCTATAATAGAAGTGCGTTTATAAAAGTGTATAATTATAGCATGAAATGGTTATAATTGCAGCCTATACCTCACAACAGGTCTGTGGCCTTGACTGATCACAGTTTGGCAGTCTCTCTACAGACAGAACCAGCCTCGTCACTAAAATTAGTTTTCCTTGCACCAGGCACGCCTGAAACTGTCGCTCCTTTTAATTAAAAAAGGATCCCGTTTGACTTCCAAGCTTGTGCTTTGTGCTTCTGCTTCGCCGGGGCAAGGAAGCACCTCTTGCGGCTCATTGGTGTGAAGCAGCTTGTCTCTGGAGGAAAATATCACACAGTAAATAACAGGGTGTCTAATTTATTTCCTTTGGCTCTCTCTCATCACCCTAAATTATCATGTTAGACAGATTAAACTCTGTTGTCTGCTTATACCTGCAGCACCAGTTGTGTCGCACATTGGCGATGAACTTTGTGGAGGATTAGGAGAAAGAAACAAATGAAAAAAATATATTATCACTTCCACAGTGTTATGAGCAGTGGTTTGGACAAAAGAAAGAGGAAGGAGCTTACTCAGGTTGAAAATAGTCACTGTGTCTCCCTGTCCCCCTGTTTGTTGCTGCGTGTGTATTGGCCAAATTTAGGACTGTGCATAGCATTTGAAAATGGGATTAAATTGGGGGCCCTTCCTGTGTTACCAGATAAGAATCAGGGGGTTGGTTTGTTTGTTTGTTTTGGTGATGTCCTCCCATTCTGTGGCTTCATCTCATGCCATGAAGACAGTGTGGAAAAATGGCTGTTATACTGGTGCTATAACTAGGGTTGCCAACTTCCAGGTAGTAGCTGGAGATCTCCTGCTATTACAACTGATCTCCAGCCGATAGAGATCAGTTCACCTGGAGAAAATGGCTGCTTTGGCAATTGAACTCTATGGCATTAATGTCCCTTCCCTCCCCAAACCCCGCCATCCTCAGACTTCACCCCAAAAACTTCCCTCCGGTGGTGAAGAGGGACCTGGCAACCCTAGCTATAACATATCAATTGGCCCTGACTATGTGAATATTCCTATCTCAAAGTGACACTGCAAATCTCTAGAGGTCTAATCTTTCCCCTCTGAGGTGTGTACAGGTGATATGCCAGAGACATCTGCCAAGGAACTGGTACTGGTACTGTCTGTAAGGCCTCTTAGAGAAGACATAGAGGGACACTGAACCCTTTCTCTGCTACCACTTTTTTACTGAAAGCCTCCCCCCCCCCCCCGCTGACTTTCCCTTGTTGACACCTAATATCAGCCTGATACCTAGTATTGCCAGGTCCCTCCAGCAGGAGGTTTTTGGGGCGGAGCCTGAGGAGAGCGAGGTTTGAGGAAAGGAGGGACTTCAAGGCCATAAAGTCCAATTGCCAAAGCAGCCATTTTCTCCAGGTGATCTCTATTGGCTGGAGATCAGTTGTAATAGCAGGAGATCTCCAGATAGTACCTGGCGGTTGGCAATCCTACTGATACCTAATAGGATACCCTGCAGGGGGAAAAGCAACTGGTGGAATTCTAAACTGGGAAAAGTGGGGAGGGGGGTGAAGAATCCCTTCTTACCTCAAAAATCATAGCCTCCCAGGGCTGCTTTTGGTTTAACGAAGGGAGGAGGTTTGAATACTGTACTCATCTGTATCATTTAGTTTGGCCCTTAGGGAGGAAGAGGAAGAGGAAGATGTCTATCTTGAATACCCTTGGTTTTGGCTTTATAACCCTATCATTTGGCTCCCTACCCCAATCAAACAGTTCTATAAATCCATTCTGTAAATCCATGCTACAGGGCAACCTCTCAGACGTATGGTTGCCAGCTCCGGGTTCAGAAATACCTGGAGATTTGAGAGGGAAGCCTGGGTTTAGGGAGGGGTGGGACCTTGGTAGAGTATAATGCCATGCAGTCCACCTTCTAAAGTAGCCATTTTCTCCAGAAGAAATGGAATAAATATTTTAAGCAAATAAATAAGCCGTTTATGTAGTATGGAGATCCGTTGTAATTCTGGGAGATCTCCAGTTCCCACCTGGGGGTTGGCAGCCCTACTCAGATAGCATGGTGATCCCCCCCCCCCCCCAAAAAAGGCGAAGCATATTCATTTGGATGCCTGGATTATCTGCCTGTCTGCTTGTGGCCCTTTTGTTTGGTCAGGACACACCTCAGCTGCACCCAAAGTGAATAGATCCCTTCTCAGAACAGAGGTGTCTGCCAGCATGGCCAAGTCTGCCAGCAATGGCTATTCAAACATGATTAGAAGTGACAGAGCAGTGAAAAAGAGCTTGGCTGAAAGGAAACATGAATGTATTTACTGTCGCCGTCAATGCAGAACAAAGAAATGAGGCTGCTGGGGATTTCTGAACAATGGCATTTTCTTAAGAGTGTTGGATCAGAATAGTAGAGCCTGAAATCATGGTTAATCTTTATTGCAGCTTTTAACTTTCAAGGCTCTCTCTCTTCCATATTTTTCTTTACTTTATACTTCCTTAGGTCTGAATAGAAAAATAACTACATCAAGAGAGCTTTTTATACTGATTGACACCTAAAGTTACATATATTAATAACATTTGGAATGCTTACATGTTATTGTGTGCATAAAGTGCCAGTAAGGAGCTTTCAAGGCAAATGAGAAGCAGAGGTGGTTTGCCATTTGTCTTCCTCTGCAGAGTCTTCCTTGGTGGTCTCCCTTCCGAGTACCAACCCTGCTCAGCTTCTGAGATATGACGAGATCAGGCTATACCATGCTGCCTTCCCTCCTGATTTCACTTGTTATTACATATACATTTTATGAAATGCTGTGCGTGTGCAGTCAAGTCTCAGCCGACTTATGATGACCCTGTAGGGTTTTCAAGGCAAGAGACGTTTAGAGGTAGTTTGCCATTGCTTCCCTCCGCATCACACCCCTGGTATTCCTTAAAGGTCTCCCATCCAAATACTTGCCAGGGTTGAGGCTGAGAGTGTGTGACTGGCCCAAGGTCCCCCAGCACGTTTCCACAGCAGAGTGGGGATACAAACCTGGGTTTCCCAAATCCTAGTCCGACACCTTAACCACTACACTATGCTGGCTCTTATAAAATGATAGAGTCAGTTATATAAAACAGCAGCCTTCCTGTCATTGAGAGACCTAATGGATGTATATCAGGTCTAACGATGGGCTGAGCACTCGGAAGACTTGTTGCTCTGTGTGTGTCAATATAATGAGGAGTTAAGATCTGGGACGAGAGAGGCCAGTGTGTTACATGCTTAGTTAAGGTGCAGCTATATTAACAACCCATTAATAGTTATGACACTGACTAAGTTACCCTTAATGTGATCTTCCCAGCTCTGTCGTAATTAAGGCTGAAGCTTCAGTATAGCAGCAAAGCCCACTGGATAAAATAAAAATATGTTGGGAATGTGATTTCTCTTTGAAAGGACCTAACAAAAAAATAGCTGACAGTTACCAGGGTTTGTTTTCTCATTTTTCCCCTTCCTTCTTCCACATGCTGCCCAATGTGGATCCTAAGCCAAGACTTAGAAACCACAAAATCCTGATCTGAATAGTCTGTAGCTTAGCATGAAGATGAAGAATATCTAGTTTGTCACTGTGTGTTTTCTGATGCTGATCTCCAGTCTGATCTAGTTTGTAATCTTTATTCAGCTCTTTGTGTCTCTGGCCTCACAAACCAAAGGAGGTGGCATATATGATTTGTTCCCTTTCCCTATCTTTTAATCACCAGAATTCATATCCCTTTGCTGCTGCTTTGTACAATCCCACAGTGGGGTTCTGTGTCTGTGCAGGGCACCCACAGAACTGCCTAGATCTGTAGGCAGGGAGCTCTCGCCTGTCTTTATTAACCACGATTGCTTGCGGTGGGATTGGAAACAGTAGATTGTTTGATGTGATTTTGTTTAATCTGATTTGAATGATCTTGGGTTGTACCTATTTTGATGCATGTTGGATTTTGTAAGCTTCTTTGAGCCCCCTTGAATGGGCTGGCAGGATATAAATAATGGATGTATTCATACTGCTTCCCTCCCCAGCCATTGTTGTCAGTTCTCCTTATTGCCAGCTACATTCTTCCTGCTGGGTGCTCAGCCTCTCCTGTGTCCAGTGTCTGGTGCTCTGGATTTATTTATTTATTTGCAGCAGGAAGAATATTCACATCCTTTATCCACCCCTAGCATCTGCTTCCCGTCTAAATCACATACCAGGTTTTCCTCTAGTGAGCATTCAGTGAGAACAAGAATTGAAAGATTATTTTCTGATGAGCAACATATTTTTGTAACTTAGTGGAAATATAGCCTTTATGTCAGGGCTTCCTGGTCTTGCAGAAGTTGCACTGCGATTTTATGGTGTTTTACCCTTCAGTTTATCAAGCACATTTAATTCTAGAATCTCAAGGTGTTTGGCAGATGTTATTCATCTCAGCAAGACACACAGGCATGGCGGGTTTAGCACAGTATTGGTGCTGTTATTTTGGGAGCAGGAACTGTAATATATGGAGTTGCAGGCTGGCTTTTGGCAGTACTAGGGATGGGATAAAAGCCTTTCAATGAACTTATCTCAGATACATACTTCATACTTTGCTCTCAACTAAAATTCTTACTATGCAGACATCTGCATAAACATGGCAAAGCTTTTAAATGACTGTGGCTACTGATGTCATTGAGTCAAAATGAGAGCTATTAATGCATATTATATGAAAAGAGTAGTTGTATCAGATATGCTGTTAGAAAGGAACTGGGCCCATTAAAACAAATCCAGTGAGTGTATCCATAAAACTGTTGTTTGTCTAACAGTGCAACTAGGGTTGCCAGGTCCCTCTTCGCAACCGGCGGGAGGTTTTTGGGACGGAGCCTGAAGAGGGCGGGATTTGGGGAGGGACTTCAATGGGGTATAATGCCATAGCATCCACCTCCAAAGCAGCCATTTTCTCCAAGTGAACTGATCTCTGTCAGCTAGAGAGAAGTTGTAATAGCAGGAGATCTCCAGCTATTACCTGGAGGTTGGCAACCCTAAGCAGAGTTGCACCTTTCTCTGTCCATTGAGGTCAATGGTCTTAGATGAGTCCAACTCAGGATTGCGCTGCAAAACCAGAAATGATCCTGTCAGAAATGTAAACAAGTAGGGAAGCTATTTATGAAGGCTTACAAGGAACTGTAGCACATGAAATGGTGTGATTATGGTCCTTACTTGAAGAATGGCTTGCACCTTTGCAAAATTCAGATGTTTATACTTCTGTGATCATTTCCCTCAATAACATTATTTAATTTTATAACACCAATTAAAGTCTTCAACAGTTTACACACAAATAAAAGTCACTCAATTCAGTTCCGGTTTACAGGTAAGAAAATAAGGAACTATGTGGGACTTGGGGTGCATCTGCATGGCAATTCCTTGGGAGCTCAGGTGCATTCTTCCAATGCATCTGATCCTAGTAGCCCACATAGCAAATGAGGACTTCATAAACCCTCTTTGTAAAAGACAATGAATGGTTGCAGCCATAGCGCCAAAATATTTATATCTATAACTACCTGTAACTATTTAAGATAAACAACATAGATAAAGATACCAGCTCGTTTCTGAATAAAAGTGAGGTATTCCCCTTTTCATTATGCCTGTTGAGAAGTTGTCTGCATCACAAAAGCCATATAATGAAGACTGTGGTCATGAATTGTGCTTTAGCTGAAACAAATGCAGTCAGTCTCTCTCTCTCTCTCTCTCTCTCTCTCTCTCTCTCTCTCTCTCTCTCTCTCTCTCTCTCTCTCCCCCCCCCCTCCCCCTCCCAGTCACCACCACCATAACCTGAATTTTCTTTTTCCTTAGGCAACTCATGATCCAAAGTCATACCAGGTGGGGCTTATTTGCACCTATGAACCTGATTCCTGTCACGATTTTATTTCTTTTGCCACCTGGCTGCTACTTCTGTCTGAAACTGTCCCGGAGATCTTGTGAGAGTCACGAAGGAGTTGTCGTGCATCAGTAACGCCAGTGGCACTGCCCAATAGGTGCTCATGATATTCACTGCAGCCACATTCAGACAGGGTATCAGATGACATTGGCCTGACTTACTGGCAAAAAGAATTGTATTTTCCCAGCGATGATAAATTGTAATGTTTGTCATAACCCAGATGTCATAATTAACAGTGATTAATGGCTCCTGTGAAAGGCTTGCCATACAATGTGTTGCCTTGACAACAACTCCAGGCCATTGATGTTAATCTGACACTCTTGTGGGCTTCTTTAGCTGTTTAGTTTTGGTGTTGTCAAAAATTCACTGTAAGTGAATTCATGATTCTTGAATTAAGGATTTGAAAACGGGAAATATACTGAAAAGTTATGTGGGAAAATGAGATGCAGATCACAAATGAAGTGGATGAAAAGAAAGAAATGTTCATTTTGGAGTGGAGTACTTCTACAGTCGAATTAAAGTTAGTTATGCAAAGAAGTGAGGCAGTTTATTGTTTTCTGTTCCAAAGAAGAACAGGTGTAATCCCCCCCCCAAATAATTTTTACGAATTATACTCCTCACCCAAAAGTTTCCATCCCAAATTTCAGGCATATAGGAGAAAGTACCTTTGTTCCATAGGCAATTAAAATTCTCACATTGCAGGTGGAGAGAGGGTAATTTGAACTGGCCCAACGTGATTGAGCACTGTGAATTCAGTATCCATTCCCTGAAACTGAAGCAGTTACTTCAGGGAAGACATCTAGATCTTGCAACAAGCCAACATATGAGGGAGGGGGTGTCTTGTGGGGCATGTTCGCATAGTGTTTTTTTTTTTTTTTTAATTAGTTAGCATGTCTACTGTGGTCTACAAGACAGAAAAGAGCCCCTTTTCCAAAACTGCTGCTAATTTTATGATGTACCCATATTTTATGTGGATGAACGTACTCTTAAAAGATATGCATTATTGGATACCAGTAGTCAACCTTTACTAGAAAAAAGATGTCTGGGATTTTTCCCCTGTACTTGTAAGGATGGCCATAACATTTTTGAAAGCATGCAATGTTAGCATTTCAACACACGCGGTGCAGGATGTGGCGATGCCCTTGCATGGGCCTGAGAAATTTCAAAACCCATTTTGGCATCTGTTGAGGGCTAATCAGAGTTTCCATGTGAATTGAGTTTTGTAGAAGCTGTGTATTTTTTCTTGCCATTCTGTGCCTGTGCTTGCCCATTAAATGAATCTCACACGGTCTCAGACCATTTTTGACAGTGTGCGGCTTGTTGTCAAAAATCTTTTGTCCTTGATGTGCTTGTAAGACACCATCGCCCCAGGAAGGCAGAGCTGGGCCTGTGCTCTCATTGCTCTCTCTTGCTCTCTCTCTTGGGAGTGTGGAGATGTACTGCCTGCCTGTGCTTCGTTTTCTGCTTTTCTAATCGCTTATTCTTTCTCCAGTCTTTGCTGCGGTTTTCATTCAGGCACTTGTCTCCTTGGGCAGCAATTACCTGTGAGAATCTCATTTGGAGAGGGCACTGCTGGCTTCATATGACAGTCGTGCAAAAAAAAGAAAAGAACATTTTTTTAAAGCAAATGTCAGCTTTACGCTCTCGACTGAGATTCTAATGGCACCATGTAAAGGAAGGCAGAGACGAGTTGTGTGCCAAGCACCTTCTCCATATGCCGTTCTGTAAGAGCCAGTGTGGTGTAGTGGTTAAGAACGGTGGTTTGGAGTGGTGTACTCTGATCTGGAGAACCGGGTTTGATTTCCCACTTCTCCACATGAGTGGCAGGAGCAAATCTGGTGAACTGGATTTGTTTCCCCACTCCTACACATGAAGCCAGATGGGTGACCTCAGGCTACTCACAGCTCTCTTAGAGCTCTCAGCCTCACCTACCTCACAGGGTGTCTGTTGTGGGGAGGGGAAGGGGATTGTAAGCCAATTTGATTCTTCCTTAAATGGAAGAGGAAGTCAGCATATAAAAACCAACTCCTCCTCCTTCTTCTTCCTCTTCTTCCTCCTCCTCCCTGTCCATTCTGAGTCTATGGCCTCTGAAGCTGGGCTCTTTGGAAAGCGGGGCTCTTTCCACGCCCTCCAGATTGACATTGCTGCCTCACCCTCATATTTTTTCAGAGCTCAGCCATTGCTTCCTTCGTTTACTATAGTGATTCTTCCTGTTTGAACTTGTTGGGCTAGCATTTTTTTAAGTATCCTAGAAATCAGTCCTGAATATCAGCATAGTTGTAGCCGGTTTATCATTTGAATATTAAACAACATGGGATTCCATTGGCACCTTAAAGACTAACAAAATTTATTTCAGCATAAATATTTCTCAGTCAGAGCTCACTTCATCAGATGCATATGATAAAGCGAGTTCGGATGAAATCTTATTCTGGAATAGATTTTGTTGGTCTTCAAGGTGTCACTGGATTCCTGCTTTATTTTGCTACCACAGACAAGTACCCATCTGCAATTTTTATATGAAGTCTATACTGACATTCAGTTTATAACATACATTTTATTAAAAAGATGAGTAGCAGCTCCATATATTCACATGTCCAGAGTCACTAAATATAGCATTCTAGGGCTTTCCCTGTCTATTCTGTCAGTCCACCACTAACCCTTCAATCTCTTAACATTCTTTGTCCATTGCCCCTTGCTTTTTATTTTTACTTACATCCTTTATTTTTTATTTGGGAAGGAAAGCAGCATGGTATAGCCTGGTCAGATCTCAGATGCTAAGCTGGGTCGGTACTTGGAAAGGAAACCATCAAGGAAGCCTCTGCAGAGGAAGGCAATGGCAAACCACCATTACCTTCTCACTTGCCTTGAAAGCCCCTTGCTGGGGTCACCGTAAGTCAGTTGTGACTTGACAGCACTTACATATATATTTGTTATTTACATCCTATTTCCCCACCTAATCGGGTATCCAAAGCAGCTAAATCTGCAGGTTCCCATACCTCCATTCCAAACGTGGGCCTGCTCTTGAAAAGCACCGTATGTGTTTCCTCAGCTTTGCTCAGTGGCCCTAATAGGGTTGCCAGGTCCCTCTTCACCACCAGCGGAGCCTGAGGAGGGCGGGGATTTGGGAGGGGAGGGACTTCAATGCCATAGAGTCTAATTGCCAAAGTGGTCATTTTCTCCAGGTGAACTGATCTCTATTGGCTGGAGATCAGTTGTAATAGCAGGAGATCTCCACTAGTACCTGGTGGTTGGCAACCCTAGGCCCTAACAACTTAGCCTCCTATTCCATGACACCTATTTCAGATTAGTCAAGTAGGTCTTTCTCTAGATAAGAAAAGCTGGGTTGGGAAAGAAAGCCAGACTTTGTACTGAAGATTTGCCTCCATGCTTGGGAAAATGAAATGCCCAGCCAGAACAGAAAAGTAGCCAAGTCCCAGAAGGAAGAGTGGAAGTGAAGTTCTTACTGCTGTGTAGACCAGGGGTTCCCAACCTTTTTGAGCCTGTGGACAACTTTTGAATTCTGCCACAAGGTGATGGGCACGACCACAAAATGGCCACATGGGAGATGGAGCCAACCACACACACACACAGAGGAAGCCCAAGTGCAGAGGATAAGATGACTAAATTTTATTTAAAAAAAATATTTTAATTACATTTCAATAAGAATACAGACAAGAGTAAAGAAGAGAAAATAATGAGATACATTAAAAAAAATAGAAAACAATACCATACAATACGAACATAAAAAAGAAAGAAGAAGAAACAGATTCTGGGTGAACATGTAAAGATTTTATAACATTACAGTAATTTTCCTTAATTATAAACTTCTAGCTTCTTAATAGTAGGTACTCTTAATTTTTTCTTGCTTGTTCATTCTCCGTGTTTAAGCTTTTGCAATTACATACTAATGCTTACCTCCACAAGATGAGTAAATTTTAAAGGTACAATGGGAACGAGGAGTCAGAGAGAGAAAAAATCAAGTCTATAGTGGCAGCTGTCACTGAAATCTAAACAGTCAATCTAAACAGTTAATTAGTTAATCTAAACAGTCAATCAGATCTCAAATAGGCAATCAGAAGCCCTATTGGCCAGGACTCTGCCTGGCCCTACCCACTTTCTAAAAAACTTGTTGGGCACCAGGAATGGTGTTGGCAGGCGCTGTGGGGACCTTAGGCACCACATTGGGGACCCCAGTGTAGACTGAGAGCCAGAAATCCACAGTGCCTGTGAAGGCAAAGGCCTCACTTCTGTTGCAGCAGTTGCAAGGGGACTCTTGTTTGAGAGCATTACTATAGAACCATGGTGTTAGGATACTATGTGTGGAGTTGAATTTCATAGAGCACATTGTTCAAACAGTGATGTTTCTGAATCCATTGCTTTTATTGATTCTTTTATTGACAAGTGCTTGCTAAGGGAGAGCAGATTGTGCTTTATAGCTATTGATGAGTCTTCCCAAGGGAAGAGTCAGATAGGGAGTCTCTGAAAGGTCCTGTTTCTTTCTTTCTAGGTTGGGAGCAGTATTTTTCTTGTTGTTTAATGCCACTGGCTGTTTGAATTACACATGGAAGTATCAATTGACAAAGTGGCAGAGTATAATGCTTCACACTACAACAGGTTGGAGGCCATAGGGCTAAATCACAGTGCGGAGACGGATGCAGGCAGACTCGCAGAGGGAAGCTCATGGTAG
Organism: Euleptes europaea; assembly: GCF_029931775.1. NCBI lineage: Eukaryota > Metazoa > Chordata > Lepidosauria > Squamata > Sphaerodactylidae > Euleptes > Euleptes europaea. The sequence continues at coordinate 72,905,989 of NC_079312.1, read as the reverse complement.
GAAGATCTCCATCACACAGAGAGATGGTTTGTTTGGGTGTATGCCCTTAAGCAGGCACCTGTACTGCTAGCCTCCATAACACCCTTGATTAGTAGTATCCATTGAATACTGGGAGATCTGAGTATCAGACTCAAATTTAATTTCTGCCCTCAAAGTCTCTGCTCCAGAGACATGTAATACATTTCTTTTGCCTAGGGAAATATTCATAATTCTAGAGGTCTAAATGTTGCAGTGTTAATACAGCAGCAGGGCTTCATATTGCCTTCAGAAGGTGCCTTGGGGAAGAGCACATTGCTTTTTCATACGGATAAATCCTAAATTTGCTCCCTGACATCTCTAGTGATAGGATCTCCCGCAGCAGATGTTAAGAAAGACCTTTTAGCGCCTGAGACCCTGGAGAACTGTTGCTAGTCGGAGCGCACAGTGCAGTGCTCGATGCACCATTGTTCTGACTTGGTAGAAAGGAGTGATACGTGTCCCCAGTCACATCATGCAGTAAACAAGGCATCAACTTGCAGCTTCAATGGTAGACCATTTGTGTATAGATTTATATGCCAGAAGGCCAATGCTCTTGAGGGCAAGCGCTAGGGAATCCCTTACAGAATCTGTTGGGTAGATATGAATGTTGATCAGTCAGAATTTTCTTGAGACCTAGAGCTCATTACGTCGTGGTTGTCACAACCCTTATATTTGAGTTCCACTTGTTGCCTTGCTGGGATGAAATTTATATTTCTGATAAAATCAGAAAAGCATTATCAGATCACCTTTGTTGCCTCTCAGAAGAAAATCACAAAATGTATGCCATTGGTTTGCGCTCTTTGCGTATTTATGTCACTTGCAGAAGGATGTAGGCAGCTCCTCAGATGATGTCGTAGCTGTGGCTGGAGTGCTCACAAGGTAAGGTTCAGCGTGCAAATTGGAAGAATGTTGATTGTGCATCAAATAAAGAGTGTTGGAGTTGCTGATAATAAATGCTTTTCTCATTCTCTGATTATGTGTTAAAATTTGGAATAAATAATTGAACATACAAGAAAGTATAATAGGTCAGAAAATATGGCTGTCTGATTGTATAGTCAGCCGTGGGTACTCTTTACAGCAAAGTGCCCTGCTCTCCTCAAGTCCTGTGTAAGACTTAAACCTGCCATAAAATGACTGTTCATTGACCACTCTAGTGCAGTATTGTCCTCTCTTGAATGGCAGTAGTTCTCCATAATCTCAGGCAGGTCTCAGAGATTTTCCCAAGCCCTACTGCCTGGAAAAGTTGAGGGCAGCAGGAAAAGAGGAAGACCCAACAAGAGATGGATTGACTCAATAAAGGAAGCCGCAGCCCTCAATTTGCAGGATCTGAGCAAGGCTGTCAAAGATAGGACATTTTGGAGGACTTGGATTCATAGGGTCGCCATGAGTCGGAAGCAACTTGACGGCACTTAACACACACACAGTCTATCATGTAACTGGAGATGGCCTGTATGGATCTTGGGAAAGGAAAAAACATGGGATTTAGGATTTTGAGAAAGGAATACCCTTCTTTAAAAAAAATGCTGGATCATTCCTTGTGTGCTTTATCTTTGTTTGAACATACATATAAATATTTCAAATCCCAGTAGGAAGAAAGTAGAGCTAAAGACCATTTATAGCAGGTTGCTCCAATGCCTTGCTGTATTCTGGGCGCCTTGTAGAATATGACTTTGCTCAAAGAGGGCATCATTACCAAGAGGGCATACACTCAGAGCACTGCTATGAAAGGAGAGGTCAGCTTACCATCAGACCTTTTAATGTTCCCGTTGGACTTCTATTTGGATTGCGCGGGGGGGGGGGGAATGCTTTAGGCACGCTGTGTTCCAAAAACATAAACTTTGCTATTTGTTCCTCGTGCGTCACTTATGATTGGGGACAGAAGTGCTAGAGGGGGCAGGCTTTAGTGCTATCTTTGTGGAAGTGCAGGGAGCTGAACCTAATGCCAACAAAGCATTTGGGGAACAAATGGAGCCTCATTTGAAAGCACTCAGGTCTCCAGGCCAGTTACAAATTCTTTGATAGTAAAGACTGTGTCTATTTGTGAACCAAATGGGGGGAGCAGCAGAGGGAGAGCAGCTGAATGTAGCTCAGAAGTGCCAAAAATCCTTCAGGAATCTAGGTGATCTTCTTGCAGAAGCATGTTAAATACTGGGAGTAGGTCCAGCAGATACAGGGTTTCCCAATGGTCCCTCTTGTCCCCCATGCTTTTCAAACATCTATGTAAAGTCGTTGGGGGAGGTCATCCAGAGATTTGGCCCGAGTTGCCACCAATATGCAGATAGCACTCAGCTGTATCTCGCTCTATGAGTAGATCCCAGGGAGGCTGTGGAAACTGTGAACAGCAGCCTGGAGGTCATTTTGGAATGGGTGAGGGCTACCAAGCTGAAACTTAATCCCAACAAAATGGAGGTGCTACTGATGGGGAGAAGGTCTTACCCAGGATATGGGTTATCCCATTCTGGATGGGGTGTCACTCCCCCAAAGGAGCAGATTCATAGCTTGGAGGTGCTGCTGGAGTCAGGCCTCCTGTTGGATAAACAGGTGGCAGCAGTGGCCACAGGTCCCTTTGACCGGTGAGTCAGTTTTTGGCCTTCCTAGGCAGAAAGAATCTTGCCACTTTGGTGCATGCTCTGGTAACATCTAGATTGGATTACTGCATGTCATCTACATAGGGCTGCCCTTGCAGACTGTCTGGAAGCTACAGTTGGTTCTAATTGTATGATTTGATGATTCTGTGGCCAGCATGTTGACTGGAGTGGGTCATAGGGACTATATCAGTCCAGTTTTGTTCCACCTACACTGGCTTCCAATTTGCTTCTGGGCTCAATTTAAGGTGCTGGTAAAGCCCTGTATGGACTGCCTTCTCCCATAAGAACCTACCTGCTCACTTTGGTGTCCTCAGAGGCCCTGCTTTGGTTGCCCCTGCCATCTGAGGTTAGGCAGGTGGTGACCTGAGAATGGGCTTTCTCAGGCATGGTACCCAAACTTTGGAACTCCTTCCTCAGGGAGATTCATCTGTCTCTCTATTGGTGTCTTTTGCCAACAGGTGAAGATCTTTTTTTCCATCTGGCATACCCACCAACACGGTAATGGCCCTCCTTCTAGTGCTGTGTGTTTATGTGTTTTTAATTGAATTTTTAAACCGTTTAACAGTATTTTTACTTGTTTAAATTCATCAGTGTTTTTATGTTCTCCGGCTGTGGACCCTGATTGGGTGGAAAGGTGGCATAAAAATTTTCTAAACAAATAAAAATCTTCACAATACGTAAATAAGCCAAGGTTTGAGGGCCTTGGCAGAAGGGCTTGGAATGTAACCATTGATATTATGTGGACAGTATCCTCCTGCTGAATTCAACCAGCTCATTAAGGTCACTCCCAGAGCGCAGCCTCAGTACATTATCAGAAAGAGAAGATGGCTGCATTGGCCACCTCTGTCCACTTTTCTCTCTGATACATACAGATTAAAGGCTTCACTGCTGGGCTTTGTGATGAAATCTGTCAGTATCCACATCACACACCATTCTACCCCTTGTGAAAGATTGGAACTATTCTGAAGTTGTAGCAGGCAGAAGCTAAAACGTGTGCCTGTAAAACTTGGGAGCCTCGTGGCACAGAGTGGTAAGCTCCAGTACTGAGTTCTGCTCATGACCTGAGTTCGATCCCAACGGAAGTCTGTTTCAGGTAGCTAGCTCAAGGTTGACTCAGCCTTCCATCCTTCCGAGGTCGGTAAAATGAGTACCCAGCTTGCTGGGGGTAAAGTGTAGATGACTTGGGAAGGCAATGACAAACCACTCCGTAAACATAGTCTGCCTAGTAACTGTCGGGATGTGACGTCACCCCATGAGTCAGGAATGACCCAGTGCTTGCACAGGGGGACTACTTTTAGCTAACACTTAGGAACCCACCCCACACACTAAAGTCTCCTTTGGGATCCTGCCCTATGTACCTAAGCTACCTGATGTTCCAGTGGCTGGTGATACAGGACAGGACCATTGTCTGCCGGGCCACTGAGTTGCAGGACCTCCCTACCTAGGGAGGTTCATTTTGCCCCATTTCTGTTGGTTTTGCAGAACTTTTGGAGAAAGCCTTTTGGGGTTCACTGAATATTTTAGTCTGTAAATTGGTTCTCTGTGTTTTTTCCCTGTTTTGTTTTTGTGACACTGTTTTTTACTAGTGTTATGTTTTTTAAAAGGATTTTGTTACTTGCTTTGTAAATTGAAAAGCAAGATATATTTATTTCTTATTAAACATATTCATCTCCTTGGTATATTCACATGTAACTTAAAGGGCATGTGATACAGGTAGATAGTGTTTGCCTTCAGCAAGCAGAGATACATTCTTGGCTGCTGCTGGGAATTCTCCTTCCCTCAATCAAGGATTCTTAAAGTGGGTAAAGGGGGAACTCCCACACCCTTCTGTCTTCTCACATGTATGCGTTGGTTTGGTGCTCGCTAAAGCGCTTGCTGCTGTTACGAGGAAAATTTCTCATTAGACTAGTAGATATAAAACTGTCCATGTTACCGACATGACTAGTAAATATATCTTGGATCCAGATCTATCAGTTTTCAGCTGCTGCATAACCACGGGCAAATCCCATGATCTTTCTGGTCCAGGTCCCCTGTTTAATTACATGCTAAATGCTGTTGTAGGAACCACTGAAAGGAAGTCCCTGAAAAAAATGCAAAATGTTTATCAGTGTTCTTTAGTGTAATTATCTGCATCCTACATCTAAACCTTGATTCCAGTTGAGGAAGAAGCAAATGACATTAATCTAGTAAGGAGATAGATGGGATTGTGAGAGAGGAGAAAAGAACAGCCTGGACTCTTTTTGTCCAGTAGAGGGCAATCAGAATGCACTTTCCTGATATCCACAATTCCTATAGAGAAGGAAATTTGTGCTTGGGTGTAGCCAAAGGGGATATGGTAGAACAGCTGAGGTGAAAGCATTTCCTTTCCATAAGGGAGATTCTAATATTGTTCTTAATATATCTCCAGTATTTTCATAAGTAATATTTGGACATTTCAAGCATAGAGTATGTCTAGAGCTAAATTGATGTCATGCTACACATTCCTTCAGTGTGCTTAGATCATTATGTTGGGAAATAATATTATGACCTCACACCATACGAAACAGGTCTGTACAGTCTGTACAGTCTATTAATTCTGGAATAATATTTCAATTAAAGCTGCAATAATGAAGAGTATATTAGGCTGTTCCTGATTGGGGATTTTTCAGTCTCTACGGCAGTCTAGGTAACTAGATTCAATAATTCCAGTTTACCATCTACACAGCAGCAGTTAGTTAGAATGCTATTTTAAGTTCCTTTTGGTATGGTTGAAATTATGTTTTATTTTCCCAAATAAACCATTCTTTAATAGTTCTTGATTTGCCAATTTGGGATGGACAGGTTTGGGGGTCTATGACATCCTGGCAGCCACACATCTAGGCTAGAAGCATTTTTTTTTTTTTGCCATCTTGTATATGTTGATGGGGATATGTTCTGTGGGATTGTTATCATAGTACATTGTTCAAATGAAAAGCCCCTTGCCCAAAGAACTGAAACCAGTGGGAAAGTCACTGACTGCTTCATATAAGAATCTGCTGGATTATTTTATCTTGATATGAGTTTGTGCCCATTACATCACTTTCAACTCCTCCATAATTCCTTCCTTATGATAAAAGTCTGAAGGTTTTGAATACTTCTGCACTGAGATAGATTGATATGCTTTGCACACCTTTTGATGATGGAAGAATTCTGAGTATCCTGAGAGCCCTCCTGGGATGTAGATGTGTAAGGTATAGTTCTTCATTATTCATCGTTCATTATCTTTTCCTAGCATTAACCCTTTGGTCTTTTTTCTATATAAAGGGGCCGAAACTCTGAGCGAGAGCAGCTCTGTCAGCCTGGAGATCACAACCGACAGCAGAGAGACTTCAGTGGCTACCTCCATCTTGTCCCCCTTCCCACCTGGCCGTGGCCGAGATGAGGTAGACAATCGCAGCGAGCACAGCTACAGTGAGTCGGGAGCCAGTGGCTCCTCCTTTGAAGAACTGGACTTGGAAGGCAACGGCGAGGGTGATGGAATGGCTGGTCTGTCTGCTGACCACGGTGCTGGTGAAGATCAGGGCCCTCCCAAGGCCAAGTGGACCAAGGAGCGTATTGCCCTGGAGAAAGAAAGGGGTGAAGAATAAAAGCCATTTCTTTTCTCAAGTTGCTTAGGGATTCAAAAGAGAAACTGATCATCTCTCTTGTTTCTTTTCTGTCCAGCCAAACGATTTCGGTCATTAATCCGTGTTGAGACCTGTCCCACTCTTTGTCTGGGGTGTGATAAAGAAGGAGCAATTACAACTAAGGGGAATTTTAACAAGTTGATACCCTCCTGTAGCCAGACTCAAAGATGTGTGGAAGCTGGGGGTGGCATAAAGTGAAGCGGTGGCAGGGAGCTTGTAAGGTGAACATTGTATTGCATTTTTGTTAATCTGCGCGTATGTGTCTGAGAGAGACCGACTATGCAAGGAGGCTATGACGTGGGCTAGTGGATGTGAGAGTTTTTATGTGTGACGTTATCCAGGCTGTCCTTTTGCCATCTGGTCCCCCTCTTCCTGCATGCCATTCCATTTACCTCCTGATCAGTTTGTTTCTCTGCAACTTGCACACTTTTATTGGCAACACGTTTAATGACACCAGACAGAAGTGATGAATTGTGAAACTGATATCTGAGCTTGCATAGTCGGTAATACAATTAACAGATGGCCTTTGAATAATAAAGGTTTCTGAGTAGGGTTATTATGATCCCAACTTCTGATGTGTTATTTCCACCCTTCCTTTCCCACTTTTCCGTGGAAAGAATTAGGCTCCTCCTAGTTAGAGAGGCATCTGCTGGTGGGCATCTGCTGGTGTACTCGGGGGGGGGGGGTATCTGAGAAGTTCTTTGTCAAGACTTACATGCGAAAGAGTCCATGTGAGAGAAATAGCTGCCCTCTAGCAAAGGGGCTATGGTGGTGTCTCAGCAAAAGGGAGCGACTGAACAACTGAAGTGATGCAGCCATATATCTTCCCAGTGCTGGTCTTCAGATGCTTTGGCGCAGTGGTAGTTCACTTCCAGAGTGGGAAATTCATATATTCAGTGCGGTGATAGCAGGTTTGCAGTGGCATCTCAAACATAACTATAGTGGATTTGATGTTGTGTGCCTGTGCTGGAAGTGCTGGAAGTAACTGGATACTGGGATTTGTAGCTGGAGACTAACCCAGTGGTGCCTAGCTTTTAAACGAATATCGACTGTAGTTTCTTGTCTTCATTTCTGGATGTTCACCAGGTACAAATGCTTACAGGTCATATATTCTACCCTGAAGTCAGATAAGAATTCCTTCAGCTGGCTTTGGATGGGATGGAGAAGGCCCTGTCCTTGAATTATTAGCAATACTGTTGCTCAATTAGGTCAAACCCGCTTCCCTTGGGATTGCTCATTGGAGCTGTGGGCCATACTTCTCTTGGACATGCCTCTGGTGAAATTCCTGGAGTGAGGGGTCAGTTGATAGGACCCATGCCAAACCTTTAGTATCCCCAGAATTCCATTATTATAGCTTGAGGAAGTCGCTTAGGCAGCAGGAGGAAGAAAATGTTGAGACGTGCATTTGGGGAGTGAGGAACTAAAAAGTGATGATCTTCCCCACTGCATTCTTATTTGTTTTGTTTGCCTCCTTCTGTAGAGGTTTTGGATCAATTGCTCGCTCTGTTTTTTAATGGACTTGGATCCATACTGTGGACAAAGAAGTTCGACTTTCAGCTACCTTCAGCCCCTGCCTTCTTACCAAGCATTGACTTAGCCTGGAGGGAAATCAATGGGATGCAATGTTAGACCCTTTCTCCCTTGGGCTGCCTGGCCCACAAGGTCTCACTGCTCCATCCTCAAGCATTCCCCATTGATTCCTTGCTTTCCTCTTTGAGCTCTTGCTGTTACTATCTGTAAAGGCTTATTTCTCCTTTGGTTCACTATTTCCCCATGTTAAAATCTATATTCATGCTTCCCCCAGTTCTGATTTACATTGAAGTCCCAGTCAGCAGTTCCACTTTAGCTGCAGTGCCCCTGAAAATCAAAAGAACTTGATGGAAGCAGACACCTACTCAGTACGTGGGGAACTGGGTATGTACCGTCCCCCTTGGTGCTTGGATTCTGCAGATGAATGCCCACATGTTACTGAGTTGGCTTTCTGATCCTACTAGCTATCCATTTTTCCTCTGGCACTGTCCATCTGATGTTCTGTGAATTACTTAAATGAGCATCTTTCCAGCCGCCCCATTCTGGCACTCGTTGGCTTTCTATGTGCACATTGTAGACCACCACTAAGCAAGGCTTCCAGACCGCCAGCACAGAACTAGCAGGTGTCCCCAGAGGCTTCGTATGCTTTCAGAAGTTATGTATATTTATTTGTTCATAGTACGTTTTTATATGTGTAAATGTGCAGATGTGTGTTCCCTTGGACATGTGTGACTGTCTGCGCCTGTTCATTGCGTGCTTTGATCTGTATGAACTAGGGCCCATATACATGCCTGACTGTATACGTACATAACCGCTCTCCAGCTTTCTGAGTAGTAAGGTGCTATTAGAGTGCAGGGAAAGGAAGGCAAGCACAGCAGGAGGCATTTAGATAGACCTGTATTGTGCCTTTCTCCAGATTTCATTGACAGATATAAAAATACTGTTCTTTCTCTGCTGTGCTGCAAGGGAGAGTGAGGGGGGAGGTAATTTTTCTCCATCTTCACTGCTGTTTATCTGTAAATTCTGCTATGATAGAAGCCAGAACTGTGTGGGGACACCCTGGACATCTGTGTGTGCACATACATACACATACTGACAACACTGTGTTGTGTATCATTTCTTGCTTATTTGCCCGAAGTGTGTGTGTGTCTAGGCTCCATTTTATGCATGGTAAGCCATTCTCTGTGTGCTTATATGCATACAACCCCACCTTCAAGCATAAATTAATGTGGCGTGTTTTTGTTAATGGTACTTAGTATGAGAGAGACTGGGCAGACATGTGACCCAGCCTTCTACAGGTATGTATCTTCTTCATGATTTATGTGCAGGATGGCTCCCACATCAAAATCTTGCATATGAAAAATAACTGTGGCAGAGAGAGAAATGTCACTGAATGCAGAATGCTTGCATTTGTAGGATAAGGCAGGGCTAGATTATTTGCCCTGGCCTTCTCCCAGGCATGCAGGCTTTCCATGCGCAGGGAGATTTTGGCAAGGGATATGTGGTGCTTTGTTTATGTGGTGAAGCATATCTTGTGCCAGCCTGAATATCTCTGCTGCTCCAAACTGGGTAAGGTGAGAACCTTTGAACTATGTCCTTACGCTGATAAGAGAGCTCAGCCTTTCCTTGCCTATATGAGCACATAAGAATGTAAGTTTTTCCCTTTTCAGTCTTCTTCCCCCTAAGAGTCAGCCTGTAGTGTAACTCAGAGTGGATTAGCGGCATGAACACTGCTATTTTGGACACCGGAAAGATACTAGGTAATATGTAAACCTGGAATATCAAGGGGAGCCACTGTGCATATGCCCTACGTTAAGAAGAGCAACTGCTGTAAAGAATTGCCACGATTGTGGGAAGCAATCCTCATTAGATATTTACAGACAATGATAACAGTTATAAATTACTTATTCTGGAGTAATCCTGCTGATTTAATATGACCTCTGCAAATGTAAGTGGTTGATGTATTAGTGAGTGAATACTGACGTGTTCCCATCAGTTGTGGCTTCAATATTCTGATTAGGTGTTCAGAAATTGCTGGCTTTGTGGAAAGAGCTGTTTAAGTAAGGCATACACAGCTTCTGCAGAGGTAAGCCCCTGACTCAATACTTCTTTCCTCTGAAATGGCTACCTGTCCATCACAAGAGTACAGGCCCCAAATGCACCGACACTGTCTTAGTTAAAATAAACAAGAGTCTGGTGGCAGTTTAAAGACCAACAAGCTTTTATTCCTGAATAAGCTTGTGGATTTAGAAATCTCTAGTCTGCAAAAGTTTATGGTATAATAAAATCTCATTAATCTTTAAGGTGCCCCAAGACATGCTTTTCTTGAAGCAGACTAACATGGCCACCCCTCAGGAATTATCATCCTTTATGGAAGTCTCTCATCTTTCCTCCTTGTGAGTGACCCATCCTTTTGCAGGCAAATGTTTTAGGATAATGATCCTCAAATCAGAACGGATTAGAATCGAGATGGAGAACTCGTGTTACACACCAGCATCCTCTACTCCCGTCAGTAGAGGGGAATCTTCACTATGTTGTGTATGTGAGAGAGAGAGTCCTTGCCCCGGTAGGGTTTCCTGACTGCCTGAGGCATTCTTTCACACTTCCCCCTCTTTCCCAAAAAATTGAATCACCAGGGGCATAACTGGAGCCCGTTCTTATTAGGCAAGCCGTCTGGCAGTCTTTTCTAATGCTTTGCTTGTTCTGTGGCTGGCTTGGTGTCTCTTTTTTTTTTTTTTTGCACTTACGGTCACTGTGAAGGGATTTGGGTGATAAATGAAATTGCCATCTAACTGTGGCAACACATCAGAGTATCCCAAGAACTACCCATGTTTCATCTGTTCCCTTTTAGTCACAACAGACTCAGTTTTTGCTGCGACAGTCAGTTCCAAGTGCATTGTAGCCTACAACTGGAATAGAACATAATACTACACAATTAACAAATATGGGCAGATCTGTGTAGCTAGATGGAATGGCAGGTCTTTATTACTGTTGCCTTTTGAGACGTTTAAGAGCTACAGCAGTTCTCCTGACGCGTTCCTTTTTTGGGACTAAGTATCCTTTGCTGTCGGCGTCTCGCTTCCATTATTAGCGTCATACTGTTGCTACTAAGATTCTCACTCTGTTTTGAAAGACCTGTGGGACTTGCTCAGGAGCTCACAAGAGCCTGGTCATTTATCTCAATGAGGGTGAGTTATTGGGTAAGAACAGCCAGGGAGTCCAGAAATCCAAACAATTATGAAACAGCACAACAGGGTTTTTAGGCGGCACAAAATGCAGCCCGTGTACTCGTAGAGTTTGAATAGTGCCCCTGGACCTAAAGGCCTTGTAACATGTAATGAAGTGTTTTGTTCTGTAAAATAAATGGCTCTGGACATTTAAATTCAGTGGGTTTTTCTTTACGGATGTTTTTGGAGGGGGCCCTTAGCTTTCTTCTGAGCCTCCTTTCTTTCTCTACTACCACTTTGCCATTTGGTATCTTTTCAGCTTTTCAACCATCCTCAATAGTAAGAATGTTTCTTCTCCATCCCAATCCCCACCCTGATGCAATTAATCTAAATGGGGTCCCAATCCAATACTAAAACTCCAACCAAGTCTCAGTTGCCATCTCCTGTCCCCGGCCTATCCCTTTCTTCAAAGTTAGACAAGCACTATTTCGTATGTACATAATAGTCATCATATGCAAGAATCTAAGGTTACAGATCCAAAGTTTAAATCCTCAAATAGTTTATATGTTAATGCTCCTTTTCATATTCACACAGTTTTGCATATTCGTTGTACAATATTCTGAAAATGAAATTTTCTTGGATGGTCAAATGGTGAGGTTTAGTTTTGTTTGCTAATATATGAAGAAGAAGAATAAACGTTTTAGTGGACTGGTTGGCAAAACTCGAATCCTGATGGATCCCAAATCTGGTTACATTTTACAAGGTTATGTATCTGTAACTCACTTTAGTTCCCAACATTTGGAGACCAATGCTTGGCAGCACAAAGATTAGATCTGGAATCCCTCAAACTCCCTTCAGTTTGACTGCAAAACATATGCGGATTGTAAATTTCTCTGTGAACTCGGTTAGTTGGCCACCAGCTATAAAACTTCTGTAACAAAGTTTATTTGGGTTTTGTGAGTGGAACAGTTCATAGCCATGAATTCAGTCATTAACATACACATGAAGTATCTTGCAGAACTAATGAGAATGGTGTGTGTGTTTGATTGTGTGTGTGGGTGTGTAAGTGCAGAAAAGGAGGTACGATATTTGGATCTGAAGGGCCCCCCTGGCAAATTTTCATTGAGCAAACAGCCTGCATTGAAGAGCTAAAAGAAGTGACAATTTAGTGCTTGTTAGTTGTTAAGATACCTGGCAAAGCTGTTAGACAAGTTTGCTTTTTAGTTTGGTCCTGAAGTGAAAAACTTTTGATCTGTTATGTATTTAATCACTATTTTGATATAATGTATAAGACTTAAAGTGATCTATGTGCCAGCTTGGTTTAGACCTAGATGTTGGGAATGGGGGGGGGGGTTCTTGTTGCAATTAAAAATGGCAAATAAAATCAAGCCCCTGTCCTCCACACTCTGTGTACTATTTGTTTGTTTGCTTGCTGGGAATGCGGGCAGGCTATAAATTAGAAAAAATAAATAAATATTTCCTTTACCCCACTTCTCTCCCCAGTGAGGATCCAAGGTGGCCTACATTGCTCTCCACTTTTCCATTTTATCCTCACAACAACTCTGTGAGGTAGGTTAGGGTGAGTTTGTAAACAGCCCAAGGTCACCCAGCAAGATTCCATTGCAGCATGGAGATTCAAACCTGGATCTCCCAGATCCTAGTGCAATTCTATACTGAAATATCCTTCCAAACAAACATTGGAACCACTTTGCAAGTATTGAAGTATTATGCATCTCACAAAGCAACACTTTGAAAATGTATGGTCATATTTTATATTGTGGACTTGCCTTGTAATGTTTTTGGGTGTATGCTATTTCAAGATTTTGTACCACTGAATACTTTTATTCTCTGCACTGTAAGTTAGCCTGTTGGTCCACTCAAACCAGTATTGCCCACTCCAGCTGACAGCAGCTCCTAGGCCTGAACTACCTGTTATAATTTGTAACATGTAGGGTCAGAGTTTCTCTGACCTGACTTTGATACTGACAGTCAGACACCAGGAACTTTCCAAGCATCTCGGACTCCAAATTGGATCAGGACCGAGGAGAGAAGGAGCTTCAGTCCCCTCCCCCATTTTTCTTGCTCAAAATAGCTCAGGGGGGATATTATAACTCTGTTTGGGGGGTGCATATACACTGATGATCTATATGTACATCCCCACAACATGCAAATAATGCCTCTGGAGCTGTTTCAGGTTGGGGAAAGGGGGGGCTGAAACCCCTTCTCGCAGTGTGGTCCTGATCTCAGTTGGGGTCCTGTGCACTTGGAAAAGAGATTCCCCCACTCCTGGTGTCTGACTGTCAACACTGAAGTCAGGTTGAGCAAACCCCTACCCGAACATTGCTGGGTTGAGGTGGCGTTTCCTTCCCTCAAGGGTGGTTGCAGGGGATGGGCGGCCTGTAGAGAAACTTGTCCATTTGAAACCATTCTTAAGAATGTCCCAATATGCATCCCCAGTTCTTGAAGCAACAAAATATCTGTTTAAAAAGCTGAAAGCCAACATTTGGAAGGGATTTTTAAAAATATATATGGAGACTTTAAAAAAAAAAATTAAAAATTCATTGGAGAATAACAATAAACAATAATAGCAACTGAAAGAAGCAGAAAAAAATGACAATCTTCATGATTTAAAATTGGAAAGACTTCCAGTGTGCTGTATTTACCATCAAAGAAACATCCTGGTGTGTGCTATAATGTCCCTTTCATAAAAAAAAGAAAGGACTGTATAATACTATTCCTCTGGAATAGTGACCCATCCCATTGGAAATATTATGTCTTGAGTTGCAAAGTACAAGTGATGGAAGATGAAAGCTACAATTTATCTATCTGTACAATTTTAACCCACTTGCCTCCAACTGGCTCAGAGGAGCGTACATGGTTTTCTTCCAGATGCACCTTTAGGACTGAAATAGCTGCAGCCTGCGATATTTCACTGTGGTATAATCCACATTACAAGTAACTCAAAACAGACTGCAGCTTTGCAAGAAGTATTATGGTCTTCTTCTCGACTCCGTGATGTGAATGAGATAGCAGTCCAGAATTTCAGGCTCTCCTGACACATTCGTAGAAGCGAGATCAAAAGCAAAGGCAACACATGTTGTCATAATCTATGAACAGAATATCTTGCTGGTATTGGGATCGATACTGGAATTCAGGGGAAATTAGAGCTTCACAGAGCAATCCTAACTAAGCAGAGTTACACCCTCCTAAGACTGCTGAAGTCAGTGGGCATAGAATGATGTGAATAAAATGATGTGACTCTGCTTAGGGCAGGGGTCTCAAAACTGCGGCTCCAGAGCCGCATGCGGCTCTTTGGCCTGTTGAGTGCGGCTCTCCGAACTTGGTTCGGAGCCCCTGCTCTTGCGCCCACTCGCGCCGGCAGCCGGGCTGCGAAGCTGGCGCGGCTGAGAGAGAGAGAGAGTGGGCGCGCTGGCGCGCTGTCTCTCCCTCCCCCCCGCCATGGAGAATGGCCGGGTCCCCCTTTCCCTTGCCCTCAGTGGTTGGGAGGCTAAAGCCTCCCCTCCCCTCTAGCCGCACAATTGCTGGGCGGGCGGCTTGGCGGTTCCTGGCCCCCCTCCGCCTATAAGCTGTTGGGCGGGGGGGGGGCTTCCTTTGTAGACCTGGCCTCCGGCTGAGTCCCATTGGGAGGCCATGTCTACCCACTGGCTTTCTTGGCGGTAGACCTGGACTCCAAGGAGGGGAAAAAGTCCCCCTTCAGAGGCCTGGTCTACCAATTGGCTTCTATGGGCCTCCGGAGGCCAGGTCTACTGCCAAGAAAGCCAATGGGTAGACCTGGCCTCCCAATGGGACTCAGCCGGAGGTCAGGTCTACCAATAGGCTTTTATGGTGGTAGACCAGGCCTCCAGACGAGGACTCTGGACAGGGAGGGGGAAATGGCAGGGACTTACAATTTAATTTTTATCAATAAATAAGATCACTATTAAGTATGATATCAAGTTTTATTCAGTGTACCTATAGTTTAATTAAGACTTAAAACTTTAATTAAAGTTTATTAAGTTAATAAACAGTCTACCTACCTATATAGTTTAAGTTTAAGAAATTTGGCTCTCAAAAGAAATCTCAATCGTTGTACTGTTGATATTTGGCTCTTTTGACTAATGAGTTTGCCGACCCCTGGCTTAGGGTGTGCTGTCAGAGAGGAAGTGACCTACTCGAAGAGATAGCAGTTGTGGACTAGTAACATGAATGTTGGGTTTAGGTATAGGACACCCAGGATGAAATCCCCATTGAACTGGAGGATTTTTAATCCAGACACCCTCTCTCAGTCTAACGTACCTCACAGGATTTTTTTGGGGGGGAGTGGAAATTATGTATACTACCAAGAGTGCCTAGGAGCAGGAACAAGATAAAAACCTATATATCTAATAGTGGCGTGTGGCCTCATTTGCAAATACCTAAAGCCGTGGATCGGGGCCACACCAAGGGTAATTTTTCTGCAAATTTGGGGGACTCCCCAGGTTTGCAGAAAAATCTGAAATGTAAAAAAAACAACCACCACATTGGGGGGGGGGTTAAATATCCCCCCTGCCAACCCTATTTATACCTCAGAACAAAACTAAATGAGTGATGGTCCTTAGTCCCCTGTGAGAAGTGACAACTTATTCTACCTTAGAACTTAAAAAAAAAAAACCTGTTTGAAAAGACTAATGTATTGATGGTAATCACAGAACTGTTTAATCAAGCTGAAATGTTAATCCATGTACAGTCTAAACTCTTTGGGCTGCTTTATATGTAATCTGGAATGGTCTGGATGTCACCTCCCCCAAGGTTGTTCTCATGGCATTCCAGAGCATATAAAGCTTCTGCCCATGTGGTTTACATAACAAGCCAACAACAGCCGTGGGCAATACCAGAATGTCATGTTGCAAGTATAGCAGAACCATACAGGTGAAAACATTACACGTTTCCATAGCAGAGTGGGAGCAACCAACGGAGAGGTGGTAATCCTGCTGCTCCAGGTAACATGTCAAGCAAAGTTAGCACCCTGTGAACCATCTTTGTACTATTTATTCTATGAATGGTCTTAAAGAAAGGTATCTGATTCTAAATGTTACAAGGAACAACTTGTGAAAGTCTCAGGAGAATGGAAATGACTTTCACTTTTGTTTCCTTGAATATGAATCAACGAGTCAGAAATAACTTGGGGAGAGAGAAGCCTCAGCCTACATATTTGCAGCCAGCAGCTTGTCACAAGCGTTCTGAAATTGACGGTACCGGGATTCATCCGGGACTGAAAATAGAATAACAAAACGATGTCACAAGCCTAAACCCATTTGCTTGGGAGTCAGTCCCCTTGAATTTAAATGGAAATTGCTTCTAAGCGTGTTATTGCTGGGGTATCAGCTCTTTTGTCTGTACAGGTCACTGATGGATTTATGCTGTTCTTCTTACCTGTACTGTGTGTGGCTGAGAGATGGAAATGGTTTCACAGGATTTGGCACTAGTGCGGGAGAGGCATCCGTTCCCAAGGCATACACACATTTTGTTGCCATGTAGCCTTCTAGTCACACAGGCTTTTCAGGTTTTTTTAAATGCTATAATGGCCTGTAGAATCCTGCTTACAACAGATGACAGTGGGATATGTCTACACACTGTGAGCCCAGTTTCATACAATACCAACTTTACTTCTTTCCATAAATCTATTGTTTACTTCCAGCCTTTGAAATTTTAAACCTTTTTTAAAATTTCTGGAGCAATGGTTGGAAAGCTGTGCATAGAGAAACACGACAACATGTAGAGAAGAGGCAGAAATGAAGGAAATCCCCAGACATTTTTAAAAGAACAAAGGAAAAGAAGGTAATTTTAGATAGATGGGAAAGAAACTGGCCAAACACGGAAAAATACTGGCCTCTATAAGACATTGTCAACAACAAAGCACCATGCTAATGTAAAGACGAAAGAGCTACGAAACTTCAGAATACATTTTAATAATAGAAGGAACTCAGCCTGTTTAAGCTTTTAATCTAAAAAGTAGAGGTGCTCCTCACAATCAGCAAGTTTGGTTTGCTAGAGAGGCCCTTTGCAGATAAAATTCTTAACTACATTCCCCCCCCCCTTTAACTGTGATGAAGGAAAATGTCGTTCATTCGCAGCCAACCTATGGTGATTCTGTAGGATTTTCAATGCAAGAGATGTTCAGAGGTGGTTCACCATTGCCTGCTTCTGTGTAGCAACCCTGGACTTCCTTGGTGGTCTGCCATTCAAGTACGAACCAGGGCTGACCCTGCTTAGCTTACAAGATCTGATAAGATTGAGCTAGCCTGGGCTATCTAGGACAGGGCCCCTTAATTGTAGTTAAGCGTTATCACCTATTAAGCCATGTTAAGAAGAATTAGCCACAAAACCAGAGTATGGAAAAATGGTTTGAAGCAGATTTGCCAGCTGTGGTTTGTGTCAATGAATGAGACTGACATCTTCACCGAGCAAACCACAGTTGATAGTTTCCCTCACTAGCTCTGCCTGCAAGATCTTCCTGCGCATTGTCCACAGACAGTGCTTAGCTCTGCAAGTGAAGTCATGGGTTCAATGTGCAGTAGAGATCCCAACCAGAATTTAAGGCACTAAACCATAGTATGTCTTACATCTGTACCATGCTACTGAGTGAACCTGATGGCTCTAATTTCTGATCAAAGCATATTATATGGATTTGGTTCATCGGCCATCATCTGATATGCTGACAGTGAGAGAATGTTGTACAAAGTGCAGTGAGAGGACCAATTTCTAGTCTGTCTTGAGTACTGGCTTACTCGTCATACAAAGTTCAGGTTACTGGGATATTTTATTTTTCTTGAAGAAAAATCTTGAGATTTTACTTTCCTTGCTCAAAGATGTTGACAGGCAAATGTATCTCTGAATATCAACTAATGGAATCAAACAACTGAGAGTAATCAGACCCTTCCTGCCCTGAAATAGTCCCATCATACATGGTTTATGGAAACCCACATATGTCCTGGGATGCATGTGGGTTTCCCCAACAATAGTTCCCTAGGACTATTCTTAGCTGGGCAAATGGCTGGGTGGGGGGAGGCTGAAGCCCCTCTGCCATGTGACCATGGTCATAACAACATAAGAAAAACAATGCTGGATCAGACCAAGGTCCATCAAGTCGAGCAATCTGTTCACACAGTGGCCAACCAGGTGCCTCTAGGAAGCCCACAAACAAGACAACTGCAGCAGCATTATTCTGCCTGTGTTCCAAAGTATCCAACATATTAGGCATGCGCCTCTGATCCTGGAGAGAATAGGCATGCATCATGACTAGTATCTATTTTTACTAGTAGCCATGAATACCCGTCACCTCCATGAACATGTCCACTCCCCTCTTTAAGCCTTCCAACTTGGCAGCCATCACCACATCTTTGGGCAGGGAGTTCCACAATTTAACTATGCATAAAAGGAATACTTCCTTTTATTTGTTTTGGATCTCTCATCCTCCAGCTTCAGCTGATGATCTCGTGTTCTAGTATTATGAGACAGGGAGAAAAAATTCTCCCTATCACTCCATACCATGCATAATTTTATAGACCTCTATCATGTCTCCCCTTAACCGCCTTCTTTCCAAGCTAAACAGCCCTTGAAGGGCTGTCATATAGAGGAGGGTGCCGAGTTGTTTTCTGTTGCTCAAGAAGGTCGGCCCAGAACCAATGGGTTGAAATTAAATCAAAAGAATTTCCGTCTAGACATTAGGAAGAATTTTCTAACAGAGTGGTTCCTCAGTGGAACAGGCTTCCTTGGGAGGTGGTAAGCTCTCCTTCCCTGGAGGTTTTTAAGAAGAGGTTAGATGGCCATCTGTCAGCAATGCTGATTCTGTGACCTTAGGCAGATGATGAGAGGGAGGGCATCTTGGCCATCTCTGGACACTAGGAGTGTGGAGGGGGGAGGTAGTTGTGAATTTCCTGCATTGTGCAGGGGGTGGGACTTGATGGCCCTGGTGGTCCCTTCCAACTATGATTCTATGAAGCATTTTAACCGCTCTTCATTGGGCAGTTGCTCTAGTCCCCTGATGCTGGTCCTAATTGGCTATTACTCAGGAAGGACAGTGATCCCACAACTCATGTGTGATTCAGTTATGTCTGACACAGGATGGGGACCCAAACCCAATCTGTGTATTCCATAATTTGTGAAGAGTCTATCATAAGCCAACTGGGTGGTGGTTGCTGGGTACAGAATGCTGGATCTGGATGGATTTTCTGATGCAGCAAGGGAATTCATATATTGTTATATGATGGGCCAGTTCACAATTAAGTTACACCACCAATGTGTAGGTTTTACAGGTTTCTGGGAATTGTCCTTTGTTCCTGATGATGTACACGATGCTGATCTGGTGTTAACTGAGGTTAACAAACTACCTGTCCGGAATAGAGGCAGGTAGTGTAATCAGGAAAACAGTCCGAGGTCAGGTACCATGCTGTTTAAGTCCAATTTCTAAGCAGAGGGGCAATCCGAATTCATGGTAACAGAGGTCCAGGAGTCTAGTGGATAACAGAGACATGAGGTGGCTGCAAGCGAATGAGTTGCTTCCACGTAACGCTGTGCTCATTGCCTGTCTAAATAGACCTTATCTTAATGCAGACCAGCTGTCACTCATTAGGCATTTAGGCATTCTTGGTTTCATCATCGCTTAGTGCTCTATGCAGTGCCTGTAGCCTAGCACTTTTCAGATGGCTTTCTATCATAGCCCTGATCTTCTGGCATCTCTGCTCGAGTGGTCTTGGCGACCCTCTAGGCAAGGACACCTGTGGCACTGGATCTCCTGAGCTGCCAGGCTGCAGACCCAGTGAGACTTCCTGTTCTTCACTCCTTTCACCGTCTTCTGTCTACTGGGGCTGCTCCTCACCTTGCCAATTTCCTCTAGTTCCTCTTCGTCTGAGGAAGTGTCAACATGCTGGCCTGCGACACTACCTCAAAATGGGAATTTCAGCCACAAAATTCTTTTTGAGAGAATAAAGAGTTAATAACTTTCTTAATGGGGAGAATCAAACATCTTCCCTTTGGGCTTTCCGGATTGCTAAATGGAGCAAAATGAGCCATTGGGCGGGGGTGGGGGTGAAGTTACACAAAAGTTCTAGCCTGCAAAAAGATACGAAGAGCAAAAGAGGTGAAACAGGCAGGGACATCAAAAGGGAAGCTCTAGAATTCAGACGAGAAGGTGTGGGAAGAGCCAGTGAACTACACAGCGTGGCAGAATTAATGGGGACAGGAAACTATTCAGTTATTGCCAACTGAAAAATATGCAGTTAGGAATATATGTGACCAAAGCCCATTTTCAGAAAGATTTTTTCACAGGCTCTTTTAATGTGCTAAATAGATAGATTCATTAGGCTATTTGGGATGCAGTGGTTTCTACCCTACGCATAGAATGTAGCTGGATCAAATGAGCTTTGCAATCCTTTCTGAAGTGACAGATTTGATAGTGCAATGATCAGCAGCATACACGGATACACCTTAAAACTAGCATTCTTAGCCTAACACCCCTGCTATTTTAGATAGCAGGATATAAATCTTATAAAAAAAGTAACTTCAGTGAAAGATTCTGGATGTTGGGGTTGGGGGGAAATCCATTCCATGAAAGAGTTAGCAGGACTGCATAATGAGGCTTATAGAGGTGAATTGTTTGGTGTAGAAGGGGAAAAGGGTGGGGACATGAATGGACGAGAAGACCAGCTCAGGGTAGCAAATAAAAAAGAATGGATGTCCAGTCATTGACCAGTCAGGGGATGACAAACCAGAAGCCAGCCATTGTCTACACTGTCTGCCAAATGTAATCGGAGAGTTAACGTGGTGCTGTGGTTGGAGTGTTGGGCTAGGACCCTGGGAGACCCAGGTTTGAATCCCCACTCTGCCATGATAGCTTGCAGGGTGACCTTGGGCCAGTCACTCACTCCAAACTACCTCACAGGGTAGTTGTGTGAATAAAATGGAAGAGTGGAGAATGATGACGGAATGATGATGCAAGCCACTTTACGTCCCCATTTGGGGGAAAGTGTGGGGTATTAATGTCTAAATAAATTTGCCAAATGATGGTAAGACAACCCAAGTATAGTCTCCCCTCAGTTTCTCTGATCAAAGTACCATACAGGTACTTGCTACTAGTAGGGCATAATCCTGGGAGGCGGGTACATGTACATAATGGCATATTCATATTTACCTTACCCATTGCACAGATGATTTCCTGTTGGATGGACATTATCACTAAAGAAGGAATGGAACAAATTTCCTGACCTCCAATTCACAGCAGTCCAGTTCAGTTATGCGATTACTGAGGCCATCTTTTCCTGTGATTGCTTTGGGCCCGCTCTTCTGTTGCGTATATCTTTGAGAAAGGACAGTTAAAATATTATGCCTTGTGAAGCCCCAATACACGCCAGTGAGCTGAAACCCTTCTGGGATAGTCAGCATGCTTGCAAATGACACTGAAACTGTTTGAAGCAACCACAAAACAGGACTGAGGTCTAATATCGCAAGGCGACAGCCGTCAGAGCCTTTGTTTCTCTGTCATTACCTAGGATGTCTTGCCTGTGGGGTTGTGAATAACAGCCTTCCCCAGGGAAATGTGAACATTCCAGGCACATTCATGTGGGAATGTGATGGGCATCCAGTTTTGAAAAGGTCAAGATTAATCCTCAAACAACAATTGACATGTGATAATTCAGAAATATTTTTTGCTCTGGCTGATAAAATATTAAAATCCTCACAGCCTAGATGGAAAATATTACGCTCCCTATGTGTTTATCTTTTGTCCTGGTTATTACTGAACAAGAACAGCAGCAAAAGCCTGAAATGTTTATTCCAGGCTGCAGCTGTCATGAGAACTGCTGCCTGACAGTGTTTCCGAAAGGCACCTTGTCCTCTTCCCTTGCCAGGTGCCGCCAAATAGCGGCACAGAAAACAACCGGAAAGGGAATGAGGAATGGAAGCCCGTTCATCCCAGGATTGGGTCCCACTCCTCTTGCAAATGTTTGCCTTGCTTAAAGATACCTTGAAATGACTTTCCCCTGCTATTTTCAAGAGATGAGCTTGCCTTCCAAATTTGCCTTTGTAAGGTGAGAACTGATGTACCAGACCTCTGGTTTTCAAGAGCCTCTTTGATATTTCTTTATTTAAATCATTTTTTTTTGCCACCCTTCCATCCTGCATAGGATCCCCCCAGGGTGAACATAAGAAAAGCCCTGCTGGATCAGACCGAGGCCCATCAGGTCCAGCAGTCTGTTCACACAGTGGCCAACCAGGGGCCTCTAGGAAGCCACAAACAAGACGACTGCAGCAGCACCATCCTGCCTGTGTTCCACCGCACCCAATATAATAGGCATGCTCCTCTGATACTAGAGAGAATAGGTATGCAGCACGACTAGTATCCATCTAACTAATAGCCATGAATACCCCCTTCCTCCATGAACATGTCCACTCCCCTCTTAAAGCCCTCCAAACTGGCAGCCACCACCACATCCTGGGGCAGGGAGTTCCACAATTTAACTATGCGTTGTGTGAAAAAATACTTCCTTTTATCTGTTTTGAATCTCTCACCCTCCAGCTTCAGCAGATGACCCCGTGTTCTGGTATCATGGGAGAGGGAGACAAACTTCTCCCTGTCCACTCTCTCCAAACCATGCATAATTTCATAGACCTCTATCATGTCTCCCCTCAGCCACCTTCTTTCCAAGCTAAACAGCCCTAAGCGTCTTAACTGCTCCCCATAGGGCAGTTGCTCTAGTCCCCTAATCATTTTGGTTGTCTTTTCTGCACCTTCTCAAGCTCTGTAATATCCTTTTTTAGGTGGTGTGACCAGAACTGTACACAGTATTCCAAGTGTGGTCTCACCATAGATTTGTACAAGGGCAGTATGATATCAGCAGTTTTATTCTCTATACCTCGTCTAATTATGGCCAGCATGGAATGTGCCTTTTTTACAGCAGCCGCACACTGAGTTGACATCTTCATTGAGCTATCCACTTCCACCCCAAGATCCCTTTCTTGGTCTGTCGCTGCCAGCACAGATCCCATCAGTGTATATGTGAAGTTGGGATTTTTTGCCCCAATATGCATCACTTTACACTTACTCACATTGAATCTCATTTGCCATTTTAATGCCCATTCTTCCAGTTTGTAGAGCTCCTTTTGGAGCGCTTCACAGTCCAATTTTGTTTTAACCACCCTAAATAATTTGGTGTCATCTGCAAACTTGGCTACTTCACTGTTTAACCCCAACTCCAGGTCATTGATGAACAGGTTGAAAAGCACCGGTCCCAACACAGATCCCTGAGGCACCCACTGCTCACATCCCGCCATTGTGAGAACTGACCATTGATTCCTACTCTCTGCTTCCTATTTTTCAGCCAGCTCTCAATCCATAAGAGGACTTGTCCTCTTATCCCATGACTGTGAAGTTTGCTTAGCAGTCTTTGGTGGGTGACACACAGTAGAGACTGAAACTATGTAAAGAAAAAGCAAGAAAAAATAAAACCAGCAGATTCAAAACATCCAAACCAGCAGCATTAAAATACAGTTTTCAAAAGCTGCATTAAAATTAGTCACTGATTCATAATTCGTCAATAGTTAGTGTTAAAATACAGCTTTATGTCCAATATTCTAAAGTTCATCAGCAAAGAACAGCTTTCTCCTGCTAGCAAACACTGGCGAGGATGGCATAAGATGGATTTCAGTTGGGAGGATGTTCTAAAGCCACAGTAGTGCTAGAAGGAGGCAGTCCCTTGCAGACATTCACTGTAGCTGTGAAGGTGAAGAGGCACACAGAGAAGGATCTATAATTATTACCTTAGTGTCTAGTTAAAGACAGAAGGTACTCCTTGAGAGGTTATGGTCCTACACTGTTTAGGGCTTTAAAGACTGAGAACATCAGTCTGAATTGGGCCCAGAATCTACTTGGTAACCAGCGCCATTGATATAAAATTGGAAACACAACCAACAGTCTGGCAGCCACATTCTGGACCAGTTACTGTTGAGAACTGTCCAAAGGCAGCCCCATGCAGATCGTTTTACAGTAATCTAATCTGCATGTCACTAACAGTCCATTCGTGTGGGGGGAGGGATGGATCCGCGGTGGCTGGGAGCGAACCAGCCACGCTGCCTCCTAAGAGGTTTCCCAGCCGCCATGGAGACTAAAAAAGCCTTTTTTAAAATAAAAAAGGCGAAAATGGGTGGAAAGCCCCCATAGAAAACAGCGGGGCTGCGACACCCAAAAAGGTGTCATAGCCCTGCCGCAGCAGCAAGGGGTGTTCCCGGGCTGGAAGGAGTTAGGAAGCTAACTAAAGTCAGCTCCACCCCTGGGAACACTCCGGGATGGTCCCCCCGCGCCAGTGCTGCCGTTCTCTTTCAGGATTTAGTTCTCGAAGAGGCTGTGTGTGTGTGGGGGGGGGGTTCCGCAGCTCCACAGCACCAAGGCACCAATGGGAATGCCCCCCCATGCCAGCATAAGTGCCCCTTGTTCTGTGATAAGTGGCACTTACACTGGTGTGGGGTCACACCGCCTCCAAACCAAATTCACACACCCCTCAGGAATGCACTCTAAGGCATGAGTAACTGTGGCCAGCGCCACTACCTGGCCATCTAGGAGCAGGGACAGATTAAAAAACCGCCCAAGCTGCAGACAAGGGCCCACCACCTTTCCCCAGATCATTCTCATTACTGACCAAGAATCCCTTTGTCTGGACTAAAATTATTCACACCCCTCCAGTTTGACTGATCTCAGGCATTTGTTTAGAACCTACTCAAATATTTGATGGAAATGAGATATAGTTGGATGTTATCTGCATTCTGTTCCAACAAATCATTATCCTCATTTTACCATCCTGTCCTAAGAATTTCTTTATTGGCTGATGTGTCTTGTCCATTACAGTCATATAGTGTGGTGCTCTTTAGTATTTTTCTTCATTGTTATCTGCTTATTAATAACATCAAAGACAAATTTGTCCAAGGTTTCTCCCAGCTGTTTCCTGTAGGTGTTAAATAGCATAGGGGCTGAGATGGAACCCTCCAGAATTATTTAAGTCAAAGGCTATGAATGGATTAAAAGTCAACTAGCAGTACTCTCTGAAACTGATCATCCAGGAAGCAGGGTACCCACTGCAAAGTGAGGCCAGAAAATGGCAACCAGTCCACATGGCCCAGAAAGATCCCATGGTCAATGATGCTGATAACCAGTAAGAGAAACTAAGCATTCATTCTATCAGTCTCCCAATGTAGGTCCATCCAACCAAGGCAACCACAGTTTCTGTATGAAAACAAGGTTGCAAACCAGACTGGAAGAAGTCTAATCTGTGTTCTCCAGGAATCTTTGGAGGTGATTGGTCACCTATTGTTTGAGCACCATGGTTAAGGATGGAATATTGGAGATTATAGCCAAAATTATCAAAGATGGAAGGGTCAAGGAAGAGTTTCTTTAGCAATGCTCTCACCACATCCTCTTTTCATATGCTGGGGACCTTAAAGAGGCATTTATAAGTTCTCCCAACCAACCAGCCAGACCCCACCAGGTGGCACTAACGAGTCAGGAAGGGCAAAGGCTGAATAAATGGATGGTATGTCTCACTCCTTCAAGGAACCTGTTCACATCCTTACACTGAAGAAGCTGAAAGGTATCCAACAGAACAGACACACAAAAGCCAAACCAGATTGCCACCTCTAATTAATGTGGAATTATATGGCAAAGGCCACATCTCCACATGTGAGTACGTGTACATAAAGCCTGATGAAGGCATGACATCACATCCACTGTGGTGGGTGTGCACGGGGGCTCATCCTCCACCATGCATATGGCCCTTTGCTCTAGATAGCAAATAGTCACCAGAGGGTTTTTTTGTACAGTGCCGCATTCTGCGTTCACCAACATATGGTATAAAGTGCAATGCATTGTATCATATTTTATTAAAGTGGAGTTCAGAAGCTTGAGCATCACAGAGCACAGGAGTCCACTGTGCTCAGCAATGTGTATATATCCCCCCTCCCTGAATATCTAGTCCATTGCCTTGGGCTTGCAAACTCTCACCACACAGAGTGCCTTATTGACACCAGAGAGTTTGTGTTTGAGAAACAGGCTTTGTGTATAACAAGGAAAAAAATGCCATATGTGGCTACAGCAGGGAGAAGACCAGGAAAATGCTGAAACAATATGAGACAGCTGCATGGCAGACAAAAGGTCTCCATCCACCAGCTGCCTAACCCCCTTCCCAGCCCTAGTCTCTTGCTTACTCATAGAAGCTGATTCGGAAAGGAAATTAAGAGAACAGGGTCTAGCCTGGAAGTACCAAGAAGGGTCATCTTTGGTAAAACATCACTTGGCGGAAACAGCTCTAAGCCACGCGTGCATGTTTGATCTCGCTTGGCAGTTTTGTGATCTGCAAGGGGAGGGGGAGCAGCAGAGGCTCAGCTCTGTTTATATTAACTTTTCATCTGCCCAGTGTCCACATCCCTCATCTCACAAGCATCAAATGAAAGCTGTCAGGGCCTGAAATGGCAGGTTTTGAATTTCCCACAAATACCAGAAATACAGTTGGACTTCTGTGCCAGGAAAATCCTGCTTCCTTGAAGAATAAATCCTGAAAGAGATCTAGAGAGCGAGTTCAGTGACCCACTCTCCTATTCATGATCAACCCATACCTTCCTATCCTTTTCCTTACTGTTCAGATTTTTTCCCTCACCACTTTCACACATGAGCTGTTTCTCTTTTCCTCACCATATCACACCTATGGTGAAATTAGCATCCATGATAATAACTCCTCATGTTACACAGAAATCCCTATAAGTTGCTCAGCTATGACCTTCATTACTTCCCCTTAGACCAGTATTTTCTCAATCACCATTCCAGCTTCCCATTCTCCATCTGTCATATAAATTCCTACCAACTCTCCCATCCAATATTCCTCTCATTTTGATCTTCTATAAACTCTTCTTTAAACTATAAACTTCCAATAGCTGCCTGTTGGAGACCACATAAAGTACAGGTACGTGATACGAGTGGACCGTAAGTTAAATATGAGCAGCCAGTGTGATGCAGCAATTTTTTAAAAAGCGAATGCGATCTTGGGGTGCATCAACAGGCATAGTTCCGCTGTACACTGCATTGGTCAGGCCGCACCTGGAGTATTGTGTGCAGTTCTGGAGGCCTCACTTCAAAAAGGATGTGGACAGAATCGAGCGGGTGCAGAGGAGAGTGATGAAGATGATCAGGGGCCTGGAGACCAAGCCCTACAAGGAAAGGATGAGGGAGTTGGGAATGTTCAGTCTGGAGAAGAGGAGGTTGAGGGGGAACATGATTGCTCTCTTTAAGTATTTGAAGGGCTGTCACTTAGAGGAGGGCAGGGAGCTGTTCCTGTTGCAAGCAGAGGAAAGGACTCGCAATAATGGGTTTAAATTGAGGGCGGAAAGGTACCGGCCAGATATTAGGAAAAAAGGTTTTTACAGTAAGAGTTGTTCGACAGTTGATTCAGTTACCTAGGGAGGTGGTGAGCTCCCCCTCACTTGCAGTCTTTAAACAGAGGCTGGACAAACACTTGTCAGGGATACTTTAGGCTGATCCTGCATTGAGCAGGGGGTTGGACTAGATGCCCTGTATGGCCCCTTCCAACACAACGATTCTATGATTCTAAATTAGTATATTGCCAGTGATGAGTTAATAGCCTTGGGGGTGGGAGCTTGGGCACCCACCCGGCAGGCTATTTGCCAGAGCCTGGGCCATGCTTTCTGAGGCTAACAAGGAGCAGAGACCCTTGGGGGTCTTGCCTTGTGTAAATCCAGACTCTTTAGATTACTATCTTCATTGTTTCAGTAGTAAAGAGCAAGAGTCTTATCTGAAGAAGTGAGCTGTGGCTCACAAAAGCTCATACCCTGTCAGAAATTAAGTTAGTCTTTAAGGTGCTACTGGACTCTTGCTCTTTTCTACTGCTACAAACAAACATGGCTACCAATCACAATCTATCTTTATTATTCTCGTAAGGGAACCCGAGGAGTAGACAAATTTCATGATTTGATCCCACAAAAAAGGGATCAGGGAAACTTAGTTCAGATTCCTCTTTTTTGGCTTTTAAACATTCTGTATTCTTCTGTAACTGTACCCTCTAGAATAAGACATGTCTATGCATGCTTTACCCAGTGCTGTATGTAGAACTGGTTCTAGCACTGAGATTAATATCTCACCCACCGACCCACATCTTCCTTGTGGGAGGGCAAGGTTTAGTTCTGCATCCCCTGGTGGAGATGCATACAGATACGCACATGGCTTGCAGGTCTGTGTTTAATGAATTCTGAAGGGAGCTTGATGTAAGAAGCGCTTTCATACTGGGCTGAGTGGGTGGGTACAGAAGCAGGAATCCCTAATAGGGAATGCTGATAGGCAGCCTGCCTTGTGATCAAGCAGCGGCACGTACTAGGTTTCCTTTTAATTTAATTTTACACTGGATTAGTCATCACCAGAGTAAAAGGGGTGGTGATATTTCCTCTTTGTTATGCAGGCTGGTGGTTTACATATCCCTAGCCAATTGCCAGGGATATATACAAAGTTCAGCAGTGTTCAGCTGTTGCAGAGGTTAGGGTGAAAAGTCACTGCAGAACGAAGCCAATGCAATTAGTACCTTATAATTAGGCAGCCACACTTCTCTGGCCTGTTGCTGAGCAAAGTTGGAAAACGGAGAAGCCAATTTATGGTGGAAGGCAAAGGGCCCTCAAGATGGATATGCTCATTTCAAAACAAATGTTTTCTTCCAAGCATACAGAACTTCCCTGAGCCCTTATTTCCTCCCCCCCACCCAACACCATCTGACAATGGCCAGAGCTTTGCCCCTGAGACAGAGTGGAAGGAGTTTAAAGAGGCAGCCGTCTGACTTGAAGCTTCACATTGTGGAACCATGTGGCCTCACCGCAGAAACACTTTCTGTCTACGCTGGGGAGCCCTTGGAGTATGAAGCACCTTCGAGGATGGGGGCACAAATCAGATTTTGCTGCAGGACTGAACTGACAGAATACTATCCCTACTCAGGGGCTCTAACCTAATTTGAAAACCATGCATGAGTAACAGCAAAAGGGGAATAAGAATCATTGGTGGGCTGGGTTGGTGGGTCTGGGGTCCATGTGGACAGGCAAGGAGCTGTGACGAGTGCAAAGGTTTCTCAGGGGAAGCTCCTCCTCCTCCCTGATCTTTTAAATCTCAAAGCCTTTACTAGACTAGGGCCATTTATGCTTGGTAATTAGCAGCTTTTGAGTTTTTCATGCTGAAACCTCATTCAGGAAGTGACTGCGAAGCCGGCAGCACATACCTGCTTTGCATTTCTTAAGAGTCCCTTTAACGTGACCTTTTGTGTTTGCTCCGCCCCCACACAGGAAGCATTTACTGGAGAATCCATGAAAAATCACAAACGCGGATTAGCTATGCAAACGACCATTGCCAATGGCTATGCAAACCAAGGCGTGAAGGAGCTGGTGAGTGGGGTGTGTGTGTAATTTCTCCTTTTGCATCGGGACCGTGAATAGACATTTTAAAGGTCGCATTTTAAAAAAGAGCTTTGAGGGAGCATCAAAATTGACCCTGCATAAATGGCCTTTGCCTTTTTGCTACCTGAATCTATGCAGGAGTAGGAGCCCCTGCACCCAGTGAAATCAGCGGCCCAAGGTGTGTCCAGCTATGTATAGGCATAGCATCAAACCACAGAGCTCTTCTCCATGTCTGCCGGGGCCAGAGATGTGCTGTTTGTCAGCAAGAGCCCCTCATAATCTGGGGAGTGTCTTGCATGCAGCGCTGGCAGCCTAATTCCATTATCTGTAGCACAGTTGTGGCTAGGCATTAATTTTGTATCCCCATAGGTAAGAGTGAGTACAGGGCACTAAGGTTGGAAGCATGATCCGGTGTGCTTGCTGAAATGATAGAGCTGATAGTGTAAGACAAGCAATCATTTGAGGCCAAGAAGATGCCTGGCATGATTGCAAAGGACCCAGCGATGTGTAAGATCTATACATTTCAATAAGAAAACAGAAGCCAAGGCATACAATTAAAGCACAGTAAACAGGAGAACAAATGTAAAGTAGCCAGGTGCTTGGTTTGGCGTTGATAGTATTTGAAAAAAACAAAGTTCAAAGTCTAATGTGCCATCTTATAAGAGTTTTTACTTGCTAGTAGTTGAAACATCTTGTTGCACTGCAACCTGCTCCTGGCACAGTTTCATCAGGGTCATCCTCTTCTACCTCTTCCTTCTTACAAGAGCTAAGGAAAAGATAGGAGTTTGCACTCAAGCCTAGTCTTTCTTCCTTCATGTGCCCAGAATAAATTAAATAGTCACACTTTTCTAGTATAAGATGTAACATAATTTCTTCCACTCCATGTTATCAAGTAATAAGAAAGGATCCTACCAGTCTATTCCACAGGTCCTGCTGCATTTCTCTGGCATAAGCAGCCTACTTTTATTTCATTATTATTTATTTTTCAATTTATATCCCACCCTCCCACCGCAAAGCAGGGCTCAGAGCGACTAACAATTCGCAAAATAGATACAATAAGAACAATTTTAAAACGCTGTAAAGAAATACAATAAAATACAATTTTATAAATATTATAAAATACTGTTTGAAACTCCCACCAGTCCCGGTGGAAGGGCTCCTTGCACCAGAGCAATGGGTCTCAGGTACCCACTTCTAATCTGACTGTGTTTTTTCAGAGCCCACATCACTTCACTTTACACAGCATACATGCGGGGATTTCTATTATCCATTGAGCAAGTTTATATTTTATTTTTCATATGTATACCCATACAAGTGGGTGACCCACAAAGACCTGCAGGGGGGATATCATTTTCCCCTCCCCCACTTTTCCTTTTTTCCCTTCCCTGAAAGCCTCTGAAGCCTCACCTATTTCCTGCTGCCTTTTCTCCCTCCCTCCCATTCACTAGCCAACCTACCTTTCTTTATCTGCTCCTGCCCCTACTTCCCAATGGGAAACCCTCAAGGACTTGAGAGGCGGCACCTAATTTTCTCCTACATCTCCTTCCTCACACTATTTCCTCTTTCCCTCCTCCTGGCAACCTCATATTCTCACTTTTCCTTGGATACTTGGTTTCACAACAACCCACCTATGAAAAAACCCATGACCCACTGCACTATGCCAGCACTAGAGGAACAGACTGACAAGATCCAACCCTTCATATCTAAGTGAGAGTCTAACAGGAAACTCTAGACTGCACATTTTCTGTCAGGAAGTCTCCCATCAATGCTTTGAAGAGGCTTTGAACGTGATGAGTCGTTAAAATTTACTGGAGGTTACCATCATGTGAGTGGCTAAAAGATGACAGAAATGCACTTCCTAGCAGCTGCTTTCACTTTACTTGGTAAGAAATGTTGTTAACTTGCTCTATGTATACAGTTTGAGGGGGGTCTCTCTGGAACTGCTCAGGCCAGGCTATTGACTCTTGAATCAGTGCAAGGAATGGCATATACAAGTGACTGAGAAAAGACAGAGCCATCTAGTTGTAGCCAGGATGAGCCAGGTGAGCAGCAAAGTAGAGCAGACACCTGTCCAGCAAAGGTCCTCCCCATCCCAACAATGCAACATTGATTGGCACTGGCCTACCTGAGCCCTTAAAGGCAGCTGAAGACCAAGTGGCAAGGCAAGTGAACAGCAAGGGAGAAGTGCTGATTGTCCACCAAAAAAGCCATCCCTACCTCTGGAAAGCAACCTCTACCAGACATGGTGATATTTGGACTGAGCCCTCCTCAGTGTTTGCTTTGGCACTGGGGGCAATGTGGCATATCTCTCTGGATTTATCTCCTTTCCTTTCCCTGGAGTGAGTGTGCCTGCTAGTCATTCTTCTTTCTGTTCCTCTTCCTGAGTTCTATTAGGGATATAATCTTTTGATCCATCGTGATTTGTAAACATGGAGCTAACTGTCAGAAAGGGCTTGGTCCTGTTGAATGAATAATCATCCAAATCAGTACAGCTCTGGCTTCCAGATTTCTATCCTGCTGCTGCTCTCTCTGTTTTCCAGTTATTTGATGCATACTATAGCAAATTGGCCACAATTGTCAGCTAATACTGAATAGTTCTGGTTTACAAGCAAACATTAGCACTCTGCTGGGTCTATTAGCTCCATTAAAGCACAGCAAATAATTTGGATCCAGAGGTTCTTAATCCTTTGATTGCCAATAATCCATTTTATGGGCTTTAGGATATAAACCCAGATACTCAGGATTTCACTGCTTTAAAGACACAATCTATATTGACCAGCAGTAGCATAAAACAGTTCTTGCCAGGAAATAACTATTTACATTTAGCAAACACAGATCACAAGGATGTGTTAATTAAGATTCCGAGTTTACATTCTCCCTGCAGCAAGCTTTGTTTTTCTCTGTCACAGTTTACTAAGTGGATAGGACTGAACATGGCTGTCCAGTTGTTCAAAGTTGCATGTTTCCATCATCCTAAATGCAAATATAACCCAAGGTAAAGGTAGTCCCCTGTGCAAGCACCGGGGTCATTACCGACCCATGGGGTTACGTCACATCCCGATGTTTGCTAGGCAGACTATATTTATGGGGAGGTTTGCCAGTGCCTTCCCCAGTCGTCTACACCCCCAGCAGCAAGCTGGGTACTCATTTTACCGACCTCAGAAGGATGGAAGCCTGAGTCAACCTTGAGCCGGCTACCTGAAACCGACTTCCATTGGGATCAAACTCAGGACATGAGCAGCGCTTTTGACTGCAGTACTGCAGCTTACCACTCTGTGCCACGGGGCTCCTTTTAAATATAATCCTACAAGCTTGTAAAAAAGATGGTCTAGTTTAGGAAAGCATTGGAAGAACCGGCTGAACAACCAAAAGAACAGTTGACATAATTTGAATGCCTTGGATATATTTCAGCCCAGAAAGGTGAGCTCCTCATACCAAAGTAACAAAGCACCGTCACTACCAGGCTATGTTCTATTTGTGATGCACATAATAGACATCCTCCTTTAGCTATCTCTCAGCTCCACCTGAGTTCCAATGCATTGCTCAGGATTGCTCAATGCAGTGTAAAAGGTTCCCATCTAGTTTGAATCTTCTGGTTCTAGGAAGGAGATGTGCAATGCTTGAGCAGTGAGCTCCCTGAGGAAAACATCTTTCATTCTCAAGCATACTTGGGGGATTTGGTTGAATACTTGATGTTTCCAGGCAGTCAGTAGGGGAGTGATAGAAAGTGAAATGTAAAGGGGGAAGTAGAAAAATGGGGGGGGGGATCCTTGATAGTCCCAGCAATCTTGCTATGGAAATACACCCCCAGGTTTATGTGCAAACAGTACCGGCTTGTTCATTAGGGGATAACGTACTTGGGAAATTGCTCCACATTTGTGTTTCTGTGTTGGATATGTATCTACAGAGGTCAAGTCTTGCTTTGTCTGTATCTATGTCTCTCTTAGAAAGGAACAAATTCTTAATAAAGAACAAAGACAAAGCAGGTTGGGCATACATATGTATGGAAGATTATTATGAGCTTCAAAAGCTGTTCCCAGGAACTCTTCCTAAATAGAAAAGCTTGACTGGAAAGCTTTGTATTCATTGAACAGAGTCCCATTTAGAAATTTAATACAGTCCAGAGAAAACCCCAGACATCTGTAGACCAGGAGTCCCAAAGCTGTAAGACATTTGAAAATGGCTGAGGACCCTCTTTATAGTGTGCTGGGCCAGCATCCTTTGTCTGCAGCTCTTCCTTCTATGTGAGTAGATATGTAATGGGAGCCAGCGTGGTATAGTGGTTAAAAGCAGTGGTTGGAGCAGTGGACTCTGATCTGGAGAACTGTGTTTGTTTCCCCACTCCTACACATGAAGCCAGCTGGGTGACCTTGGGCAAGTCACACTCACTCAGCCCCACCTACCTCACAGGGTGTCTGTTGTGGGGAGGGGAAAGAAAGCTGATTGTAAGTCAGTTTGATTCTTCCTTAAGTGGCAGAGAAAGTCAGCCTATAAAAACCAACTCTTCTTCTTTGAGTAAAGCGAGAGGCACTGTCATGCACTTGGCCACAAGAATGCTGTCCTTCATAGTGCTTAAAATCACCTTATGGAAGGAACACCAGTTTTATGTCTCAGATATCCTTCAAGAACAAGCAGCTCTGGAAAGAAAAGGATATGGAACAATCACTGAAAGAAGCTGCATGTTGAATACCCTCCTTTGTTATGGTAAATGAAACTTGTTCTCAGTCTTAGATGAGATATGATAGTTTAAGAATAGGTACCTGGGTTCATCCCATTGATTTCAGCCCCACGTAGAATCGAGGATATTTTGAAAGAGCTTCTGACATTTGGGGCTCTTTTTTAAAACCATCACTCATTTCTTCTGGCAGATTTTGTCATGTTCAGAAGAGCTCAACAGGCTTTGATTTATGCATAGCCTGGTGCTAGGTGCAGTTGCAGATGGCATGAGTTCATTCAGAGGCAGTCTGTGCTGGCAGCACCATCTTCTGTTTGTAGAAGAGCCTGGGTGAGAAAAGACTGAGGCAGGAGAAGCAGCAATGGTGGTAGTGGCAACAGTACAATAGAATCCAGTGGCAGATTGGATGAGACAGAAAAAAAATACAATGTAGTGCAACATCAAGCATACATTTATCGGAGAATAGTAAAAATCTGTAGCTGCCAATTAGAAAATAAACACGTTACAGCCAAAATGGGGACTTATTCAGTCAATTCTGAATTATTTAATTCTTCTGAAAATCTCTGGTCACCTTGTTTAGAAGTAAAAATTCCATACCCCCCTGCTTGCAACATCTGCTTGAAAGAACCTGAACCTCTATACAACAGGCAAACAGAACATGCAAGGAGGTTAGTCCAGTCTTCAAGCATACTACTAATCTTGTTTTGCTTAATTACTATCCAACACTACACCCTATTCAGTAGAGGCTTTTATTTTTTCATATAGAGCACAATCTACAGATGAAGGGATAAAACTATGGTATGTTAGTGGAGTGAAGATGCACGGTATCAGATTTGGACCATGCAATGACACAAAGCTCTTCAGCCTAACCTAATCCTTTGGACTCTAGTAGGTCTAGTAGGGGAGGGGCTGTGGCTCAGTGGTAGAGCATCTGCTTGGCATGCAGAAGGTCACAGGTTCATTCCCCGGCATCTCCAGTTAAAGGGACTAGGCAAGTAGGTGATGTGAAAGACCTCTGCATGAGACCCTGGAGAGCTGCTGCCGGTCTGAGTAGACAATACTGACTTTGATGGACCAATGGTCTGATTCAGTATAAGGCAGCTTCATGTGTTCATGTGTTCATGTGCCCAGGAACTCAAGACTGCCAAACTCTAGATAGATGCTTCAGAAGGGAACTGTGTGAATTCTGTAGCTCTGTGTAAGAGCCTGGCTCTCATAATCTTTCCCAAAGAGATTCTTTGGTTGGGTAGATGTAGCAGGATCTTAGGGTTCATGAGAGACCCATGCTCCTTTTCTGAGAGGGGATCATAAATGATATTAAGAAATTG
Organism: Euleptes europaea; assembly: GCF_029931775.1. Lineage (NCBI taxonomy): Eukaryota > Metazoa > Chordata > Lepidosauria > Squamata > Sphaerodactylidae > Euleptes > Euleptes europaea. Next base: position 72,870,580 of record NC_079312.1, on the reverse strand, counting down.
AGGCATTTGGACCATGTCCTGCAATAAGAATTAAACTAAAGGTGTTCAAACAAAACAAATTTGGATAAAGAAAGATGCTCTGTTGACTGAATTGCTTCCCCGTAGCACATAATTAGTGGCTGATTAAAGAGGCTGTTAACATAAGGAAAGGGAGAAAACATGTCAGCCCTGAACACAAACTATCCCTACATCCGGAGCAACTCAAGAGAATAATTTGCCTTTCCACACCATCAAGCTGATTTGCCCATTTAGTGAATTAAGTTCACTCTAAACCATAGTCTTATCCACAAGTGGGATGTGATTAAACCTTCAGCGATTTTTTTTTTTTTTGCTCATGAATAAATCTGGGACAATTCACAACCTTTCAGCCTGGGATAGGGAGTGATGCTCGTTATCTTTATATGGTCCCTGTCATGCATTAGACCTTTCATGAAACCTTCTGTACCTGAAATCAGAATCCCAGTGCAGATCATTTGGGCATCCAAGCAAGGGAGATCACAAATGCAGAAGGCTACAAGGACAAATTCAGATGAATTTAGCTGGAGGCAAGGATCACTTAAAATATGGAACCATTACATTTGCCCACACATTCAGGGTTGTTGTTTTTTAAGCTAGAGTTGTCACTTGAGGAGCAAGTGGAATCCTGCATATATATATATATATTGAGTCATGGTAGTGGCATCAGTGAAGATTTCCAGAAGATTTTGCCTACAACCTGCTTTATGTTTTATCTTCTTGTAGACTACCATTTCCTCTTGTGTCTTTTGTTGTTACCCCCTCTTATCTGTTTTATCACCAGCAAAGCTTCAAAGATATATAACAAGCTGTAGTTACAAATTTGCAATTCATGGTTTCAGGGTAATAGCCACTAGTTTGAGGAGTGTGAACAGGAATCCCGAACACTTCCGTTCCCTTGGTCAGCCTGACAAAACGAACCTTTAGACTGATCTCTGCAGCGAGACTCTCCTTCGGAATCAGAACAGAGGGACATATTCATTCCCCCAGTTGCTTCTAAGGTTCAGTACAGATCCTAAGGACCTGAAGGAAGGGTTACTACCCACAGGAGATGACAGCCGCTTGATATGGCCATTATAGGACTCAGCCCTTCCTCCTATCAGTTTAGTATCCTGGGGACAAAGTATTTTAACGGAGGGTGTGCCTGTGTAGCAACCTGTGGGAAGTGTTCGACGCCGACCCCCCCCCCTTGTCCTGGGAGCCTCAATTTGGCACCCCATGGTCGGACAGCTCCCACTCGGGGATCGCTTTGTGCTCCGGCCCCCCGCGCGGGGAATTTGATTTCAGCACCCTGCATTCGGACAGCTCCCCGCCGAGCAAATGAACGTTTGGGAGGCTGCTTGACATCCACGGTCTTTGGAGGAGTTTCAAATGTGAAATCAAATGTGTGAGCATCGCGGCGAGCGAGAGGCTCCTTTGTACGCTGAGCGAATCAAGAGCTTTCCACGCCGGAGCTGTGGGCAGCTACTTATGCAAGAGAAGAGGATTCGGAGGCGCAGCACCTCCGCCACTTAACAGAGGCGGCATCTTTACAGCGAGGAGCAGGCATCCAGCCCTCCAGGAACAAGAAAGTCGGAGAATCTTTGGCTAGCTCGCCTGGGAAGCCTCAAAAGAAGCCAGGATTGGAGAGAGGCGGCTTCCCCTCACCTAACAGGTGTCCCTGCTTTGCAAGGTAAGCTTTGTTATTCAAATACGTTGACAACTAATGAAATAACATCATTGCCTTCTATTATGTCATTTTCTTAC